>NC_091188.1:16293139-16383139 GCF_040958095.1 Procambarus clarkii
AGATGAGATAAGGTACTTCCCGGTGGGCACAATACCCTCTGAGCAACGCCAGTTCAATTCTGAAATGTTTGCTTCAACGTCGATCGGAAGGATTACGGAAGTCAAAGGGGGTTGCAGGCAGTAAAACTAGGCTCCTGTAGTAGCCGAGAGATGTAGGGGGGAAGATTGACGTGGTCCCGGGACACTACTGAGAATAACAGTAACCCCGAAGTAGAGCGAGTATACCAGCAGGGTGTAGCCTCAGACCTGCAGTTGTCTTCTGTGAGAGACACTACACCTCCCATAGAAGGGAGGTTATCTTGAAATGATTTCGGGGCTTTTTAGTGTCCCCGCGGCCCGGTCCTCGACCAGGCCTCCACCCCCCAGGAAGCAGCCCGTGACAGTTGATAACACCCAGGTACCTATTTTACTGCTAGGTAACAGGGGTATAGGGTGAAAGAAACTTTGCCCATTGTTTCTCGCCGGCGCCTGGGATCGAACCCAGGACCACAGGATCACAAGTCCAGTGTGCTGTCCGCTCGGCCGACCTGCTCCCGGACAGGCTGGGAAATGTGCTGGTTTCTGTCTGTCTCTGTGTGCCTCTGTCTTTCTGTCCTTCTCTTTGTCCTAATCGACCCAGCCTCTCTTCATGCTTATCACTGTCTTTCTGTCTCAGTTTCTATCTCTTTTTGGCTTTGTCTCTGTCTCTTACCAATTTTGTCTCTGTCGTTATTTCTTTATCTTTTCTCTAACTATTTTTCAGTCTCTCCTTTATAGAAATAATATAATTGTTTCTTAGTGGCACGTGGTCAGTCAGCTGGTGGGAGGAGTCTAGTGCTCTAAAGTATTATAAAAAATATAAGTTTGCTGTTGGGTCTGAGAAAGGGCTGGTGCCTTTAAGATGGGAGGCTTGGATTTAATTTACTCGATTTTTATATTTATGGGAATAGTATGATGAATAAAATATTTATATTAATTGCCCCAATACCAGTTCATTATCTGTTAAAGTGTCATGATACAAATGAATTTCTACCCCCCGTCATCTATCTCTTCCTCCCCCCCACTTTAAACAAAAAAAAATGAATAATATCCCATTGGCTCCTAGAAAGCCTTTAGAGCTGTGGGAGGACCAACTATTTGGGCATAGTATGCCGAATAAAATTGCTCTAATTTTTTGAGGTCACTGTGTATTTTGTAATTTTACTGCAAGAAATAAATGTGTAATTTTTTTTATTGTTTAAATATTAACAAGTATCGTGCAAAGCTGGGTGAGGCTAGCCCCAAGAGTCTAGCTTCCAACCCTTGGACAGACAAACAGGCATTCTTAAATACATCGATTCAGCATTATCTCAGAAACATACTCACTTTGGCGACAGATGACAATTAATTTCATAATATTCTAGATCATTGGAGGTCCAGTATCTAAACTCCTTATATTACACTTAGGCACTGACCCCTGGGTTGATATGGGATCCACATTAAACTAACTAAAACGTCGCCTGCTTTGTTAAGGTCTCTTGGGGTCAAGATATTGTTAGTGTGACAAGCTGAGAATAGACTGTTGATGTTAAACTCTGTAAATATTTCATAAATACCGTAACTCGCTTAGCCAAACCAATTTTTGGGTTCATTGCCAGGAGGCAATTTTATTTCTCTGCAACCTTTTCCACTGCCACCCACTGGAAGGGCATGGGTACACTGCCACCCACTGGAAGGGCATGGGTACACTGCCACCCACTGGAAGGGCATGGGTACACTGCCACCCACTGGAAGGGCAGGGGTACACTGACATGCCTTTCATTACTCTAAGAAAGGTGCGTGGCTTTCGAAGCTTTCGGTGGCCCTTCTGTTTTATGTAACTACAGACAAATTATGGATAACAGGAAATTTTTTCGTAATTTTCCAAAGATCAGTAACGGGGGATATGAATGTGACCCTTTTATGCTGTTTTTTTTATAATTCTGGCGATCCTGATCAGCCTAAGATCATTCAATACCCCCAAGCATTTGGCCTCCAACTTTGTACAGTCAGAGAAACATTTCAACTCTTATGGGTATTAAAAATCCTGCAATATTATTAAGAACGCAATAAGAGCAATTGTCTGTACGTCCGTCTGTCTAATTATTGACAAGCAAAATATAATAATAGTTCACATGCAGAATCGGTGGTTCGGCATTCGGTTTTCCCTGGCAGTATGAGGAGAGGCTGCCGAGTTGAAGTTACACATTTTATGGTACTACGGCACAGTTTGAATAGCATTATCCTAGTTAAATTATCCTAAAAAAATGACGGAATCCTTAGAGGAATAATAATGGAATAATAGAGAATCCATCTCTATTCTATAAGAACTAAATATTGTTTTGAATTTTTCTAAATATTTAACTAGTTGTAGCGGCGACCAGTTGCAAAAAATTCGTCGTGGAGGTCAGAATGTGACCCTGACATGTAAAGTTCTCTTGAATTCAGGTAACCACGAACAGCCTATGTACTTTCTTTACCCCAGACCACTCCCCCGGCAAAGTTGTGCGAGGATAGATCGAAGCGTCTGGCCTCCAAACCTGGATTCTCACACACAGACATTCTCCCTAATCGACATGGCTTATTCTATTCACAAGTGACTTTCTTCAAGCCCCAAGACCGAGCAAAGTATGACAAGATGATGGTCCAGTTCGCGAAGGTCTTATTACACGTAATGAATTTAGATGGTCCAGTGAGAAGGAACAGAAAGACGTCTTGGTAAATTAAATAAATTCTTGAAAACATTTCAGTAAAGCATTAGGTTTGACTAGCGGTGGCAGCACAGGCAAGGCAGGTGCTATATAACAGTAAGAACAGCGCCACGGTGCTATACAACAGTAAGAACAGCGCCACGGTGCTATACTACCCTCCACCCCTCTCTTGACTTCTCTCTCCTTTATAACGACCTGTTCTTAACCCTCGGGACAGTTCAACAGCAGAAACGCTTGGTAATAAAAAAGTTAAAAAGATACCAGCAACTCTGGCAGATAAATGATGAACACAAAAGAGATATTTAACAATTTTCAATATGCTACATTTAGTTTCAATATGTTTCGAATCATTTGAGGGGCTTTGAAGTGGCTGTATAAATTTTAAATTTCATTTTAATTGATATTGTTTGCAATTATTCAATATATATTCCTGATGGCTGTTAGGAGGGGGGGGGGGAAAGCATTACATGAAAAATTGATGGAGTTGAAGGGAGGGTCTGGCAGGGGGAGGGAAGGAACGGAGTGGGGGAGGGGGAGGAACGGAGTGGGGGAAGGGGAGGAACGGAGTGGGGGAAGGGGAGGAACGGAGTGGGGGAAGGGGAGGAACGGAGTGGGGGAAGGGGAGGAACGGAGTGGGGGAAGGGGAGGAACGGAGTGGGGGAAGGGGAGGAACGGAGTGAGGGAAGGGGAGGAACGGAGTGGGGGAAGGGGAGGAACGGAGTGGGGGAAGGGGAGGAACGGAGTGGGGGAAGGGGAGGAACGGAGTGGGGGAAGTGGAGGAACGGAGTCGGGGAAGGGGAGGAACGGAGTCGGGGAAGGGGAGGAACGGAGTCGGGGAAGGGGAGGAACGGAGTGGGGGAAGGGGAGGAACGGAGTGGGGGAAGGGGAGGAACGGAGTGGGGGAAGGGGAGGAACGGAGTGGGGGAAGGGGAGGAACGGAGTGGGGGAAGGGGAGGAACGGAGTGGGGGAAGGGGAGGAACGGAGTGGGGGAAGGGGAGGAACGGAGTGGGGAAGGGGAGGAACGGAGTGGGGAAGGGGAGGAACGGAGTGGGGAAGAGGGAGTGGGGAAGGGGAGGGTGGAGGGAGTGGGGAGGGTGGAGGGAGTGGGGAAGGGGATGATGGGAGTGGGGAAGGGGAGGGTGGAGGGTGGGGAAAGGGAGGGATGAGGGTGGGGAAAGGGAGGGTGGAGGGTGGGGAAAGGGAGGGTGGAGGGTGGGGAAAGGGAGGGTGGAAGTAGAGTCCGAGGTGAAGCTGGTAGGGGAGTGGAGAATCAAGTCAGCTTCATGCCAACAAAAAGTTCATAAGAAACAAAGGTAAAAGAAGACTGATAAACTTGATTGTTGTGGAGGTAAGTGGTGTGTTTAGGAGTATTAGTAGGGTAGATAGGTCAAGTGGTCGGGGGGGCGAGTCAAGTGGTCGGGGGGGGCGAGTCAAGTGGTCGGGGGGGCGAGTCAAGTGGTCGGGGGGGGGCGAGTCAAGTGGTCGGGGGGGCGAGTCAAGTGGTCGGGGGGGGCGAGTCAAGTGGTCGGGGGGGGGGCGAGTCAAGTGGTCGGGGGGGGGGCGAGTCAAGTGGTCGGGGGGGGGGGGGCGAGTCAAGTGGTCGGGGGGGGGGGGGGGGCGAGTCAAGTGGTCGGGGGGGGGGGGGGGGCGAGTCAAGTGGTCGGGGGGCGAGTCAAGTGGTCGGGGGGCGAGTCAAGTGGTCGGGGGGCGAGTCAAGTGGTCGGGGGGCGAGTCAAGTGGTCGGGGGGCGAGTCAAGTGGTCGGGGGGCGAGTCAAGTGGTCGGGGGGCGAGTCAAGTGGTCGGGGGGCGAGTCAAGTGGTCGGGGGGCGAGTCAAGTGGTCGGGGGGCGAGTCAAGTGGTCGGGGGGCGAGTCAAGTGGTCGGGGGGCGAGTCAAGTGGTCGGGGGGCGAGTCAAGTGGTCGGGGGGCGAGTCAAGTGGTCGGGGGGCGAGTCAAGTGGTCGGGGGGCGAGTCAAGTGGTCGGGGGGCGAGTCAAGTGGTCGGGGGGCGAGTCAAGTGGTAGGGGTGAGTCAAGTGGTAGGGGGTGAGTCAAGTGGTAGGGGGTGAGTTAAATGGTAGGGGGTGAGTCATGTGGTAGGGGGTGAGTCAAATGGTAGGGGGTGAGTCATGTGGTAGGGGGTGAGTCATGTGGTAGGGGGTGAGTTAAGTGGTAGGGGGTGAGTTAAGTGGGGTTTATTAAGGAGCTGGTGGAAATGAGCGTGGTGGAGGCGGGGGGGGGGGGGGGGGGGGGGGGGAAGGCGCGTGTTCACGTATTGATTGCGTTGGGGGTGGGGGGGGAGGGGGGGGACCTCTACGAGTGGTCATCGCTCCCAGGTGCGCCACCTGCTGTCTCCCCTGTCCCCCCCCGGCTCCCTGCTCACCTGTTCTCTCCTATGGGTGGTGCTTCTACTCTCGGGCTCCGCCTTTTCATCCGCCTATTTTCTAAGGCGATGAATCCCAGTTGGATTGAGAACATTTGTGTCATTTAAATACTGTAAAACCCATCGAGCATTTTATGACGATTTATCTCCCCTTCCCTCTTTCCATCCCTCCCTCCTTTTCTCCCCACTTTTCCTCCCTCTTTTCCTTCCTTCCTCTCTTCCACCCTCCCATCTCTCTCCACCTCCTTGTCTCTCCCTTTTAAACTTTCCCTAACCTTTCCTTTCCTCCTTCCATCTCTATATATGTATCTCTCGTTCCCTCTCTTTCCATCTCCCTCTTTTTCTTCATTTCTCTCACTGTTCCACTGTTGGTTTCTATATCTTTGTCTCGCTCTCTGTCTCTCTCTCTTTTTTCTGTGAGACATAATTTGGGGGGGGGAGGCATAGAGAGGCATGTATGCGTGTGTTTGTATTTACCTTTTTGTATTTACGTATTTGTGCTATAGGACAGTGCTGCTAGGTTTAGGATCCCGCCTTTCTAATCAATCTGTGTGTGTGTGTGTGTGTGTGTGTGTGTGTGTGTGTGTGTGTGTGTGTGTGTGTGTGTGTGTGTGTGTGTGTGTGTGTGTGTGTGTGTGTGCGCGTGCGCGCGCGCGCGAATGCCTATCTCTGTGGATCTTCAAGTTCTGCGTCTCCTAAACCCCTTGTTTCAAGTGGGGTTCTGCTGTTGCTTTGTGTTAGGAAAACACAATGCCATCTATTAAGCTGCTTTAGGTTTACGTCTAAGCTGAGTTTGGTTCACTGTTCTTGGGATGAGTTGGGATGTGCTAGATGCACTTTTGGGCTGTGGTAGGTCTACACTACCCAAGTGGGTGATGTTATCAGGCTCCTGCACATCCTTTGCCCCTCTTCCCACTGAAGGAGTGCTCCCTTGTGTATAGTTACACTGGAGTGTGTTTATAACTTCCTCCTGTCACTTCTTGTCAGTGTGGGTGTAACTTGAGTACTGAGACTTCTCGAGTGAAAGCCTGTTGAAGATAGCACTCATGGGAGAGTTACAATTTTTTAGTAAGGAAACTGCTGTATCTTGGAAGCGGAAATTGCACAAAGTTATGCACGCCACTCTTTAATATTTTGCTAGGCCTGTGCTGGAGATTGTATGGTTAATTGTTTTTTTCGTTCCCAACTCCAGGGCAAAAAATAAAACCAAAACAAAAAATCACTCAGGAGACACTTTACCATATAAAGGTTATACGATCCATCATGTTTTTCTTAATTGCAGAAATACAACAGTATGAAAATGCCAACATTAAAATATATAACAATACATCAGTCTCACACACTGTGGTGTATTTTACCTGTATATATGTGTGAGTGTATGACAGTAATGGAGACACCAGTATGCCAGTCCACCTCTCAGGTGTGTGACCCCCGCACCTTCCAGCGAAGGAATAGTCTCCACTCTGGCTTTGAGTACTTAAAATGAAGTTTATGCTCAGGGATTTTATGCAAATGAAGGAAACTTTAGGCTCCAATAACGGATAAATTGTAAACATGCGCGTCCCAGGAAGTGACCGTCTTATGAGAAGAATGTCTTTTGTTTCCATTGACCTTTAGGGCTGCGGATCACAACTTCAATTCATTGTGTCGCGGGACAGGCAGCCAGTTTGTATTCACAACCGTTAGGTTTATATCGAGGCCACGCCCTCCCCACAGGAAGCTAACTCCTGAGTACCTAGTTAATAAGAGGTGATAGGAAATGCGCCCAACCAGTTCTGGTACGCCCGGGATTTGAACCCCGATCTCTCGAATGTGAGTTGACAACTAACCCGACTGGACTACCGGGAGTCTTATAATGTGTAAGTGCGGGGCAAATATTTGGCTACAGTTGTAAAGAGCTTCGAAACATACATTATACGCCTCAAGTACATATTTTGTGTAACAAGTGGTTACAGGGGGGGGGGTAACAAGTGGTTACAGGGGGGGGGGGAGAACAAGTGGTTACAGGAGGGTAACAAGTGGTTACAGAGGGGGAGGGTTAACAAGTGGTTACAGAGGGGGGAGGGTTAACAAGTGGTTACAGAGGGTAACAAGTGGTAACAATGGGGGGTAACAAATGGTTACAGGGGTTACGCTCATGCTTTTCTATTATTTTAACATTATCTTTTTAATCCTAAAATATAAATGTTCAAATTTTGCACTAATGACAATAGTTTTCGTTATGTTTGAGTGTGAAAAATAGCAAAAAAAAAATCTTTTGAATCAGACTATTATATAAAATAGAATGTTTTATGTTAAAAAGCCGATGCGTTTCTGGAGGAGGGAGTTGAGTTCAAGAGAGGCATAAGTGAGGAAGAGAGCGGGCTGGAGGGTGGAGATGTACCGCTCTAGTTCCCAGTTGTTGCTGTTTATGAGGGGAATTTGGCCTTAATTTTGGGAAGCAACTGAACTCATAACTCCTACTCTCTTGTTGATGTTGCCGGGGACGACCAGCGCAACCATCACTTCCGCCAATATCACCACTTCAAGCGTAGCTATCACCACCATTATAACTATACCACTAAATTCACCATCACCACCGCAGTAACACATCCATCACAATAACTACCACCATCACCACTGCTATTACACCACCACAAACATTGCCATCAATGTCACTACAACGCAAACATTATCGCCAGGTTGACCACTATTTACACCACAACCACCGCTATCACGAGACCCTCTCTCCCACTCATCACAACTACAATTAACACAATCACGGCCATCATTACCACACCCACTAAAACGTCATCTCCAAGACCATCACCAACACTTCCATCGCCAGAACAACTCCCACCACCAAAGCAATCATCCTCATCACTCCCACCTTCCTCAACATGCAAAACCTAAATACATCGAACTTAAACTCATTTCACGACGTATACTGGCAATCTTATACATAGAACGTCAAAGTTTATTTGTCTATGTAACTTACAGGATTTCTGTCCAATGGTACTTCGCCATCTGTAATAAACATTTATGTACTTGTTTCCAATCCAAAAAACTACCGACCTTCCATGGGCTCCTGTTATTAATGTAGAGCTATTGTTTGAAACTCATTAGTAAACAAAGTATCTGGTACTTAAGACTTTCTACTCTCATACAACTGGTTCTCAATGACTGTAGTTTTGTGGTAGTGCAAATTATTCGGTACTACAGCTTACAAAGTAGCTCTATTAGCATGGTTTCTTGGCGCTTCCAAAGCTTTTGACAAAGTTGAACATGCCAAACATTTAAAAAAAAAATGCTTAGCAGAAAATGATGTCTTCGCCAGATATCTGTATATTTCGTACTAGGAATGCAAATTAGCTGTGAAATGGAGTAATTTCTCACTAAAAATAGGTCAAACAAGGTACTGTTTTTATTAGAATATAATTTTCTATCTTGATCCAGTGTTGAAGGAGTTAAGAGCCAGTAGGGGCTGGGTGTCGCAGCGGTAGTACTAGGGTCAATTATTTTATTTTATGCTGATCTAATTCTACTCTCACCGACTAAACTGGCCATGAAAAGTTTGATAGACGTGAAAGATATCGTGCACTATACAACCTAACGTTGCTTTAACTCATAGAACTCGCTGTATCGAGATCCTAATCTTAAATTACTAGGCAGAGAGATTCCGGTAAAGTATTTTGAAAAGCATCTCGGGCCTATTTTACCCTCAAAGGGCCCACTTGTAAATTTTTCTGGTGCTATCAAAGACCTGAAAGTCAGAACAAAAGCTATTATGAGTGTATTTGGTCCTTTTGATACCTGGTCGAAGGTAAATTTAACAATGTCTTATTTTGTTTGGATGTAACCTATAACACCTACAGAATGGTGAACTTGTATAATCTTAATTGTGTATAAAGGAAATGTACCAGACATAATTGAAGAGTTCAGCCTTGCATTCATTACAATATCATACCTGCCTACATTCCACAACTAAACTGGAAGAAATAATTCACAGGCGAATGACATCCTACTGTCTGAAATGAATCGCCCATCTACAAAACTCAAACACCTTCCCCCCCCCCACCCCCCCACCCCCGCATGTATTCCCTTATCACTGCCCACTCAAACTTTTCCAGAAATACCAACGAAATTGTTAGGAAATACATCTTAAGAATGAGTGATGATTATAATGATGAATCGGATCTACTGAGCAAAATAAAACACTTGTCAGTAGAGAAAGCAGCGAGACCCCTAGCTGGGGATATTTGGAATTAAAAAATAAATTATGCCACGATCTGGACAATGACAGCATCTTCGCCCTTTTTCCGCGGAAAGCGTTTATTAGCTAAGTCAGCCACAATACTGAATTAATATTTTTGGTGCATGAGCTGTGAGTCATAAGTTATTTTTTATCCTGGATGTTTGCACAATGTTAAAAATAATGAGAGTTTAAATTTCTATAACTTCATAGAATGATTATATTTGGTCTCATTCAAATCGTCTACTCTTCATATTATTTTGATGTAAATTGTGCCAATATCTGTCTTGCCGCTCTAATGGTAAACTACAGCTTGTTTTTTCAACGAATTTCACCTCTCAAAATGTGAACTATATGTTACTCATTATTTAAAAGAAAAATATATTAGAGTTAGACTGCTGTACACCTGTTCAGTCAAGCCATTGTTGTAGTGATTGTATAAGATGTTGCGAAAAAGAATAAATCGAAATCTAGATTATATAGAATATAATTACATGTTAAACTATTATATAAATTATTTTAGGTAAATAAATTACAGTAAATTTGTGAAAACCCAATTATAAATGTACAAAGATCTATGAAAAAAAAAAATAGAATTTATATTGAATTTCAACGAAGCAGAAACAAAGGAAAGCCAATATCAGTGTGCAGAGGAACTAGTGAAAGACAATGCCTCAATGCAAGATGATTTACAATGATGAGATAAAGCAAAAGAAGGAAATAAACATTTCAAGAAGTGATTGTTTACCTGGGAAAGCAATTTCATGAAATATAAGCGAGGGTTGAAAAAATAAGGTATTTGACTCAAAGTAAAACTTACCAGGAGAGATAAACTCCGCATAGCAGCCTTGTATCAAGTAGACGGATTAATGGGAGAAATCTCAAAAGGCAGGAATATGGGAAAGAGTTACGAAAAAAAATAATAGTGTTGGTGGAGGTAGGTAAGGCAACAACGTGAGTAGGATAACAGAAAGGAGTCAAATTCAGGCCGAGTTATTTTCTTTGTTTTCAATAAATTGTTTCCTATTGGTTTGTTTTAAATATTATTATTATATTATGTTAGGAACGTGAATTATTTATTTAGTTTCGTTAGTTTAGGTTAGGTTAAGATATGTTAGGTTAGGTAGGGTTGGTTAGGTTCGGTCATATATCTACGTTAGTTTGAATTCCAATTAAAAAAAATTGCTCATACATAATGAAATGAAGAGCTTTATCATTTCATAAGAAAAAAAATAGAAAAATATTAAAACTCCAGAAAAATGGGCTTATTAGGTAAATCGGGCCTTGCATAGTAGGCCAAGAACTGCGTTCTGGCTACTAGGTACAACAGTTATATTGTCTATTGAAAGACTCAAAAGACAGTAACTGAGATATGGAGAGCAAGACCAGAAAGACCGTTTGCTGAAGTAGAAAATGTTTCAGAGGGAAAGAAGCAGAAAATTATGTCCTATCTACAAGTTATGAAATGTACAAGACACGAGTTGGAGAGAGAAAGATCAATAGTCATCTACCAGAGCGGGTGGAAAGCACATAGTAAAGAGAGAAAGATCAAAACTGAAAAAAGTTACATGTAATTTATAACAGAAATGCAACAATGGAAATTTAACATTACTGTAGGTTAGGTACGTTTCAGAAAGAACATACTCGCCTGGCGAAAGTTATTTTTAGGAACACTTCCTAAAACGAAAAGTAAAAAGTACCATGAATATTCTAGTTAAATATATATTGGAAGTTAAGAGATATTTGAAGGATGAAGGAAAGTACCATGAATTATTTATTAACCAGGTTATGTATAAGGAGGATACAGAAGCAGCAATGAAAGATCAGCAAAGAAAATGGGAAATGTAAGGAAACTCTATAATATCACAAACAGCACCCAAGAGCAATCAAACCAAGAGTGCTACATAAGGAAACAATGGGGCTGCATAACTTTGTGAGACACCCAGACAGAGGAGTTCCATGGTAGGAGTGATTGGATCATCATTTACCCGTCCCCCCCCCCCTCCCATCAGAAATCAAAATGCAGAAACACCACACCCTTGGGCAAAGCATAAGCAGGCCAGTAAAGATGAGTAGCATAAAAGTAATGTACATAAATGTAGAGGGAATTATAAATAGACAGAATTCCACAGAAGAGTGGCAGATGACCAAACATACATTATCGCAATAACAGAAACGAAACTAGGAAGTCTTACAGCAAATGCAATCTCCGCACAGGAATAATTAATGTATTAAAGAAAACTAAGATGAACAGGGGTGTTGGTAGTAAAGTCCTGCTGTATTATCAACACTTTGGAATTACAGTTAGAAGAAACCGACCAGCAGGAGTACATACTTGAAAGAGCAACAGTGGGACATGAAGATAGCGAGTGCGCGATTTACAATGATCCCCCAAATAACAAAGTTTAGGGAAAAATATGACAAATGCAAAGAAACGTCTCTTAAGGTAATGTTAAAAGTAATTACAGCAGCAAAGAAAATGAGACCTAAAATTCTAATACAAGGTGATTTTAGACACATGGATATTGATTGGATAAATAAGTACCCGAACCCCACGGGTGTAATGAGACATGGAGACCAAAACTGGTAGACATGACAAACACCTCTTAAAGCAGCATGTTACGGAACCAACAAGAGTGAGAAGAGACAACCCACTAGCAATACAAGACTTGGTATTTTCTCATAATGAAGCAGATGATTATATAGAATAGTAGTTGTAGTAGTAGTAGGCATCCATCAGTCTCAAGAGACTGGAGTTGCGCTCTGGTTCTCGGTCTGAAGTGGCCTCTCCAGGGCGCAAAGCCAGGGTAGGTTGATACGGAGGAGAAGCTGTTACTCATGCAGCAGGTCCCCCCCCCCCCTATTCACGGCGCCAAAGGTCTCCAATGGAAATGCAAACGCCATTACGAGTGGTTCCAGCGCCGTCGCAGGAACAGTGAGCTCCAGAGTTGACCTCGAAGTTGGTGAAAAGAGGCACAGGGACTCCAAACCCGGAGACCGCCGTGGTCGGGGCCGGAGAACAACCACCCCATCAAGGGTATGAACGACCCCAGCCTCCTGAAGCAGAGACTGGGCCGCACGAGCTCCAGAAGGTGGACGTCCAGGTCTCGCACCTACGGGTTCCAGATAGAGATCGTCACAGCCCTCTTTCATCCGAGGCCGGATTCCTTCAAGACCAAGCAGAAGGAAGTTTGTCAATTATTAAATACAACAATTATTATAATAATTATTATAATAATAATATAATTAAGTATGACTATGAGTATGAGATGCCTTGAGGAGCTAGGGATCACAGCATTATCGTGTTTGAGTACATAGTGGAGTTAAAGGGACTGGTTAGATAAGGAAACTCATTGAGGAAAATGAGAGATTATAAACGTGGGGGAATTCCAATGAGAGAGAACTAGAAAGGAAAACTGCAAATGAGATGATTAAATTCATTTCTAGGAAACTTGCAGATGCAATGGTTCATACCACTTAAGGAGGTGGATGAGGAAAGCAAAGTAAATCACTGGTTCAATAAGCAGTGAACACACACACGAGAGAGAGAGAGGACCCAAAAAGTATGGAAGAAGTACAGATAAGAATCAAAAGAACACAGTATGAAGGTGCTAATGAGACGGAAATTAATTCACTCGAGTCAGGGTAGGAGCCGATAGCCAACTTGAAAACTTGATTGTATCGAAAGCTAAAGACCATTCTAAGCTGTTATGTAGCCATATAAGAACAGCAACATTGAGGAACCATATGCAGCATATTCAGGTTGAGTAGACAGGGAAAATTCTCACAAAAAAATTATATGGCGGTGGCTCGGGAACTAAACTAAAAATTTCATGAGGGTCTTCATTAGAGAACAAATATGGAGACAAAGATTGAATGAGGAATGGCTGGAAGAAACACTGGAGGACATATGTTGGGGTAATTATCACAGGAAAGCGCTAAGGCATTAGAACTATATAGCACTTAGAAGGGATGAGGTGAACTGTAACAAGATGGAGGAGAGGAATGGTGCCCAATCACTTGGGCGGTCGGGGATTGAATGACGACCCGCACGAAGCGACTCCATCGCTCTACTATCAAGTATAAGTGCTTGGACACTATAGGACAAAGTATCACTGTAGAAGAGACAAGAAAAACACCTACAGCCACTATCTAGATGTGACAAGAATTAATGTCACCGTGGCTGATGATGAAGGTTGCACAAATAATTCATTACCCGCTATCTAAATTGTTCAATCAAATGGTCGAGATCGGACATCTATCAGAATTATAGAAAAAGGTTAACATAGTCCCAGTATTCAGAACAGGAGGCACGCCTTTACAGATCAGTGTCTCTAAAAAAATATTCCATGAAAAAGTACTGGAAAAAGTAATCATGTTGATAATGATGGAGCCCCCAGAGTGTGCCAACTTTGGAACAAAATCGCTGAATGGATTTAGAAAGGGCAAGTCGTGCCTGACAAATATGAGTTCTATGTGAAGGAAATATCAGGAAAATGTACGGCTGAGTAGTCTGTATTTTCCTAAATTGTTTGCAAGCATGTCACTGTTCCTCATGAAAGGCGGTTGCATCAGATGGAGAAGCAGGCTGGGATAATTAGGAAAACATTGAACTGTGGAAGAGAGTACCATAAGTACTGGAAACAAAGTCAAAGTCAGAGTTTACGAACTGGAGAAATGAAACTAGTAGGGCTCCATTAGGTTCAGTCCTAGGAAGACTGCTATTAAAATAATTAAACCTACCCCTAGAGAGAGAGAACTCTTACATGTTAGTGATGAAAACTGTATAACCAGCAAACAGCGGAAACTTACTGGAAGGCATTGACACTTCAAGACTGGGGCAAGTGGGGCATGCTGGAATTCAATCCCAACAAGTGTAAGATAATGAAGATGAGAAAGGGAGAAAGGAGACTAGGATGAGTCTACACCATAAGGCGAATGCACATACAAAAATTGGAAAGTGGGGAAATATTTGGGAGCTGATATAATTCTAACACCTCAGGCGGACACAAACAGGGTAATATCGATAGTTTAAAAGATGGTGGCAAACAGAACATGTTTAGAAACTTAAATCAGAACTCTCTCTCAATGCAATCTTCACAATATTTGTTAGACCAAGTACGCAGCACCGGAATATAATCCGCTCCAGATGTGAACCATAAAACCAAAATTGAAAAAGGACAGGGGCATGCAACAGGATTATTGCCAGAGATAACGGTTAAGCTATGAGAATTGACTAATGGAACTCAACCTCACAATGCTAGAAAAGAAACATTGAGGATATGATTACAACCTTCAAGATACTGAGGGGGAATAGAAAAAGTGGACAAGGAAAATTATATTGTGAGAGTAGGATAAGAGTATGTAAGTGGAAGCTGGAATTGCAAACGAGTCCAAGAAATACACTAAATATTGTGAAAACCATCTCCATCCACAACTTTAAGGCCAAGACAAGGAATTCGAACGTCAAAATAGTTAAATTATAAGGCAACAAGTATAAGAAGGCCAGTAGGTACGGTCATAAAGTTGACCTCACTCTCCAATGGACACTGAAAATAAAGTTCCATTAGATAAATGCAATCACCATTACCATAACCCCACCAAAACTACCCCCCCCCCCATCACCACCGATGACCACTACCACCTCCACTACTGGACAACTTAACTACTCTAAGGCAAATAAAGGAACGAAACTAAAATCGGCAAGAAATGCAGTTACTGAAGTAATGGTCAGAAAATCTGCAATTACTTTTTTTTTTTGCAGGAATATTCTTGCGCGGGCCCTGAGCCTCTGGCTAGCCTACTAAGTGTTGCTTGTGTCTGTTTTACTTATGCGGAGTATGAGTATTTATGACTCGTATGGTCGCTTCAGTAAGATTTTGTTCCATGTGTTTAACAGCAACAACTGCTCTGTTGAATCTAAGTTGAAATCTTATTGTGTTTGTAACTGGGCACTGCGTTAGATAATGTTCCAGTGGTCTGTCGGGCATTTCTCCAGTGTTGACATTTCATCTTCTGGAACCTGTTAGCCTATTTTCCATACACATAGGTATCCAAGCCTGATGCGATGTAAGTGTACTTCTGTTGTTCTACTGCTCCCTGTCATCAAAATAAGTGGGTCGTAGTTGGTTGAATTCGTGTACCAACCCGCAGAATTTGATGTTGCAACTGCTGTGTCGTGGTCACTCGACATCATCTGCATTGCTCTATTTATAAATACTTTTTTTTAATCTGTCATGGACTCTGTGGTTTGTAAATGTCTACATTTCTTGTCTTAGTTGCAAGTTTTTCAGCTTCGTCTGCAATGTTATTTCCAATTATTCCTACATGACTTGGCACCCAGTTGATAAGTACCCGACGGCCTTGACGTTTGAGTGTTTGCATTAATGATATGACTTTTGTGATCAGATGGATGTTGTCATTTGTGTGTTCTTGTTGCAAGATTTCAATGGCAGTTCTCGAATCTGTTGTCTGTGTTCGGCAAGAGCATGTTCCAAAGCATTTTGAATGGCTAGCATCTTTGTTTATAAAGGCTGAACACACGTTTGAGTCTCCAACTATATACAGAATTCCCTGTCTTAACTGCAGCTCCGTTTTTTTGCCCCCTGCAGGTCTACTGATCCATTTGTGAAGTACATGAAGTTTTCAGATGCCAAGTTTTCTTCTATACGCATCTGTGCAATATTACGTAGCAGATGAGGATTAGTCTGGGTCTTGTTTCCTTCCGGAGCCATAATCTTAAAGTCTGCTAGCAGAGATTCCCAAGGGGCTTGCATAACGAAGTCTGCATGTATTTCGTCGACACCCCTCTCAGTGACTGCATTTGTTATATCGAATTTATTGATGGTGTTTATTGCACAATGGGTTCATCTATTGATATTGGAAGCTCTTCTGTCTCATGTTAGTGCTCCAGTGATTATACAAGTGAACTGATTTTAGGTCTAGTCAATATATTGGTCAGCATGCATGCAGCAATCCATTTTACCCTTATTTCAACCGATGTTAGCTTGGTTTCTAGTCTTAGGTTCAGTATTTTAGTCCATCTAGGAGCTCCTGTTATGACTTGCATTGCATCATTTTGATTAACCTCAACATTTGCCCACTGGCCAGGAGTAAGAGCGAATAAGGCAGGCGCTGCATAATCAACGAGGGAATGAACGGCGAATATGTAAAACATTCTTAATATTTTTGTCCCGCTCCTAGACGGGGTCCCTATGATTGCTCATTATATTGTCATGATTTTGCTTTTTCCTTCAGATATTTAAAAAAAATCCTTGTTGAATGTCATTTTAGAATCTATCCACATTCCTAGATATTGATATTGTGTAACCCACTGAGAGTTTATGTCTTGAATGCGTTGGTGCCTGTCTGGAATGTTGCCACCTAGTCTATTTGCCTTAAACTTCTGTGCAGATATTTTTAGCCCTAAATTGCTGCATTCAGACGTTACTTTATTTAACGCGTCTTGTGCTTTATTTAGAAGTGAAGGACCTGTAATGACTAATGCTATATCATCAGCATTGCTTAGCAATTTAACTTCTGCAAATGTCATGGTAACAAGGTTTTCCATAAGGATATTAAGAAGTCTAGGACTGAGGACTCCTCCTTGTGGAGTTCCATTCTCATGCAAGTGGTAGTCCGACACTTGTCCTTGCAAGTTTACTCTGGCATACTTGTGACTAAGGTAATCTTTAATCCATGCTAGCATATTTCCATTCACATCATCTTTAACTAAGGTGTGCAAAATTGCTTGCAGGGTTGCAAGTTCTAATGCTTTTTCTAGATCAAGGAAGATCATTCTAGCCAGACCTGAGTTAACTGTTCATAGTGATGTTGTTATGCAGTTGGCAGTACCTCCTACTCTAGTGAAGCCAAATACATGCTTATGTATGTCTCCAGTCTTCCAAAGGAGCCTATTTAAGACCATCCATTCTGCAGTATTACAAAGACATGATGATAATGAAATGGGACGATAATTGTCAGGTTCTTTCAGCTTAGGAATCAGAATGATGTCTGCTTTCTTCCAATAGGTCAGTAGTTTGCCTTGCTGCCAAGATGCATTGATAATGTCCAATATCCCTTTTTCTCCAGAAGGATCTGCGTGTGCCATCATTGAGAATGTAATATTATCTGCACCTGGTGCAGTGTCCTTACCACTTTTTTTTTTGGCTCTTGTTTGGTAAAGAGACAGCCACATTCGTCATTTGTAGCTATGCTCTCATGAATGGCTGTCCACCTCTTTTGTTTTAATTGTTCTTTCTGCCTTTTGACTACTGCAGGAAGCTGATATGAAGCTGCTCGTTCTGCAAATTGGAGATCAAGTCTCTCAGCCTCCTGCAATGGTTGAATACATGCCTGTGGTCGGGCTGGTCGACGTGATATGGTTTTAATCTGACCCCATATCTTGCCAAGACTACTATGTTCATTTAGAATTTGACACCATTCAAACGATTTCACCATATTTACCGCTCTAGAAACTTGTCTTGCTTCAGATATCACCGCTCTTAGGAGAGTTCTTCCTTCTGGTGTGGGGTTTCTCTTCAGATCTTTTCTGAAGAAGTCGACTCTGTGGTTTTGTTCTTTAACTTCATTATTATAGAACCAATAGTTCTTTCGTTTCATGTTTCCTGGGATAATGATTGGAATAGCTTTGTTTGCAGTAGCTGCAATGGCTTCCTGCAGATTGGTATCGTGTATGTTCAAATCCTCAGGTGGCGTGTATGTTGCACACCATTTTTCAAGTTCCTCTTGGTATATATTCCAGCTGGCCCTTTTGAAAGTCTACCTAGAATGTGTAGGTGGTGTAGGAGGTCGTTCTATGTTTAGTGTTGTGAGAGTAACATAGTGGTCACTGGTGATCTCCGGGTCTACCTACCACTTCGCCTGATGCTTGAAGGCTGTTGAGACTAATGTAAGATCACGGGAACCCACCCCCCCTCGCCTGACAGGGCGCCTGACAGGGCGCCTGACAGCTGCGTGGACAACGCTTCGTATTCGTAGTCCTGAGGTTCTGGGTTCGATCCCCGGTAGAGGCGGAGACAAATGGACAAAATGTTTCTTTCATCCTGTTACCAAGCAGTAAATAGGTACCTAGGAGTTAGTCAGCTTCCTGGGCTGACTACGGGCTGCTTCCTGCGGGTGTGTAACAAAAAGGAGGCCTGGTCGAGGACCGGGCCGTGGGGACGCCAAGCCCCGAAATCACCTCAAGATAACCCCACCCCCTCCCATGAATGTGAGCGGGTTCCCCAGTGATAAGAAGTGTAATTTCAGGTACCTCTCGCAGAGCTGCAGCTAAATGGCGCCCATCTGCGTTGGCTGGCCCAGTCACACCTAACTTTTGATGATGAGCATTAAAATCCCCCAGTAATAATTACAATTTCATGCATGGCCAAGGCAAGTACTGCCTCTGCTTCTAGTTTACGTCTAGGGGGGCTTGCAGACGTAATATATGAGGAGCTCAATATTAGCCAAAGTCACTGTTACTGCTAATATCTCTACTCCATCCCCACATGAAACTGGGTCTATTTTCTTGCTGGGTATGGCGTTTCTAACTAGGGGTCATTAACCCTCTTTGTCTCCCCTGTTCATACGGTATAATATAGTGCTGATATCCAACTAATCTGAAGGACTTCGTGGCTGGGAAAAAGTTTCTTCCAACACGATTATATCCGATTCCGTACCGATTGAAGTTTCCTGAAGGGTGTGGTTTTTATTTCCAAGACCTTTTATGTTCTTGTGCAGTATTCGTAATGGACAGACGACGGTTTCGGTTGGTGTTGTCTGTTCTAATTGAACCCCTTCTTGGAATCGACGACTATTTTCTCCACCTCGCAAGTCGTGTCACTGCAAATCGGACTGCACTCTTTGCTCATGATCATCCCCTGCATTGTTGGAATCTGTGCATCCCTATTGCCCTCTTGCGCTCCATCTTGTCTCAGACTGTCTATTTCTTGTGTAACTGTGGTATGCTACACAATCTTGTCTATTATTACACAAGTGATTTCTTGAGTATGTTGTTGTGAGGCGTTCTGCGTCATTTGTAGGCATTTGATAATGGTCTCTGTCATGATCTTCAAGATAATTTTCAGCTGGACCTTGGTAAAACTGTAAATTTGTTGTGCTGATTCCGAAAGTGACTGCTTTTTGCTTTTGTTGTATTTTGCACTATTTTGTGTATTTTCTGATATAGAATTAATAGATTCGGGAAATTTTGCTCTGTGTGAGTGGGTCTGTGTTGTGGCTGTGTACGAGTGTTCCAGATGTTTGTGTTGGTGTATGTAATGCTGGTCGGTGTGTTTATTCTGACCTGAGCTGTCTGCACCTTTTCTTTCCAGGCAGAGCAGATTGTGCTCCAGGCATGATGTTTGCCTCCATAATTTAGATATTTGGCTGCTGTAGTCTGGTTTGCCTTGAGCTTGGCTATACAATCCTGGGCTGGATGCCTCAGGATGCACACTCCACATCTCTCCTGTCCGGTGCAGCGTGATTGATGGTGGCCATATTTCTGACAGTTGAAGCAGTGCAGGGGTTCCGGGACGTATGGTCTCTGTCGGTATGTTCCCCAATTTCCAAGATTGAATGTTTTTGGCACATGTCCCATGACAGTCACCAGAACCTGATGTGTTGCTGCTTTGTCTACTTTTGTGCAGCATCGTTCCGCATTCAGGAATTGCTTGTGTTCTGGTAATGGATCCAGTGGAAAGTCGATTGGGTATTCCAAAAGCACGACTCGTGTGCGTCTTTCTGAAGGATCTGGCTTATCCAAGCAAACCGGTTCCCCATGCAGAACTGTTACTTTTTTTAAGCAATTTGCAGTCTGTTGGTCTCGTGGTGTCATTATAATTTCTCCTTTCAGGTTGACTGTGATGGAAAGTTTAGCTCAGGTTGTTTCTTTTCCATTGCCGTTACTACTCCATATGCTGTAGGAAAGTGGTCTGTCTGCATTATCTTTAATTTTGGAAGATGTGCAGAGTCTAGGATGTCTGGTGTGAGCCTGGTGGTGTCCTTTCCTGTCTCATACTGTTGTCCTGTGGCTGGGCTGTGGAGAGAGGTACATTGTCTGAAACTGGCTGGTGTGTGACTGGTGGCGTCCGCTCCTGTCTCATACTGTTGTCCTGTGGCTGGCCTGTGGAGAGAGGAACATGTCTGACACTGGCTGGTGTGTGACTGATGCTGTCATCTCTAGATCCATTATGTCTGGTGTCTTGCTGGTAGAAGCACGTGGTGAAGCCTCGATAGAAGTTTTCTTCGGTGCCTGCTGCACCTCGGCTCACTGTCGCTCCTAGTCTGAAAGCTGCCTCCATTGCATCTTTCTCTTTGAATTCCCCATGACTCTCCACGTAGTGAGGACCGCTTCACTGTCCTACCTAATGCCTGAGATACTCCTAGGGCTGGAGAAATTCATTCCCTTCCAACGGAGGTCGTAATCTGATTCCTCCAGGTGGAATCAGGGACATCTAATACAAAATTGAGTAGTTTGGTCTACCTCTCCCTGTAACGCTCAGAAGATTTTCTAAGGTGCCCAATTGTTGCCGCCTCGCCCTTCAGGGTAGGACTAAGTGACCTGGTCATTGATACCGTCCCCCCCACCCCAAAAAAATATATATATATACATCGGTTATTGGCGAAGAATGCGGTACGACAATTTGGGTTGCCTGCGTACTGGGTTGTGCAGAATACCAGTCAGTTGGACAGCAGACAATCACACTAGGACGCTACACCAGAATACCACACTAGGACGCCACACCACAGTCCCACACTAGGACGCTACACCACGGTACCACACTAGGGCTCCGCACCATTCTACAATACCAGAGCCACACCAAGGCACACTTGTCGATTTTACTTCATCTGGGTAACAATTATCGGTCAGCTACGCCTTTATTTCGAATCCTCTTAGTCTTGAATGTCCCCCAAAGGTCAGGAATATAATGTACGGGTCCTCTTCAGGGATTAAATTAATTTTATGCAGGGGGGCCTAAAGAGTACAGAACCTTGGAGCCGGTAACTTGAGTAAGTAGCCCAAATGGTTTAGCGTAGCAATATTCATGTAAAGGATCAACGTCAACATCGTGAGTACAACAAAATAAATGTTTATGTAGAATACTTAGTTGTTAATACACTTAGAACAACGTGAGTCACGTGACAGGTGTAGGCAAGAGGTAATATTGCATTACAGACTCTTGCCCGTCCGGCAGACCGTCCACGCGTCTTAACACATTGGACAACAGTCAGCTAGACAGGCCAGACCCAACACTGCCGCTCCCAAGGGAATTAATGCGAGTTTCTTCCCAGGTTACCCGAAGGTTTAATGACATCCACAGAATTTCACTATAATGACACATTACATGACATACGTGCGCGCGCGTGTCAACACACACACACAAGCACCCTTCTCAGTAGAGCCAGGTGGTATCACGCAGAGTACCACCTGATCGACTTTCAACACTTAAGACGACCTCTGTTTGATGAAAGTGATCAGTGAGGGTGGAGCAGGCACGGCGACTCGAAACAGACTATACTCGTACTCTCCCAAGTCGGGTTGAACCTTTATTTACACCCACACACACAACAGGTTGCTGCCTTTATCCTCACCGTCAAAAACCATTGAAGAACCTTCAAGATGCATCTATCAACACATCACAAACACTCAACACACAGCTTCACGTTCTAGTACTAACCTTCAACACTTCTACCCACACACACCTGACATTCACAAAGAACACACAAATACATAAATAAATGTTAAAACTGTGTACAAATACATATATATATATATATATATATATATATATATATATATATATATATATAATATATATATATATAATATATATATATATATATATATATATATATATATATATATATATATATATATATATATATATATATATATATATATATATATATATATATATATAATAATACTCGGGTTGTAAACTGATATGCAAATTGACATATAAATATTTACATTCCTAGTACAAAATTTGTCTCTCCGGAGTATAACGACTTTCACGACCACGGTTCTAGTGCCTCCCAGGCACGAGTTAGGCATGTTGAGTGCCTCCAAAGACTAGGTTAGGAGTCTTGAACGTCCCAAAGACCGAACTTGGTGTCTCGAATGCCTCCAAGGACCGAACTAGGGGTCTCAAATGCCTCCAAGGACCGAACTAGAGTCTCTAATGCCTCCATGGACCGAATTAGAAGTCTCGAATGCCTCCAAGGACCAAACTAGGGATCTCGAATGCCTCCAAGGTCCGAACTAGGGGTCTCGAATGCCTCCAAGGACCGAAATTAGGGGTCTCGAATACCTCCAAGGACCGAAATTAGGGGTCTCGAATGCCTCCAAGGACCGTAATTAGGGGTCTCGAATGCCTCCAAGAACTGAAATTAGGAGTATCGAGTGCCTCCAAGGAACGGATTAGGGGTTTCGAGTGCCTCCAAGGAACGGATTAGGGGTTTCGAGTGCCTCCAAGGAACGGATTAGGGGTTTCGAGTGCCTCCAAGGAACGGATTAGGGGTTTCGAGTGCCTCCAAGGAACGGATTAGGGGTTTCGAGTGCCTCCAAGGAACGGATTAGGGGTTTCGAGTGCCTCCAAGGAACGGATTAGGGGTTCCGAGTGCCTCCAAGGAACGGATTAGGGGTTCCGAGTGCCTCCAAGGAACGGATTAGGGGTTTCGAGTGCCTCCTTGGAACGGATTAGGAGCTTCGAGTGCCTCCTAGGAACGGATTAGGGGTTTCGAGTGCCTCCAAGGAACGGATTAGGGGTTTCGAGTGCCTGCAAATGCAGAGTTGAGGGTCTTGAGAGCCTCCAAGACCAAGGTATGGCGAGACAACTGCCCCTCAACAGTGAAGGGTTTTGGTACTTCCCCAAAATTACGTTGTGAACTTTGTCTAGTAATTTACCCAAAAAAAGAATTGCAGAAACAAGGCAATTAGAACGTACCTTAGAATTAGAAGAACTTTGTCCCTCGAGGAGCTGTTTGGGTGCACTTACCTGTAATGACATGAAAGAATTATTCGCAAGAATTAGTGAAGTCTTCGTAACATTAAATCCTCAAACATACATAATGTAATACCTATACAAATGATCACATTTTTATCCATATATTCACAAGCAGCTCAGGTGAAGGTGACACTTGAGGGTCGAGGAGTTACCTGCCTTGTGTGGAGGACGAGGGCGCTGAGGGTGGTGGTGTTGGGAGGTCAGACAGGTGGTGGTTGACATGACCTGCCACATGGTCGTGTAGGGAGGTCAGCCAGGTGGTGGTTGACATGACCTGCCACATGGTCGTGTAGGGAGGTCAGCCAGGTGGTGGTTGACATGACCTGCCACATGGTGGTGTACACAAACTTGTCAGTTGCAATCAGAATATATTATGCAATATTCACGAACTTTTCAAAATTCTTAAAACACTCAACACAAGACAAGAAACACTGGACGAAGACTTCCAGCTGTCAACAGGCACGTGACCTCGCCACCAGACAAATGCCCAGTTTTCCACTGGTATTTCCTACAAAACACTAAACACTTGCAAGTTCACAAAAACACATTATTCTTGTGCGTGATGTCTAACTTAACCGTTCACTTACACTCCAAATATGACTTGGCATCTTACTTGACACACAAGTAATGCAAGTATACTTATGCAATGTCAAGTTCAGTCATAACCACAATGTGCATTTTAGAATCAAGCTAAACAAGGAACGACGAATTGAGGTTCCCGCGGCACTTACAACAAAAGAACTGTTCAGTGATAACACATCACATGATCGTTAGTCAACATTTGTTCCTCTAAAACTCTTTGTCCGGACACATGTTTATTTTGTTCTTTAATAACACTTAAGATGTTTCCTTTACACTTATCACATAACACACTTCACTAAATTGGCGTTAGGCTTAAGGCCCATCAACCTCTGGAAGGGATATTAAGTCACTATAATTGTTACTGATCAACCTTCAAGTACACTTTAGCCCTGAACACAAGACCAAAGGAAACTCCGTGTATAGACACCTAGAAATAGAATACACTTCCATTCTTGGTGTATATGTATCCCACGTCCACCACCAAGTATAGCAAACGACATACTGAGCGACCCCAACCAAGTACAGGGTTCAGAATGTCCTCCTCTCGAGCTTCGAGTCAACCCAATCACAAACCCGCTCGAAGCCTCGTGGAGTTTCATCACAGCCATCAGCCCGTCCTCTCAAGTCAGCCCATCCTTGTTAACAAAGACCACGTGCTCGGTAATCAGCCAGCAGTAATAAAAACAGACCGTCCTCCAAACAAAGACTTAAATGTGATTCCATGCATCCTCCAGAGCCCTTGTTTATGATTGAAAAACGATTTACACACGACTTACAACTGATTTCGTTCGAACATTTCCGGAACAAGTGCTTCACTTACGAATTTTGTTCGAACCACAACGCTGTAAATGCTTCACCCACGAACTACATTTACAAATATCGCCAACACAATCTAAACTAACCTAACCTTTCCCAATATAGAAACAATATGATAATATAATATAATATTAATTTATATTTGAGAAAATTCCCGTTTTGAAACAACAGCATGTCAAAATTTATGAATGCGTCTACGGGGTCGACCTACTGGACTCTATCATATCTACCCTTGAAACTGTGTATAGAGTCAGCCTCCAAAACATCCTTTCTTAATCCTTCTCATAATTTTGGCGGCGTCAGCAAACATTGAGAGGAATGAGTCTATACCCTCTGGGAGATCACTTACGTATATCAGAAACGGGTATACAGTCCGAGTACAGAACCCTGTGGGACTCCACTGGGGACTTCACGCCAATCTGAGATCTCACCTTTCACTGTACCTCTCCGCTTCCTATTGCTTAGATACTCCCTTATCCACTGGAGCACAATACCAGTTACTCCTGCCTGTTTCTTCAGCTTATGCGTCAGCCTTTTATGGAATACTGTGTCAAAGGCTATCGGACAGTCCAAGAAAATGCAGTCTGCCCATCCTTCTCTTTCTTGCTTAATCTTTGTCACCTGATCGTAGAATTCTATTTAGAATGTAATGCAAGATTTACCCTCCCTGAACCCATGTTGATGGGTTGTCACGAAGTTCCTTCTCTCCAGATGTGTTACTAGGTTTTTCTCACGATCTTCTCTATCACCTTGTATGGTATACAAGTTAAGGACAATGGCCTGTAGTTTAGTGCCTCTTGTCTGTCACTCTTTTTGTATACTGGGATTACATTAGCCGTCTTCCATATTTCTGGTAGGTCCCCTGTTTCCAGTGACCTACTATACACTATGCAGAGTGGCAAGCAAAGTGCTTCTGCACACTGTTTATATACTCATGGTGAAATTCTGTCCGGCCCAACAGCCTTTCTCACGTCCAGAGCCAACAGATGCCTCTTGACCTCATCTCTTGTAATTTCGAACCCTTCCTAGGCCATTTGGTTTACTGCCACCTCTCCTAGCACAGTGACTTCACCTCGTTCTACTGTGAAGACCTCCTGGAACCTCTTGTTGAGTTCTTCACACACCTCTTTGTCATTCTCTGTGTACCTGTCCTCACCCGTTCTAAGTTTCATCACCTGTTCCTTCATTGTTGTTTTCCTCCTGATGTGACTGTGTAGTAGCTTTGGTTCGGTGTTGGCTCTATTAGCTATATCATTTTCATACTTTTTCTCAGCTTCTCTTCTCACATTAACATACTCATTCCTGGTTCTCTGGTATCTCTCTCTCTACTTTCAGGTATTCTCTTATTTCGGGAGTTTACTTTTGAACTTTTTCACTGACGAATTTTGTTCGAACCACAACGCTGTAAATGCTTCACCCACCTACTTACAATACAAATAATCGCCAACAGAACCTGAACACCTAGCCTAATATAACTTAAGCTACATAGAAGCTTAATTTTTTTTACCAGTTTTTAGTACACAGTGCTAAAATTGCTGACTACGTCTCGTGGGGGAGAGGGGGTGGAGGGGGGAGGGGGGGGGAGGGGGGAGGGGGTGAATTGCTCTACAGCCTGGCCTGAGGACGGGTTGCTCAAGTTGTCACGTCAGAAAATGTACTAAATTGCCCGACCCTAACCAAACCTAACCGCGGACCCGCGCGTAGGAAACGTGAACTTTAGTGAGTCGCTGTGATTTACAGTACATCATATTCTGTCCGTTGAGGATCTTTACACCAAAATGTGATGTATTACTTGAGTGGACAAATTGTTTCCTCACCGCCAGCCACAAAACATTGGCAAATGCCTCGTTTACTTCCACTGTTCGAAGCGCACCTCTCTAAATGCTTCACGTACGTAGTTGAGATGAAAATAATTCAGCAAGTTCAAGGAGACTGACAGATGCTTTTTAATAAAAAAAAATGCAAGACCTTGCATGTGGGCATAATAATGCACATCACAACTATCAAATCAACAACATTACCTCTCAACAGATTTTATGAGAAAAGGATCTTGGAGACGTCAGAATCCACAAATCACTGAAAGTTTCACAAGTGAGACCTGCAGTAAGAACAAGCCAACCAAATACTAGGAAGAGTCAGACGTAACTTCGGTTTCAGGAAAAAAGTTCTCATTCAACTACATAAATCTGTACTTGGATTATTGTATCCAAGCTCGGGTCACCTGTTGATTGGCTGACGGCACTTGACGAGACTCACCTTCCTCCAATCGCGTCTCTCGTTGCATCCCGCGTTAGCCAGTGTCACCCCTCTAGGCGGGATCTTGCCTCCCGCCAGTGTACATAAGCGCCATGTTTGCAGAATATTGAGCTAGGCTTCCCAAGCGAATTTCCCAAAACAAAAATTATACCAAAATTGCCCACATAAATTTAAATATTCTATGAACCGTCCAGCACGTTTGTAGGGTGGACTAACCTGTCCTCTTACAAAGAACGTCGCATTTCGATCGTATGCGTTACACAAGGCCAAAATTTGTCGCATATGGAAGCGCCTCGCGAAGTGCATACTGTCCCGTATTTTATTTTGGGTCCACTGGTAGGTTAGGAGAGGACACTCTAAATTCACCGTTTTCTTGACTTTAGGTAACCTTAGGAGGCCGGGCTGTGATATGATTGCAATATAGTTCAAGTCTTGCCCACATCAAGTCATTTATGTCCACCCTACATAAACAGAGGGACTGTCAGCCGGATTACCAAACACTTAGCCTTTGTTAACAAGGATGGGTTGACTTGAGAGGACGGGCTGCTGGCTGTGATGAAACTCCACGAGGCTTCGAGCGGGTTTGTGATTGGTTTAGCTCGAAGCTCGAGAGGAGGACATTCTGAACCCTGTACTTGCTTGGGGCCGCTCAGTATGTCGTTTGCTATACTTGGTGGTGGACGTGGGGTACATATACACCAAGAATGGAAGTGTATTCAATTTCTAGGTGTCTATACAGAGAATTTCGTTTGGTCTTGTGTTCAGGGCTAAAGTGTACTTGCTGGTTGATCAGTAACAGTTATATTGACTTAATAACCCTTCCAGAGGTTGATGGGCCTTAAGCCCATCTTAGTGAAGTGTTTGTGTTTTGATAAGTGTAAAGGAAACATCTTAAGTGTCATTAAAGAACAAAATAAACATGTGTCCGGACAAAGAGTTTTAGAGGAACAAATGTTGACTAATGATGATGTGTTATCACTGAACAGTTCTTGTGTTATAAGTGACGCGGGAACTTTAATTCCTCGTTCCTTGTCTAACATGATTCTAAAATGCACATTGTGGTTATGACTGAACTTGACTTTGTATAAGTATACTTGAATTACTTGTTTATGTGTCAATTAAGATCCCAAGTCATATTTGGAGTGTAAGTGAACGGTTAAGTTAGACATCACGCACAGGACTAATAATGTATGTGTTTTTGTGAACTTGCAAGTGTTTAGTGTTTTGTAGGAAATACCAGTGTAAAACTGGGCATTTGTCTGGTGGCGAGGTCACGTGCCTGTTGACAGCTGCAAGTCTTCGTCCAGTGTTTCTTGTCTTGTGTTGAGTGTTTTAAGAATTTTGAAAAGTTCGTGAATATTGCATAATATATTCTGATTGCAACTGACAAGTTTGAGTACTCGACCATGTGGCAGGTCATGTCAACCACCACCTGTCTGACCTCCCAACACCACCATGTGGCAGGTCATGTCAACCACCACCTGGCTAACCTCCCAACACCACCATGTGGCTGGTCATGTCAACCACCACCTGGCTGACCTCCCTACACCACCATGTGGCAGGTCATGTCAACCACCACCTGGCTGACCTCCCAACACCACCATGTGGCTGGTCATGTCAACCACCACCTGGCTGACCTCCCAACACCACCATGTGGTAGGTCATGTCAACCACCACCTGGCTGACCGCCCTACACGACCTTCCTCAGCGCCCTCGTCCTCCATACAAGGCAAGTAACTCCTCGACGCTCAAGTGTCACCTTCACCTGAGCTGCTTGTGAATATATGGATAAAAATGTGATCATTCGTATAGGTATTACATAATGTATGTTTGAGGATTTAATGTTACGAAGATTTCACTAATTCTTGCGAATAATTCTTTTATGTCTTTACAGGTAAGTGCACCCAAACAGCTCCTCGAGGGACAAAGTTCTTCTAAGTCTAAGGTACGTTCTAATTGCCTTGTTTCCACAATACTTATTTTGGGGCAAATTACAAGACAAAGTTCACAACGTAATTTTGGGGAAGTACCAAAGACCTTCACTGTTGAAGGGCAGTTCTCTCCATACCTTGGTCTTGGAGGCTCTCGAGGCCCTCAACTCGATATTTGGAGGCACTCGAGACGCCAAATCCGTTCCTTTAAGGCACTCGAAACCCCAATTCCGTTCCTTGGAGGTATTTGAATCCCCAATTCCGTTCCTTGGAGGTATTTGAATCCCCAATTCCGTTTCTTGGAGGTACTTGAAACCCTAATCCGTTCATTGGAGGCCCTCGAAGCCCCTATTCCGTTCCTTGGAGACACTCGAAACCCCCTATTCCGTTCCTTGGAGGCACTCGAAACCACCTATTCCGTTCCTTGGAGGCACTCGAAACCCCCTATTCCGTTCCTTGGAGGCACTCGAAACCCCCTATTCCGTTCCTTGGAGGCACTCGAAACCCCCTATTCCGTTCCTTGGAGGCACTCGAAACCCCCTATTCCGTTCCTTGGAGGCACTCGAAACCCCCTATTCCGTTCCTTGGAGGCACTCGAAACCCCCTATTCCGTTCCTTGGAGGCACTCGAAACCCCCTATTCCGTTCCTTGGATGCACTCGAAACCCCCTATTCCGTTCCTTGGAGGCACTCGAAACCCCTATTCCGTTTCTTGGAGGCCCTCGAAACCCCCTATTCCGTTCATTGGAGGCACTCGAGACCCCTAGTTCGGTCATTGGAGGCACTCGAGACCCCTAGTTCGGTCATTGGAGGCACTCGAGACCCCTAGTTCGGTCATTGGAGGCACTCGAGACCCCTAGTTCGGTCATTGGAGGCACTCGAGACCCCTAGTTCGGTCATTGGAGGCACTCGAGACCCCTAGTTCGGTCATTGGAGGCACTCGAGACCCCTAGTTCGGTCATTGGAGGCACTCGAGACCCCTAGTTCGGTCATTGGAGGCACTCGAGACCCCTAGTTCGGTCATTGGAGGCACTCGAGACCCCTAGTTCGGTCATTGGAGGCACTCGAGACCCCTAGTTCGGTCATTGGAGGCACTCGAGACCCCTAGTTCGGTCATTGGAGGCACTCGAGACCCCTAGTTCGGTCATTGGAGGCACTCGAGACCCCTAGTTCGGTCATTGGAGGCACTCGAGACCCCTAGTTCGGTCATTGGAGGCACTCGAGACCCCTAGTTCGGTCATTGGAGGCACTCGAGACCCCTAGTTTGGTTCTTGGAGGCACTCGAGACCCCTAGTTTGGTTCTTGGAGGTATTAGAGATCCCTAGTTCGGTCCTTGGAGACGCTCAGGACTCCTAACCTTACCTTTGGCGGCACTAGAGTCCCATAACCGGGTCCTTGGAGGCCCTGAACATTCCTAACCCGGGACTGGGAGGCCCTAGAACCTTGGTCGTGAAGGCAGTTATAATCTACAGAGAGATGCAAATATTGTTCAAGGAATGTAAATATTTATACGTTAATTTGCATATCAGTTTATCACCCGAGTATTATTATTATATATATATATATCTATGTATTTGTACACATTTTTTGTACACATTTGTACACAGTTTAGAAGGTTATTACCAGAAGGTGAAGCTGTGTGTTGAGTGTGATTTGTAGATGTGTGGCCCCGTTACACTGCACGAGGTGAGGGCATAAGCTGCTACCTCGTCATGTTGTGTGTTTTTCCGTCTCGGTAAACCGATTTCAGTTTCACTGATCCTTATTCAAGCATGTGGGTGGAATCTTCATGAACCTAACATATATATGTATGTGTTGTACCTAGTAGCCAGAATGCAGTACTCGGCCTATTATGCAAGGCCCGATTTGCCTAATAAGCCAAGTTTTCCTGAATTCATATTTTTCACATTTTTTCTTATGAAATAATGAAGTTATCCATTTCATTATGTATGAATTAATTTGTTTATATTTGAGTTAAAACTGACGTAGATATATGACCGAACCTAACCAACCTAACCTAACCTAACCTAACCTAACCAACCTAACCTAACCTAACCTAACCTATCTTAACCTAACCTAACCTAACCTAACCTAACCAACCTAACCTAACCTAACCTAACCTATCTTAACCTAACCTAACCTAACCTAACCTAACCAACCCTACCTAACCTAACCTATCTTAACCTAACCTAAATAAACTCAACTAAGTCAATAATTTATATTCTTAATATAATATAGTAATAATTCAAATAAACGAACTGGAAACAATTTATTGAAAATAAAGAAAATCACTCGGTCTATTAGGCAACTCGGGCCTTGCATAGTAGGTCGAGAAGTACGTTCTGGCTACTAGGTACGACATTATATATGTATGTATATGTGAATATGAACCCAGGATATAATTAACTGAGGAGACTGGAAGCTCAGAGGGACCGACAGACGCCCAGGAGCATATATATATCACTAACGTGATATATAATAATATTATATCTTATATATATCACTAATATCTAACATATATCACTAACGTGATATATATATCACGTTAGTATAATATCTCTGTTTAACTAAAACGTATATAAATATATATTTCGCGATAGAACTAACACAAATATTGACCATAAATAACCCACAGTCGCTGTTCTGAAAGTACTGATAATATTTACCGTTCCAGCATAAACAGTGCAGCCACACCTGACAAATTATGTATAACCAAAATATGTATCTCCTCTATATATATATAAATATATGGCTCAATAATGAACTACGCACTGAGGTTGACCAATTCAGGCCTCACAGGACAACTACGAAAGGTCACTAACGTGTATGTAATCTTAATATTAAAAGAAAGTCCTCATTGCTATATTTATGCAGAGAAATCTCTTATGGAAATTGGGGCGGGCGACCAGCTGGATGGGTGTGAAGAACGGGTCGCTGCCTCATTCACATGGGGCTACTTATGTTATTTCCACTGAGGTTCTTCAGGCTATTGTTTACTCTGGGTGTTGGGGTAGTTGCTCTGTGAACAGTGGACATAGTTCGACTGTGTCTACTTTCTGAGAACAAAGACTCCCGTCAAGGAATAGATCCAAAACAAATTTACACAGAAGGTGTACCTATTTAAGCCCACTTCACAGCGAGTCAGATCACACACGTCAGTGTAATCAGAGGGACTGGTAGTCTGCTATGAAGATCCCCAGTAACATCACGTCTATCTTCAATTTGCTCAGCTCACTGAGCAAATGAGGAGCAAGTAAGAGAAGGTAATTCCTAGAAGTAGGTAAGTGTAAGGCGAAAGTTAAGAACAGGATGAAAACTACGAATAGGACGAGCGTTATAATGGGATGAAGAAAGAATAGGTTAAGGTAAGAATAATAGGGTAAGCAAAATAAAAGATGGTAGGCTTAAGTCAGGTCACGCTTGTTAGGAAGGTCAGAACACTTTAGTATATACTGTGAAGGGAAGAGTCAACAGCAACACAGCCAGGACGAAGGTCTATGTTGGGTAGGATGTGTATCAGAGCCGATTCAACATGACGGCGTCTGTGAAGAGTAGAGGCTGGAAAGATTATTTGAGAAGACCAATCAACAGGATGATTAGCTTCCCTAACATGACTGAATGGAGCATTGTTTATGTCTGCGGAATTAACACTTTTTTTTTTTTTTTTTGTTTAACACGCTTCAATCCTCACCGCTTGTACAAAGCAGAACTGTCATCGTCTCTGTTCGTCTTCACAATTGTACTGTAACTTCGTTACTGTAACTAGACAGTTACTCTTTTTCACTATGCAGATGAATAACGATATGGACTTAAGCACTATTTCCAGTCTTTCGTACCATCTATACGTAAAGGTTTTGGTTGTTTCTCCACGTAAGTCCCAATCAATTCATCTGTGCTTTGCAGGGCATTGCACCTTCCTGCATTGTATTAATTTGCCTCAACCTTTGGACTTAGACAATGTGGTCTGGCTATTTGCCCTTTAAAGCTTACACCATCACAAACTTGGGCGTGAGACTATCTATATTCAAGATCAGACAGCGCTTGTTCGCGTTTGTGTTGCTCACGTGGCCCCATAAAGTGAGGTGATTCGATGAAATATCTATGCCCGAGTTGACCATCGATGTTGGATATAAATAATCTCAAAACTATCAAGATTTTTTGTACAGTCGTATGGTCTAGTGGTTAAGGTACCAGGTACGCCAAGGTTCATAGCACTCCTGGTTATCTGAGTTCGAATCCTTCTGGGGTATGGGTGGAATGACTCTATCCCCAGTGAGTTATTCTGCCTTCAGGACCTGATTGAGAGATCAGAGGAAAGATGTTTATATATTAAATAATTGAGTAAACGTCAGTAAGTAATCTCACGATGCTAGCAGAGGATGGTCGTTGGTTATAAGTGGCATGAAATGAGATGTCGATACTTTGGGGATATAGAGTGACGTTAGCAGGTCGTGACCTTACTTGAGTCGCAACTGTCGTCAGAGGTGGATGTACTTCGTTGATTCTCCCGGAATAAGGAAGAATATAGTTGCCTGTGTTAGTGGTGGAGTGAAGACTACTTGTCTGCAAGTGTGAGGAGGCTGTTGGGGACATAGTACACCATTTCTCTCCGATTTTTGTAAATTGGAGGCGACCTGCGAGTGAGTGTTGGTCGCGTCTTGGTGAAACTCTTATTGTTGTGCCTTCAAGAGGAAGGAAGTAAGCAGGCATTCCTGTTGTAGAGTCTGCCAAACGACGTTGTGAACTCAAATCGTGGACAGAAGGAAGCCTTGTGAGGCAGTCCTGAGGCATTTTTGTGGGCGGCCTATGTGAGTGCCTTGTTTGAGCTCCAGTGAGTAAGCGTTCTCATGTCAGAGATATCAGCGTTTTGTTTGGGAAGGAGTTCGTGAAGAAACATGGAGGTTAGAGAAGTCAATGGAAGAACTTCGAGGCTGGATAAGAAGTGCTTGCTGAACTCTGTGGTAGAGCAGAACTCCATAGTGAGGAGTTGATTTCAAGCAGTGTAGAGGAGCTGTAGGCGTGTCTGTGGAATCAGTGGTGAAGCATCACTGATGTCGGATTAGGACTTCGTTGTGCAGCAGATTGAGAGAACTGCAGAAGTGCCTTTCCTGATATTTTGGAGGATCTAGGGATATTTATTGGTGGTGAGCCTCTAGGAGCAGAACAGAGGTTCATGGTGGACACATAATTATATAAGGGAAGTGCTTGAATGCTTATTGGCATGAAAGATGCAGTGTAAGGTGAGAGACTGATTTCCTCTATTGTTGGGGGGATACTTATGTTGATGTTTCTGGTGTTTCAGCCCTGAGCTGAGTTTCATATACTTTTAGGGCTGAGGATACAGTACTGTTGTGACAGGATTTCAGCCCCATTTAGTGAAGGAGTAGTAAGTGGTGAGCCAAGAGTTGAGCAGCCACTTGATATGGACACTTGGTGAAGCCAGGATATATTGGAATGCAACTGGTTTGTAGCAGGTTAGTGTTTGATAATATTCTATTTTATGTTATGTATTATAACATATAAAATGTTATAATTCATATGTATATATATTTTCTTTGAAAATAAATGTATATATTAGCTGGCTTTCCTCTTGTCTTTTTAAGGTTTCCAGAAAGTGGGGGTGAGAGAGAGAGAGAGAGGGGGGGGGGGGGGGTGTCAGCTGCAGACAGGGTGGCAGAAGATGCTAATTCACGAAAGGGGGATTTAGGAGATCATTCCAAACAAGGAGAGAATGTGGAGTCACGGCGGCTCAAGTAGGGTGTGTGCACAAGACAAAGAGGCCATTGTTGGAGCCTCAACCCTAAATATGTGATGCTGAACCCCTCTCCAAGATAGAGGCATACAGGGTAATCTCCTGGATAAATTACAAGCACTCCAATGTCCATTGCTGGTTGACCGACGGTAGCAGGAATGTGGATGCCTAAGTCGGTTGTTTGTTCCGCCAGGGAGTGGTTGGGGCCGTTGTGCTTCTGTACGCAAATAACGGTCTGGTGCAATAACCAGAGCTCTCTTTTGGAGGTTTAAGTAAAAAAATCCCCAGCCACCTCCCCAACTAATTCTATATTATGGAATGTGAATATATAAAAAGAATATAAAATTCACATTCCATAATATAATATGGAATACATGGCAAGTCTGAAGCTGGCCTGGGCCTGGCGTGAGACCCGGGCCGAGGCGGTGGGCAGACTTAACACTACCTGGGTAGTGACCACAACATGCCCCTGATGCCATCAACATCCTCCCTGTCGTAAGTACTCAGCTCTGATCCCCCTCTGCGTAGGGAAGAAGGCCTACTGCTTCTTGGTATATCTAAAGATCTCTCTCCCTCCTGTCTCTCTGTTCCCGTGCTTGGTAAGCTGCTTTCCTCATTGTTTTCTGAACCGTTTCTCTGTGATATCCCCATATCCCCATTCTCTTATCCTCTATATATACTTTACCACCTCCTCCTCCTCCTGCTTCCGCTGGTCTTTGCTAGTGGCGGCCAACCATCACTGGCCATTTACGCAGCTCAGTACCTCCATTTACCCCTCACAGTTCTCCAAAACAGCTCCAGAATAGACAGAAAACACTGAAATAAACCTATTATGTTTTTTTTTTTTTTACAAAACTACCAACAATGGGAATTTTTTCGCAACCATTGAATTCTGCTGTTGTCTGTTTGGAGTGTGTTTTGTGAGCACTGGAGTGGCTGAGATGGGAGGGAGGTGGGGGCTGGAGAGGGGCAGGATGGAGGGAGGTGGGGGCTGGAGGGGGCAGGATGGAGGGAGGTGGGGGCTGGAGGGGGCAGGATGGAGGGAGGTGGGGGCAGGATGGAGGGAGGTGGGGGCAGGAGGGAGGGAGGTGGGGGCAGGAGGGAGGGAGGTGGGGGGAGGGAGGGAGGTGGGGGGAGGGAGGGAGGGAGGTGGGGGGAGGGAGGGAGGTGGGGCTGGAGGGGCAGGAGGGAGGTAGGTGGGGAGGTGGGGGCAGGAAGGAGGTGGGAGGGAATAGGGTAGGAAACTGTCCGGATGATTGTGAGAGGGTATGAGATGGAGTGAAAGGGGAATGGAAAAAGGCGTGATGGAGTGAAACACACTACTCGTACTCCTCTATTATATAACCTCTCCACCCTCTCTATACCCCCCCCCCCCACCCCCTCCTCTCATTCAACCCTCTTCCTCCTCCATTTCCATCTCTCCCCGTCTCTATCAAGACCACTTCTTCTCCCTCTCATTAATACACTACTCCCCCGGGGAGAATGTTGTGAAACATTATCAGTCGCCATCCACTTTATGTCCTGCAGTTACTCTGTCATAGTCATGAGGCGTTGGTACTCGCCTAGTTGTGCTTGCGGGGGTTGAGCTTCGGCTCTCTGGTCCCGCCTCTCGGCTGTCAGTTTACTGGTGTTCAGGTTCCTGAGCTTATTGAGCTCTTATCATTTTTACATTTGAAATTGTGTTTGGAGTCAGCCTCCACCATATCACTGAGAATTTTGCATGTGATGATCATGTCTCCCTCAAACTCTTGTCTTACAGCGACGTGAGGTGCAATTCACGCAGCGTTTCCTTGTAACTCATAGCTCTTAGTTCATGGACTAGTCTAGTTGCATACGTTTGAATTTTTTCAGCTTAGTCTTATGCTTCACTACGTATGGATTTATGCTGGAGCTGCATACTCCGGATTGCTTTTAAATATGTGGTATACAAGTTTCTAAATGATTCCTTACACATGTTTCAAAAAGCAGTTTTGATGTTAGGGAGTATCACATATTCTCTGATGATATTCTTTTGATCTGGGCATAAGAAGGCAGGTTTGGCATAATATCAACTCCCAGATCTTTCTCTCTGTCCGTTTCGTGAAGGACTTCATCTCCCATTCGGTACTCTGTGTTTGGCCGCCTGTTCCCTCCATCTAGTTTCATTGCCGTACATTTACTTGGGCTGAACTTTAGTAGCCATTTATTGGACCATTCATTTAGTCGGTGTCGGCCATCTTGTAAGCCTCTTGCTATCTTCCTCAGTCTTAAGTCTTCTTATAACTTTTACATCAGCAGCAAACAATGAGAGGAACGAGTCTATTTCCTTTAGGCGATCGTTTACATATATTAGAAGCAGAGACTAAACCCAGTGTGGCTGCACTTGTGAGGTCTTGCCACTCTGAGAGGTAAACACTCAGTGACTCTGTCTTCGGTTGATTAGGTACTCTCTTATCCATTGGAGTCCCTGCATCTCCACCTTATGCACTAGTCTTCTATGGGGTACTGAGTCAACGGCATTCTGGCGCTCCAAAAATATGCAGTCAGCCCATCCTTCTCTTTCTTGCCTAATTTTTGTTACCTGGTTATTGAATTCTATTAATCCTCTGAGGCAAGATTTGCCATCCCTGAACCTATGCTGGTGGTGTGTTACAAAGTCTTTCACTCCATATGTTCTAGTTTTGTTAGCACAATTTTCTCCGTCACCGTGCATGGTATGCAAGTTAGGGACACTGGCCTGTAGTTCAGTGCCTCCTGTATATCGCGGCTATATTAGCCGTCTTCCAAATTTTTGGCAGTTCTCATGTATCCAGTAATTTGTTTTACACCATTGATAGTGGTTGACACAGTGATTGTGCTCAGTTTGGTACCCATGATGAGATTCCATCTAGGCCTATAGGCTTTGTCACATCCAACTGAAGCAAAAGTTTCCTTATTTCCTCACTGGTAATCTCGAACTTCTCTAGTGGTACCTGGTTAGACATTTACTCTATTATCTCAGGAACTTATAGTTATAATAACTTACTTTTTTCAAATGTGAAGACCTGAAATTTCTTAGTTCCTCGCACACTTCGTTGTCATTTGTAGTGAATCCTGCTGCTCCTATTCTCAGTTTTAGTACCTGTTCCTACACTGTTGTTTTCCTTCTGATATGGCTGTGCAGGAATTTGGGTTGTCTTTGCCTTGCTTGCTATGCCATTTTCGTACTTTCTGCCTCTTCTCATCCTGATATACTTATTCCTGGCCCTCTGGTATCTGTGTTCTCTAGTGTCACGTTATTTCTATAGTTGATCCACACCCTTGTATTTAGTTGCTTTGTCAGCTTACATCCTTGTTTAAACCGCGGGTTCCTCATTTGCATTTAGTTATTTTTTTCGTTTGGACTGGAACCAACTTGTCTGCAGTGTATTCACTTAGTTGTGTTTACGGGGGTTGAGCTTCGGCTCTTTGGTCCCACCTCTCAACCGTCAGTCTACTGGTGTACAGGTTCTTGAGCTTCTCGAGCTCCAGTATGTCTACATATAAAACTGTGTATGGAGTCAGCCTCCACCACATCACTTCCTAGTGCATCCCATTTACTAACTACTCTGACACTGAAAAAGTCCTTTCTAATGTCTCTGTGGCTCATTTGGGTACTCAGCTTCCACCTGTGTCCCCTTGTGCGTGTACCACCCGTAATGCATCCTTGTCTACCCTGTCAATTTCCCTGTGATTTTTCTATGTGGTGATCATGTCTCCCCCTTACTCCTCTGGCTTTGTGTATTTGTATTTACGTCTGATACCATACTAACTGTAAAGGAAGAAATGTGTATTTTTATCTCAAAGAATGTTCGGTAATATGTTTGTTTGTGATATGTTTAAATATGTATGAACACGTTGTACTGATCGGGGTGAGAATAGCTTGAGCTACCTCATCCCTTTGTGTGTATTTTACCTTAAAAAACTTATTTCAATTTCAATGTCTCCCTGGGCTCTTCTGTCTTCCAGCGACGTGAAGTGCAGTTCACGCAGCCTTTCCTCATAACTCATGCCTCTTAGTTCTGGGATTAGCCTAGTGGCATTCCTCTGAACTTTTTCCAGTTTCATCTTGTGCTTGACAAGGTATGGGTTCCATGCTGGGGCCGCATATTCCAAGATTGGCCTTACATAAGTTTGGCCACATTTTGACAGGTTTGGTGTGATTTCAACTCCTAGATCTTTCTCTCTGTCCTTTTCATGAAAGACTTCATCTCCCATTCTGCATCCTGTGTCTGGCTTCCTGTTTCCCCTGCCTAGCTCCATTACCTTACATTTACTCGGGTTGAACTTTAGTAGCCATTTGCTGTACCATTCATTCAGTTTGTCTAGGTCATCTTGTAGCCTCGTACTATCTTCCTCCGTCTTAATCCTCATAATTTTTGCATCTTCAGCAAACAATGAGAGGAACGATTCAATACCCTCTGGGAGATAATTTACATATATCAAACAGTATAGGTCCAAGGACTGACCCCTGCGGGACTCCACTGGTGACGCTTCGCCAATCTGATTCGTCACCCCTCACAGTGACTCGCTGTCTTCTGCTGCTTAGGTACTCCCTTATCCAATGGAGTACCTTCCCTTTCACTCCAGCCTACATCTCCAGCTTTTGCACTAGTCTTTGATGTGGTACTGTGTCAAAAGCTTTCTGGCAATCCAAAAATATGCAGTCTGCCCACCCCTCTCTTTCGTCCCTGATTCTTGTTTCCTCGTCGTAGAATTCAATTAATCCTGTGGAGCATGACTTGCCATTCCTGAACCCATGTTGGTGTTGTGACACAAAGTTCCTTAGCTCCAGTTATTCGACTAGCTTTTTTCGCACAATCTTCCCCATCACCTTGCATGGCATGCAAGTTAGGCACACTGGCCTGTAGTTCAGTGCTTCCTATCTACCTATTCTTGCATATCGGGACTACATTTGCCTTCTTCCAAACTTCTGGCAGTTCACCTGTTACCAGTGATTTGTTAAACACTATGGAGAGTGGCAGGCACAGTGCTTCTGCTCCTTCCTTTAGTATCCATGGTGATATTCCATCCAGGCCTATGGCCTTTGTCACATCCAACTCTAGCAGAAGCTTCCCTACATCTCCCACTGGTAATCCCAAACTCCTCTAGTGGTGCCTGGTTAACTATTTATTGTGTGTGTGAGTGTGTGTGAGAGCGCGAGCGCATGTGCATTTTAAAAAGCGCGTGTGTGTGTATGTGGGGGGAGGTGGGTGGGGTGCAGGGAGGCTTACCTGCTAGCACTAATTATTTGTGTTTGACGATTCGAGCTTCAGCTCCTTCTCCCCTCCCCAACAAATTTGACCCGTCCTTAATCTTCGAAAACGTGTCATTTTAGCATAGCTTCTTTCATCCCGTCTTGGTGATAATGGATGCATTTCTGAACGCCTTTTACTTGAGATTAATTTCGTACATGATCTGATATCTATATTTGTTCTATTCCCTTCTGCTGTTTCTCCTGTGTCTTTTGATGTTATCTGTTGAGCTATTTTTTGGCAAATTGTATGAGTGTGTTGGTTCGTATACCTCTCAACCTCGTCACATGTATGTTTGTCTAGCTATACAGTTTATTAGTTGGTCATATGCCACAGTTATGGCTTTGCACATTTCCCAAATATTCTTATTATTGGTAATTACCGTTTTTGACTAATTCTACTTTAATTGTCGTTTTCTCTTGACTTTCAAATTTCACATGTGAACAAAACATGAATTAATGGTCACTTGTTCCTAAAGGCATTTCATGATCCATGTTTTCAGTTCCTTCACACACCGGGAGAAGACCCGGTCGTGCTTGTTGGCTGTATGTCCTCCCATTTCCCTAATGTCATCGGTAACGTGTTGCATTTGCATATTCCTTTGCGTAGCTTATATTCACCTTGCTTCACAAGTTTCTACGCCGCCCTAGGCGCTCCTTCATTCCAAATCTGGCCTACTTGGAGAGAAGTGACAGAGATAATGAGTCACACACACAAACACACACATCTACTGCTCCATTTGCTACATCTGCAAAGATTTTCAGGAGTGTGGCAGCTTAGTCTGTATGTATTAAACGGCGTATGAACTCCAGAGGACTCAGAGGTCCTCCATAACAATAACAGACCTTTGGTTTAGGATGTGCTCGTAACGCCTCGGAGCCCGCAAACTGTTTAATAAATATAGACTAGGCCACCCTGGGGTGAGGTAAGAGGCACAGACTTCGTAAATGGACGGTTATGTGGTTGATAAATCCTGGTCGACTCTAGCAGGCTACCTTCTAGTCCGCGGGTGTCTCTGGTAGTGTGGTTTGCCAATCACTGGCGCCATCAAATTAATACTTGTATAGTTACACCAATACACGTGGCTGTGTGCATGTATGTCAACCGCTTCTGGTAGAGAAAACTAAAGCTGCTCACAGATATATACATGTATATATATTCCATGACAAAAGTTGGTTCAACCTCTGTTATTTCTTCCCTGTCACCCTTCCCGCATTCCCCCCTCCCACTTCTCCTCCCCTTCCCTCTCCCCTCCCCTTCCCTCTCCCCTTCCTCTCGGCCATCCTCAGCACTCAAACCGTGTTACTTTTATGGTGTTGCTGGTGGTCGCCTGGTGCAGGGGGCCCGTTGCTGGTGGTCGCCTGGTGCAGGGGGCCCGTTGCTGGTGGTCGCCTGGTGCAGGGGGCCCGCCAGTGTTTCACAAAGATTTCCAGGCCCCGACTTGCCCCGGGTCGCTACCCACTCCCTGACTTCCATATATTTTTAGCTCCAGTACGACACCTTACTGTCAGTCGCTCCAGTGCGCGTTTATCTATTGCTTTGATGCCGGATGCCATGTGACGTTTTTGGGCCTCGGATGTTTTGTAAGAAGTATTTCCATGGAGTGAGTGTATCCTGGCTAAGTGTGTGTGTGTGTGCGTGTGTGTCCAGGCTGAGGGGCGAGTGTTGTCCAGGCTGAGGGGCGAGTGTGTCCAGGCTGAGGGGCGAGTGTGTCCAGGCTGAGGGGCGAGTGTGTCCAGGCTGAGGGGCGAGTGTGTCCAGGCTGATGGGCGAGTGTGTCCAGGCTGATGGGCGAGTGTGTCCAGGCTGATGGGCGAGTGTGTCCAGGCTGATGGGCGAGTGTGTCCAGGCTGAGGGGCGAGCGTGTCCAGGCTGAGAGCGAGTGTGTCCAGGCTGAGAGCGAGTGTGTCCAGTTTGAGTGTGAATCTCGAGGGTGAGTGTGAGCCCTGTGAGTGACCATGGGAGTGGGGGAATTCTGTTCTGGTCTTGTGTTTGTTTACGAAAAAGAAAAAGTCACCCATTTAATCCTGAAAAAATTAGTATTTTGTGTACAAAAGAGAGAGGCAGACAGAGATGAAGGGGGAGGGAGGGAGAAGGAGGGCGAGAGAGAGATGGAGACAGCCGGACAGACAGATTCACACGCAGACAGACAGAAAAAGAGACGGAGACAGAATGAAAAGAAATTGTTGAAAATAAGATGTAATATTTAAAAAGATGGAAAAGTAAATATATAAATATTCAAATACTGTGCTTATCATATATCATATACAAACCATTGACACAAGTTGGAGAAAGGTTAAAGTTAAAAGAATTTATAGAAAATGCTGGATAACCGGTTACAGTATATATGTAATGGGCATTTATAACTTACACGAACGCACGCACGCACACGCACGCACGCGAGCACTCAGGGGCCTCGCGGCTGAGTGGATAGCGCTCGGGGGTTGTAGCCCCAAGCGCTCGGGTCCGATTTCCGATCGAGGCAGAAACAAAGGGGCACAGTTTCTTTCGCCCTGGCGCTCCTATTCACCTAGCAGTAAAAAGATACCTGGGAGTTAGACAGCTGCAACGGACTGCTTCCTGGGGATGTACCCACCTAGTTGTACTCGCCTAGTTGTACTCACCGAGTTGTACTCACCTAGTTGTGTTTGCCGGGGTTGAACTCTGGCTCTTTGGTCCCGCCTCTCAACTGTCAATCAACTGATGTACAGATTCCTGAGCCTACTGGGCTCTATCATATCTACATTTGAAACTGTGGATGGAGTCAGCCTCCACCACATCACTGCCTAATGCATTCCACTTGTTAACTACTCTCACACTGAAAAAGTTCCTTCTAACGTCCCTGTGGCTCATTTCGGAACTCGGTTTCCACCCGTGTCCCCTTGTTCGCGTACCCTCCATGTTACACAGTTTATCTTTATCTACCCCTGTTAATTCCTCTGATAATTTTGTAGGTTGTGATCATGTCACCCCTTACTATTCTGTCTTCCAGTGTCGTGAGGTGCATTTCCCGCAGCCTTTCCTCGTAACTCATGCCTCTTAGTTCTGGGACTAGTCTAGTGGCATACCTTTGGACTTTTTCCAGCTTCGTCTTGTGCTTGACAAGGTACGGGCTCCATGCTGGGGCCGCAAACTCCAGGATTGGTCTTACATATGTGATATACAAGGCTCTGAATGATTCCTTACACAGGCTCCTGAAGGCTGTTGTGATGTTAGCCAGCCTCGCGTATGCCGCAGATGTAATTCTTGTATGTGGGCTTCAGGAGACAGATTTGGTATTATATCAACCCCTAGATGAGCTTGATTGTTGGCGCCGGAGGTGGCTAGTTTATTGTGCACCCCATACCCATCCTTTTGAGCGGTAGCGCAAAAGCATTACAGAGGGCACAAAAGGTCTTTATCAGACCTCATCTTAGATTATTACATAAACAATTTCATCTATCCTTCACACCTTATAGTTACAATATCAGCTAGTTACAGAGAAAGTGCTATTTCAAGAGCTATATATTTACAGTAAGTCATTATACATTAATAGTAGGTCTTATCGCTAATACATAATAGTTTGATCAATGGAGATATTACAGAGTCATAGGGTAGCTTCTGTTTATTATTAGTCTTCACAATACACTACTTGTTTCTTAATCTCATATGTCGTTTATCTACTGGAAGCGAAATATGGATACAGTGCAAGGATTTCAGGTAACTTATCCATGGTAATAAGATAGGTTGCCATATCATACAGAGTGATCTTAAATTTATCTCTAAATGGCTCAATTTTACTACAATCCAAGATACAGTGTTCGAGTGTGTGTCCCTGTCTTTGTCCACACACTTTACACTTTACTTCATCTAGATCCCTATATAAGCTGAACTGCCAGAGATACTTGTAGCCAAGTCTTATACGAGCTGTGACAACATCTGTTAGTCTACTTTGTTACTTGCCCCATACACATGTTTTACTTCACACATTTCATTGTGATGAACAATGGACCTGATAGTTCCAATTTGCACAGTTCAACTTTCTTCAAATCCATCCAGGAGTTCTCGTTTAGTGACATTTTAAAGGGACCTATTTGATAACTCAAGATTCCGTTCAATACTGTCTTTATTTACTGCAGCCTTAGCAAAGGCGTCAACTTTGTCATGTTCCTGCAGGCCAATGTGAGAAGGAATCCACAACATGTTTATATTTACCCTCGTGCTAAGTATTTTTATATATCTGCGTCTAGCTTCCAAGACAAGCACGTTATTACTTGATTGCAAACTGTTTATTGCTCGTAGTGAGGAAAGGAAATCGGAAATAATTAAGCTGTCTACTTCAGTGTTGTCAATAATTTCGAGTGCTACCAGTATTGCTACCAACTCAGCCTGCATTGTGGATGCGCAGTTACTAATTTGGATATTCCTTTGAATTGTGCTGCCATCGGGCTGATGAGGAATAACAACACTTCCTGCCCTCCCTGTAGCTGTATTGAGTGATCCGTCAGTGTATATGGTCTGTGCCATGTTGTTTTCAGCCTGTATATTGTGAATGTGTTCTATGGTGCTCAATTTAGCAACAAGCTGAGCATGAGGGTTGTTTGTGATTAGTTTCTTGGTGGGGTATGCAGGGGTCAGGATGTCAAAAGGTACTATCTGCCAGGGTGGAAGGAAGTGATGTACTCTTTCATCTGTATATACATTGTGCAGCCCCATCATTTATATACAGATGAAAGAGTACAGCACTTCCTTCCACCCTGGCAGATAGTACCTTTTGACATCCTGACCCCTGCATACTTTCTCTCTGCCTGTTTCATGAAGTAATTCATCTCCCATTCTGTATCCTGTGTCTGGCCTTCTGTTTCCACCTCCTATTTTCAATACCTTACATTTACTCGGGTTGAACTTTAGTAGCCATTTGTTGGACAATTCATTCAGTTTGTCTAGGTCATCATGTACCCTCATACTATCTTCCTGTTTTAATCTTCATAATTTTTGCATCATCAGCAAAGAATGAGAGGAACGATTCTATACCATCTGGGAGATCATTTACAAATATCAGAAACAGTATAGGTTCAAGGATTGGATCCTGCAGGTCTTCACTGGTGACGTCACGCCAATCTGAGACCTCACCCCCTCAGTGACTCACTGTCTTTTGTTGCTTAGGCACTCCCCTTATCCAATGGAGTACCTTCCCTTTCACTCTTGCCTGCTTCTCCAGCTTTTTCACTAGCGTCTTGAGTGTCACTGTGTCAAAGGCTTTCTGGCAGTCCAAAAATATGACTGCCCACCCCTCTTTCTTGCCTGATTTTTGTTGCCTAGTCGTAGAATTTAAGTAATCCTGTGTGGCAAGACTTTCCATCCCTGAATCCATATTGATGTAGTGTTACATAGTTCTTTCGCTCCAGATGTTCCACTAGCTTTTTTCGCTCAGTCTTCTCCATCAGTTTGCATGGTACGCAAGTTAGGGACACTGACCTGTAGTTCAGTGCTTCCTGTCTATCCCCCTTCTGGTATATCGGGACTACATTAGCCGTCTTACAAATCTTTGACAGTTTCCCTGTTACCAGTGATTTGTTATACTTTATGGAGAGTGGCAGGCACAGTGCTTTCGCTCCTTTAGTATCCACGGGGAGACTCCATCTGGATGAAGAGCTTTTGTGACATCCAATTCTAGCAAAATCTTCCTTACATCCCCACTGGTAATCTTAAACTCTTCTAGTGGTTCCTGGTTAATTATTGCCTCTCTTATCTCTCGAACAGGTGTGTGTGTGTATATATATATATATATGTGTATATATATAATATAATTATATATATATATATATATATATATATATATATATATATGTCGTACCTAGTAGCCAGAACGCACTTCTCACCTTACTATGCAAGGCCCGATTTGCCTAATAAGCCAAGTTTTCATGAATTAATATATTTTCTCTAATTTTTTTCTTATGAAATGATAAACCTACCCGTTTCATTATGTATGAGGTCAATTTTTTTTTATCGGAGTTAAAATTAACGTAGATATATGACCGAACCTAACCAACCCTACCTAACCTAACCTAACCTATCTTTATAGGTTAGGTTAGGTTAGGTAGCCGAAAAAGTTTGGTTAGGTTAGGTTAGGTAGGTTAGGTAGTCAAAAAATAATTAATTCATGAAAACTTGGCTTATTAGGCAAATCTGGCCTTGCATAGTAGGCTGAGAAGTGAGTTCTGGCTACTAGGTACGACATATATATATATATATATATATATATATATATATATATATATATATATATACATTGTCTTCTGTGTTGGCAACACAGAAGACAATGTCCAACATAACAGGCCAATTACACTGGATTAATCTTTGTGTTTAGATAGGAGATGCCTCGTATGGGCCAATAAGCCTTCTGCAGCCCCTATGTTTATCCCTTATGTATCCCCCCATGTTTTCACCTTCATTGTATTATCACCTGACCTAATGCGGGTATAAAATCAACTAGTATTGTAAGATCTGTTCACTTGAGAATGAACCATGGAGGTTCGAAACGTCGTGCAAATTATACAAATAAGTGTAATACACTCTATAGTAAATCACTTCTTTTCTTCACCTTAAAAGTACGAAAATGAGTTTTGGAGAACTCCTATTTCAATTAAGCCCTGATGCTAAGAAAATAGTTAGAGGGATAGAAGCCCTAAACCAGAAAATAATAAATACAGAATATGCGGTCATATTCAATGAAACATGTTTGAAAGAAAACCTGCTGCCAGTATACACCAATATATATATATATATATATATATATATATATATATATATATATATATATATATATATATATATATATATATATATATATATATATATATATATATAATGTCGTACCTAGTAGCCAGAACGCACTTCTCAGCCTACTATGCAAGGCCCGATTTGCCTAATAAGCCAAGTTTTCCTGAATTAATATATTTTCTCTAATTTTTTTCTTATGAAATGATAAAGCTACCCATTTCGTTATGTATGAGGTCAATTTTTTTATAGGAGTTAAAATTAACGTAGACATATGACCAAACCTAACCAACCCTACCTAACCTAACCTAACCTATCTTTATAGGTTAGGTTAGGTAACCGAGAAAGTTAGGTTAGGTTAGGTAGTCGAAAAATAATTCATGAAAACTTTGCTTATTAGGCAAATCGGGCCTTGCATAATAGGCTGAGAAGTGCGTTCTGGCTACTAGGTACGACATTATATATATATATATATATATATATATATATATATATATATATATATATATATATATATATATATATATGTCGTACCTAGTAGCCAGAACGCACTTCTCAGCCTATTATGCAAGGCCCGATTTGCCTAATAAGCAAAGTTTTCATGAATTATTTTTCGACTACCTAACCTAACCTAACTTTCTCGGTTACCTAACCTAACCTATAAAGATAGGTTAGGTTAGGTAGGGTTGGTTAGGTTTGGTCATATGTCTACGTTAATTTTAACTCCTATAAAAAAATTGACCTCATACATAACGAAATGGGTAGCTTTATCATTTCATAAGAAAAAAATTAGAGAAAATATATTAATTCAGGAAAACTTGGCTTATTAGGCAAATCGGGCCTTGCATAGTAGGCTGAGAAGTGCGTTCTGGCTACTAGGTACGACATTATATATATATATATATATATATATATATATATATATATATATATATATATATATATATATATATATATATATATATATATATATATATATATTGGTAGCAGTCTTTCTTGTAAACATATTTTGTTGAATATGACCGAAAGGGTAAGATGAATAATTCTACCACAAATCTTCTCAATATTTCATACGTTCTTCTACACTGTCGAAGGTATTTGATAGAGTAACTCTCCAAATTCTTAATTCCAAGTCTGACGCCTAAACGCGTTTTGTAATTCCTTAAAACATTTTCAAAGAATTAATTTACACACTTCTTGTTGTTGTTTTTAGATTTAGCTGCTCAGAACGAAGTGTCCATATAGCACGGGCTATGGTGAGCCCGTAGTTGAGTTCGGTTATTTGCGATAACCTTGTTACTGTGACATTTGGGTCAAAGTCGTAAATTCCCGGTGTATTTTTCGCTTATGTTTCATTTCACTGGTTTTATTCTTGTTTTAATAACATTACCTTGGTGGCGGATGTAGATGCACAATGCTCACTAGTGAGTCCTACACTCACTAGTGAGCCCTATACTCACTAGTGAGCCCTATACTCACTAGTGAGCCCTATACTCACTAGTGAGATTTTTGAGCTACTACACTTTTTGATGTGTAGTGCCTCGCTGATGTCGAGTCTCCTGCTATCCCTGCATTTATCGATGATTTCTGTGTTGTTTGTTAAGATTTCTCTGGTGATGGTCTGGTTGTGAGAAGAGGTTATATGTTCCTTGATGGATCTCTGTTGTTTGTGCATAGTTAATCACCTAGAAAGAGACGCTGTTGTCTTGCCTATATACTGAGTTCTTTGGGGCTAACAGTCCCCAAGTGGGCATTTGAAGGCGTAGACGACGTTGGTTTCCTTCAAGGCGTTCTGCTTGGTGTCTGGAAAGTTTTTCATGAGTAAGTTGGCCGTTTTTTGCTTTTTTTTGTAGTAAATTGTCAATTATATTTTCTGATTTTTGTCTGTAGGGATAACGTTCCTATCAGTAATGTCTTTCAGGTCCCTTTCCTCAGTTTTATGAGCCGTTGAAAAGAAGTTCCTGTAAAACAGCCTAATAAACAGTCTTTATCTTCGAGCTAAAGATCCATACCATAATTATTTTTACTCGTGAGTCCGTCAAAACCTTCGATGTAACTTAAGGAATTATTCTTTTTATTCTTCATTGCAAAATTCTGAATCGAACGTTGCAGTTCAATTACATAGTCAACAGCACTGTGTCAGACAGATTCAAGAATACTTCAAAGAACGTATAAGGCAATTCGCAAATTTATAATACTTACCTGTCCTGATTATGAAACTTCTGAACGATTGCTGTTTTTTAGCACAAACTGGAGCTAACCACATAGGCTTAGAGCACAATGAAAAACCCGGTTACAAAGTGACTTCTTAACTATAGAACTTGGTCAAATTGATCTCTTAAAGAATGTTCTGAATCTCAGTGTTGACTAAATGCAACTTGTTGTGACGAAGTAAAATGAATAGCATCTTAATATTGAAGTTTTTCGGACTTGTGAAAATCGGCGTCGATTCATTAGGTGGCATGCCAATACGTTAAGGATTCTGGTGAAGGAAAATCCACCGCCAGTGACGCTCGTGATACTGTCACGAGGTAAGTGAAGTTAGGTTATTATGAGGAGAAAGTGTCTAGCCAGTCAATGTGGCACATGGAAGTGCTGTGAGGACGAGGAGCTGGGATGTGAGGACGAGGAGCTTGGGATGTGAGGACGAGGAGCTTGGGCTGTGAGGACGAGGAGCTGGGCTGTGAGGACGAGGAGATTGAGATGTGAGGACGAGGAGATTGGGATGTGAGGACGAGGCGCTTGGGCTGTGAGGACGAGGAGCTTGGGCTGTGAGGACGAGGAGCTTGGGCTGTGAGGACGAGGAGCTTGGGCTGCGAGGACGAGGAGCTTGGGATGCGAGGACGAGGAGCTTGGGATGCGAGGACGAGGACCTGAAATATGAGACCGGAGTGAGAGAACAGTGCCCAGCTTGAACCACAGGGAATCGAACCTCATCCCCGCAAAAAGTTAAGCCCTCGCTCTACTGAACAGTCCTTGTGGATGGATAATCGTTCAAGCACTTTCCTCGGGTCGTATATTTTACGTAAAGACCAGCCACAATCTCCTGGGCATGAAGGCTGTGTCTTCACTCTTTCCTCATATTCACAGTCCTGGAAATAGTTTCCGTTTTTAAATTAGTTTTCTTTGCATTGTATTAACTACGTTCATTTATCTTCTGAATAATTTTTTTTTGGTGGGGGTTTAATATCTTCACGTTCTTATTTTACGGCATTTTATAGCAATTGTATTATGTTATTATTGGGAATTAATTTTTATTATATCATGTCATACTTTGAGAAATAATAAGTAAGGATATATATTTGTTGTAACAAATGAATGTCTTAATTCATAGGTCATATCTTGAGTGGTTATCTTGAGATGATTTCGGGGCTAAGCGTCCGGCGGCCCTGTCCTTGACCAGGCTTCCTTTTTGTTACACATCCCCAGGAAGCAGCCCGTAGCAGCTGTCTATTTCCCAGGTACCTGTTTACTGCTAGGTGAACAAAGGCATCAGGGCGATAAAAAAAACTGTGCCCATTTGTTTCTGCCTCCGCCGGGGATCGAACCCCGGAACCTAAGGACTACGAATCCCGAGCATTGTCGAATACATGCTTTTCCGAGGTTGAAACCCAGCAACATGTTAATATGTACGGAGAACAGTGAGTGTAACTAAGACACAGAACAGGGACGGCCGCCTGGCTGAATCATCCACCACTGGAGTACCCTCCATGCTGTTGCTGCTGGTGCTCCTGCTCCTGCTCCTACTGCTGCTACTGCTGCCCGCGAACGAAATAAGCACTCAAAAGAACGCTGAAAATTGATTAAATGAAGATTGTGAGATGCGGAGCTGAGAGGAGCAGGAGGAGGAGGTTGATTTATGGCCACAGACTGAGTCGTCGAGGAGGAGAAGCAGGAAATGAGAGATGTGTACACCATGAATATGCCATGACGGTCACGAGTCACGGGGATACCCCGCAGAGTATGACAGGCTGAGGGAGAAACACCATTGAAGGTGTTAAGAGTAAGTGTGTAAAGAGGGGGAGAAGAGGGGAGGTTGTTGTGAAGGGTGGGAGGGAGGTAGGGAGATAGGGGGGGTGTTCATGGAAGGAAGATAAGGAGGGAGAGTTGTGAGGTAAGAGGGAGTAGGGAAGAGGGGGGGGGATGTAAAGGTCCTGCTTGTTCACTGAATATGTTAATATCAAAGTGTATTTTCTCAGCATGTGAATAAACGTATGCCAGGAGGGGGAAATGTATGCCTGTGTGTAAGTATGCCTGTGTGTAAGTATGCCAGGGGGGTTAAGTATGCCTGTGTGTAAGTATGCCAGGGGGGTTAAGTATGCCTGTGTGTAAGTATGCCAGGGGGGTTAAGTATGCCTGTGTGTAAGTATGCCAGGGGGGTTAAGTATGCCTGTGTGTAAGTATGCCAGGGGGGTTAAGTATGCCTGTGTGTAAGTATGCCAGGGGGGTTAAGTATGCCTGTGTGTAAGTATGCCAGGGGGGTTAAGTATGCCTGTGTGTAAGTATGCCTGGGGGGAATGTATGCCTGTGTGTAAGTATGCTTCGGGGGAATGTATGCCTGTGTGTAAGTATGCCTGAGGGGAAATCTATGCCAGGGGGGTTAAGTATGCCTGTGTGTAAGTATGCCGGCTTGTAAATATGCCTGGGGGATGTATGCCTGTGTGTAAGTATGCCTGTGTGTAAGTATGCCTGGGGGGAATGTATGCCTGTGTGTAAGTATGCTTCGGGGGAATGTATGCCTGGGGGGTAATGTATGCCTGTGTGTAAGTCTGCCTGTGTGTAAGTCTGCCTGTGTGTAAGTCTGCCTGTGTGTAAGTATGCCTGGGGGGAATGTATGCCTGGGGGGAATGTATGCCTAGGGGGTATGTATGCCTGGGGGTATGTATGCCTGTAAGTATAACTGGGGGGAATATATGCCAGTGTGTAAGGATGCCTGTGTAAGTATGCCTGGGGGTATGTATGTCTGTGAAAGTATGCCTGGGGGGTAATGTATACCTGTGTGTAAGTATGCCTGTGTACTCACCTATTTGTACTCACCTATCTGTGCTTGCGGGGGTTGAGCTTTGGTTCTTTGGTCCCGCCTCTCAACAGATCAATCAACTGGTGTACAGGTTCCTGAGCCTACTGGGCTCTATCATATCTACATTTGAAACTGTGTATGGAGTCAGCCTCCACCACATCACTGCCTAATGCATTCCATCTGTTAACTACTGACACTGAAAAAGTTCCTTCTTACGTCCCTGTGGCTCATGTGGGTACTCAGTTTCCACCTGTGTTCCCTTGTTCCCGTCCCGCCAGTGTTGAATAGTCTTTCCTTGTTTACCCGGTCGATTACCCTGAGGATTTTGTAGGTTGTGATCATGTCCCCCCCTTACTCCTGTCTTCGTGTCGTAAGGTGCATTTCACGCAGCCTTTCCTCATAACTCATGCCTCTTAGTTCTAGGACTAGTCTAGTAGCATACCTTTGGACTTTTTCCAGCTTCGTCTTGTGCTTGACAAGGTACGGGCTCCATGCTGGGGCCGCATACTCCAGGATTGGTCTTACATATGTGGTGTACAAGATTCTGAATGATTCCATACACAGGATCCTGAACGCTGTTCTGATGTTAGCCAGCCTCGCATATGCCTCAGACGTTATTCTTTTTATGTGGGCTTCAGGATACAGGTTTGGTGTGATATCAACTCCAAGATCTTTCTCTCTGTCTATTTCTTTAAGTACTTCATCTCCTATTCTGTATCCTGTGTCTGGCCTCCTGTTTCCGCTGCCAAGTTTCCTTACATTGCATTTACTCGGGTTGAACTTCAACAGCCATTTGTTGGGCCATTCACACTCTAGGTCATCTTGTAGCCTCCTCCTATCATCCTCTGTTTCAATCTTCCTCATAATTTTTGCATCATCGGCAAACATTGAGAGAAACGAATCTATACCCTCTGGGAGATCATTTACCTATACCAGAAACAGTATAGGTCCAAGGACTGACCCCTGCGGTACTCCACTTGTAACGTCTCGCCAATCTGAGACCTCACCCCTCACACAGACTCGTTGTCTCCTGTTGCTTAGGTACTCCTCTATTCACCGGAGTACCTTCCCTTTCACTCCAGCCTGCATCTCCAACTTTCGAACTAGTCTCTTGTGTGGTACTGTATCAAAGGCTTTCTGACAATCCAAAAATATGCAATCTGCCCACCCTTCTCTTTCTTGCCTTATTGTTGTTGCCTGGTCGTAGAATTCAATTAACCCTGTGAGGCAGGACCTGCCATCCCTGAACCCATGTTGATGCTGTGTTACAAAGTTTCTTCGCTCCAGGTGCTCCACTAGCTTTCTTCGCAAAATCTTCTCCATCAGCTTGCATGGTATGTGTAAGTATGCCTAGGGGAAATGTATGCCTGTGTGTAAGTATGCTTGGGGGAGGGGGGGGGGCTGACTTATCCTCAGGTAAGTCTACCTGAGGATAAGTCTGCGTGTCACCGGGGGGGGGGGGGGCGTGAGCAGGTGCTGCGTGTCACCTCTGCTCGCCCTGTTCTCATCACCGTTTATTGCCCATATCTATCGTCCATATCTACATTCTGATCTACGTTGCTGGTGTGGCCGGGTGCTGGTGTACTCATCACCTAGTTGTACTCACCTAGTTGTGCTTACGGGGGTTGAGCTCTGGCTCTTTGGCCCCGCCTCTCAACCATCAATCAACTGGTGTACAGGTTCTTGAGCCTACTGGGCTCTATCATATCTACATTTGAAACTGTGTATGGAGGCAACCTCCATCACATCACTTCCTAGTGCATTCCATTTATTAACTACTCTGACACCGAAAAAGTTCATTCTAATGTCTCTGTGACTCAATTGGGTACTCCGCTTCCACCTGTGTCCCCTTCTTCGTGTACCACCCGTGTGTCTTCTCAATTCTACTCTTTGCTAGCTTACAACTCTGATTAAACCATGGGGTTTCTCATCTGCATTTCCTTTTTTTTCCTTTTGGACTGGGACAAACTTGTTTGTTGCCTCCTTACACTTCTGTGTGATGTAGTCCATCATGTCCTGAACCGTCTATCCTCTGAGCTCTGTTTCTCAAGCTATTTCAGTTAGGAATTTTCTCATCTCTTCATAGTTTCCCTTCCGCAATGCCGGCCTCTTGCTCTCTGGTGTAAGTACTTCATCTCCTATTCTGTATCCTGTTTCCACTGCCTAGTTTCATTACTTTGCATTTACTCGGGTTGAACTTCAACAACCATTTGTTGGACCATTCACTCAGTCTGTCTAGGTCATCTTGTAGCCTCGTACTATCATCCTCTGTTTCAGCCACACTCGGTGTGGCCGAGTGTGTGGGGTGTGGCCGAGTGCTGGTGTGACTATATAATGACAAAGTTTATACATTCTAAATGTTGTTGTTAATAATCAAGACGTTTTCTCTTATTTTAAATATTAATTTGTTTTATTGTTAATTCTTGTTTTTAATTTTTGCAAGTATATTAAATTGTCTTAAACTGTTTATGCCTCTTGTGTGTGTAATTGTTTTGCCGGCCGTTAGGTGAGGGGTGGCGTTCCTTCTAGCCATGGTGGGGGGGGGGGAGGAGACAGGCTTGACTTGCCTACTAGTGGTGTGTATTGGGTGCTCTGGTGGGGCGCCCACTGGTGGTGTGTCGGAAATTCCGACACCAATTAATAATATTGCTGTGTTGTATAAACAAGTTAACCCATAGAAAATGTAACTTGTAGTGGAATTTCCGTCTATAGAAAACGGGATATCATTACCACATACTATTATAAATTCACCACCTATTATGGTGGGAATTATTCTTAAATACATTAGTCTTTGGACTTTATGTATTTAATTTTTATATAGAGAATTTATTGGAACCGTAATTCGCTCCACGAATCTGTGGTCTTAAACAATAACAATGGCTGACCACTCCCTCCTCACTGACGCTACTGGCCTACATTGTCCAGATGACAGTAAGTGATAGAAGGGTCACATTTACTCTATTTTAATTCTGATAATTAAGTTAATTTATATGATTTGTTTTTGGAGATGGACTTAAAAACATCTCATATAAATTACCTTAATTATCAGAATTAAAATAGAGTAAATGTGACCCTTCTATCACTTACTGTCATCTGGACAATGTAGGCCAGTAGCGTCAGTGAGGAGGGAGTGGTCAGCCATTGTTATTGTTTAAGACCACAGAGTCGTGGAGCGAATTACGGCTCCTATAAATTCTCTTGGACGAAGTGTTATGGAAGATCAGAGTAGTGATCTGCCATCATCAACACGCTGTCATCAATCTCAAGGGAAGTGTCTTTCCGAAACCCGTTTATCTTTCATTTATGACCATTAATGTCAGTAGATATAGGGTGATCCCGTTAGATCACAAATGATCGACTCAAACAAGGTAATTAAGCCTAGGTCTTTATGGTTCCTTGTACAGTGTTTTCTCTGATATAGCTGTCATATATTAGGATTCTGGCTTCATAGCTAGCGCCCTTTTGACAGGTCAAGACGAGGAAGCATGCTTTGTGTACCAGTTACTGGGTGATGGAAGCTACCTCAAAGAGGATAATTTGGTGTCTACATCCTAGTTATACCTGGTGGACTAAGGCCTGCTGTACAAATAAGATAAGGAACCTCTTCAATGTATGTAGTCTAATACTGTAGTTTGATTGGTTGCATATATATAAATTTAATATAAACCCCCCTAATGTGTAGAGGATCGATTTGTGAGATTATTGCAGAAATACAGTCCACTTATCATACAAATTGCTATCGAAGTATATAAATTAACGTAAATATAAATTCATATAAATTAAATAAATATAAATCTCACAGGTCGGTTCCCACATGGTGTGTTGGGTGCTCTGGTGGAGCGCCCACTGGTGGTGTGTTGGGTGCTCTGGTGGGGCGCCCACTGGTGGTGTGTTGGGTGCTCTGGTGGGGAGCCCACCTCACTGTAGTGAAGCTGTTACCTCGGCTGCTCACACTGTGACTAATGTACTGTAAGGTATCTGGCAGGTGAGAAATGATCCCACGATGTATTATGCCCATTACCCCGGTGTCTTAATCACTGTAACGCACGCACATTCTTGGTTTGTTTATCTCCGGCCACATTCAAAGTAATTGCTCTGGCCATTGAGTGTTTCCTCTCGCTTTTGAGGTCTTTACTTATAATTTCCAGTTCTACTTAATTTCTGATTTAAAGTAACGTACATGTACTGTTAGTAAACAAACAGGGGAGGCGGCTCTTATGATTTACAGTTCTGTTGATTTGGTTAGGCTGGGATATCGATATCTATGGCAGGTGGCTGCAGGTAATGAGTCCCCCAAGAGTCCAATTGTAAACTATGTGAACAAGAGCTGGGACATCCTCGCTAACACTTTACCTGTGATTGCCCTGTTATCAGTGATTTTCAGACCAAATGGTATGAGATACTTTGAGTCCTGTAATTGCTGCATACACTCAGGAATACTGGAAGATATTCTTGTGTTTTACCCAAATTTTGCTAATGGAGGCTAATAGAGGCTAGTGGAGCCTTATATTTCGTGTTCTCTCCTGATTCCCTATATGACTGGCCGTCCTGCAAGATGGGGATATTAGATGAAGTTATAGCTAATTTTTTATCTACACGGTGTAATCTTTCATACAGAATAGGGTAGCACCGCATTGCTGTGTATATCTAAGATGGCTAATATTAATCAAACAAAAAAAATACATTATTTGCCTATAAGCACACAAGTATTAACTTTATGCCATCTCCCTCACAGCTGATTGTTTGCCGAGGTTGATTGTTGGTGTGGCTGAGTGTTGGCTTGGTTGATAGTTGATTGTTTACTTACAAGCCTAATTCTTTCTGTACGTGCTACTAGTCTTAACCTTATAATTCTCTCATATATTCTCTCGGCTAGAAGAGCTATTCACTCTATAGTCTCCGAAAAAATAAAGCTAAAAACTTAAATATTCCTAGACCTAGTATCGCACATATATGTACATATATAGGCCTCAGATAGCATGTATTAGGCCTAAAAAGGTTAGATTACATTAGTTTACATTTTAATTTGACATATATAAATCCTTTTCCAGTTCATCCAAAATTTATTGTACCGATTTCCACTTTTGAACTGCCATATGTCAATATTTGTACGATGGTCGTCAACGTTACTATAAGTACAACCTAAACAGAAGGATGGGTTGTTTTATTCCATTGTTTTCACGCTTGGAAGATACACAGCATATTATAATTATTATTTCTTTATTATTATGCGCCCTGGTTCAGCTGCAACATTGCACCATTCTCCATTTATGAATCCCACACTGGAAAAAAAAAACAAAAAACATTATAGGGGCCTATCTATACTTAAAGCCCTTAGCACGTGCATATTGTGCTTAATGGGTAAACGAGGCCGACTGTGAGGGTCGTTGGGCCGACTGTGATGGTTGTTGGGCCGACTGTGATGGTCGTTGGGCCGACTGTGATGGTCGTTGGGCCGACTGTGATGGTCGTTGGGCCGACTGTGATGGTCGTTGGGCCGACTGTGATGGTCGTTGGGCCGACTGTGATGGTCGTTGGGCCGACTGTGATGGTCGTTGGGCCGACTGTGATGGTCGTTGGGCCGACGACATGAGAGAAGAGCTGTCGTGTCTCAAGCACTTCTGTTATCACTAGTTACATGCCTATCTCCCTATTCTTATCTATTAATATCTATTGGTTAAATAAGATAATTAATTATTGAAGTGGATATCAGTGTGTCCTGTTTTGTGAAGTCCATATTGACATACTTTGAGCAGTCCATAGTGACTTAGTTTCGTCAAGTCTATAGTGATTTAGAGTTTATGACCGGAATGACAGAAGTATTGATCTTCAGAAACTTTATAGTTTGTGATAGACTCACGTGTGTCTAGTTTTGGTAAAGTGAAGAGTTGTTACCCAAGTCCATGCGTCTTGATCAAAGTGTAAACAACAATTAAAGTTTAAAGTTGATAGTACTTGGATCTAGTTTCCCTTACCCAAGACAAATTACTTAAGGCCAAGTACTGTTAATATTAAGAGAGGGACGCCAGCTTGGTGAGCATTGATTGTGCCCTAACAATGTGGCTCATTGTTGGTGTGGCCGACTGTTCGGTTTGATTGATTGTTGGATGTTGGCTCGTGTTGCTGGTTACTTGTTTGGCTGAATGTTGATTCAGCCAAATTGATTGGCTGATTGTTAGTGTGGGTTATTGTTGGTCGTGCTGATTGTTGGTGTGGTTGGTTACTGTGTGGCTCATTGTTAGTATACTCACCTAGTTGTGTCTGCAATATCGAGCATTGACTCTTGGATCCCGCCTTTCAAGCATCGGTTGTTTACAGCAATGACTCCGGTTCTATTTCCCTATCATACCTGGTTTTAAAATTATGAATAGTATTTGCTTCCACAACCTGTTCCTGAAGTGCATTACATTTTTTTCACTACTCTCACGCTAAAAGAAAACTTCCTAATATCCTTGTGACTCATCTGAGTTTCCAGCTTCCACTCATGTCCCCTCGTTCTGTTACTATTCCGTGTGAACATTTCGTCTATGTCCACTTGGTCAAATGCCCTCTGAGCATTTTATACGTTCCTATCATGTTCCCCCTCTCCCTTCTTCTTTCTAATGTCGTAAGGCACAGTTCCCTCAGGCGCTCTTCATACCCTATCCCTCGTAGCTCGGGGACGAGTCTCGTTGCAAACCTCTGAACCTTTTCCAGTTTCTTTATATGCTTCTTCAGATTGGGACTCCATGATGAGGTGGCATACTCTAAGACTGGTCTCACGTAGGCAGTGTAAAGCACCCTAAATGCCTCCTTACTTATGTTTCTGAATGATGTTCTAACTTTTGCCAGTGTAGAGTATGCTGCTGTCGTTATCCTATTTATATGTGCCTCAGGAGATAGATTAGGTGTTACGTCCACCCCCAGGTCTCTTTCACGCGTCGTCACAGGTAGGCTGTTCCCCTTCATTGTGTACTGTTCCTTAGGTCTTCTATCACCTAGTCCCATTTCCATAACTTTACATTTGCTTGTGTTGAATACCAGTAGCCATTTCTCTGACCATCTCTACAACCTGTTCAGGTCCTCTTGGAGGATCCTGCAATCCTCATCTGTAACAACTCTTCTCATCAACTTTGCGTCATCCACGAACATCGACATGTAGGACTCTACTCTTGTAAACATGTCGTTAACATATACTAAAAATAGAATTGGTCCCAGCACCGATCCTTGTGGTATTCCACGTGTTACTGTTCGCCAGTCCGACTTCTCGCCCCTTGTTGTAACTCTTTGGCTCCTTCCTGTTAGGTAGTTCCTTATCCATGCTAGGACCTTTCCTCCCACCCCCGCCTGCCTCTCGAGTTTGAATAGCAGTCTCATGTGCGGTACTGTATCAAAGGCTTTTTGGCAGTCCAGAAATATGCAGTCCGCCCAACCATCTCTGTCCTGTCTTATCCTCGTTATTTTATCATAGAATTCCAGAAGGTTTGTTAGGCACGATTTCCCTTTTCAGAACCCATGTTGATGTTGGTTCACACACCTAACGTTCTCCAGGTGTGCAACCAGACGTAGCCTAATTATTCTTTCCAGTATTTTGCAGGGGATGCTTGTCAGTGATACAGGTCTATAGTTAAGTGCCTCCTCCCTATCACCTTTCTTGAAGATTGGTACGACATTTGCCTTCTTCCAACAACTGGGCAATTCTTCCGACATTAGTGACTCATTAAAGATCATTGCCAGAGGCAGGCTGAGGGCCTGCGCTTCTTCTGACGGCTGACCGGTGAGGCTGATTAATGGTCTGGCTGAATGTTGATGGGGCTGTTCGTATGGCTTGAGTTTGTGTGTCTAAGCACCGAAAAAATAATTTCCCTTGCAAATTCCCCGTTACACACACACACACACACACACACACACACACACACACACACACACACACACACACACACACACCTGTAGCAAAACTAAACACACACCACAGACACGCGAATGCGTGTATAGTCAAGCGGAAAATATCCACACAAACCCCCTCAACTTCCCGTGAAGCCCGACAGATATACAGGCAAAGTTGTGGAATGAATCAGCGCTCGCGTAGGAGATATTATCGTGTTCATTGCTGCAGAGAGAACCTTACTCGTGAATATTACAAGCTGAGTAATATTACAAGCTGAGTAAAGTTGGGAGATTCATGAATATTGCTCGAGCAGACAGCACCTCATCCAGACGTTGCTTTACACATTGTGACTGGTAAAGCGCGCGCGCGCCCGCACAATAATATCTATTATTACTAGTAGCCAGAACGCACTTCTCAGCCTACTATGCAAGGCCCGATTTGCCTAATATGCCAAGTTTTCCTGAATTAATATATTTTCTCTATTTTTTTCATATGAAATGATAAAGCTACCCATTTCATTATGTATGAGGTCAATTTTTTTTTATTGGAGTTAAAATTAACGTAGATATATGACCGAACCTAACCAACCCTACCTAACCTATCTTTATAGGTTAGGTTAGGTAGCCGAAAAAGTTAGGATAGGTTAGGTAGGTTAGGTTATTTAGGTTAGGTAGTCGAAAAACAATTAATTCATGAAAACTTGGCTTATTAGGCAAATCGGCCCTTGCATAGTAGGCTGAGAAGTGCGTTCTGGCTACTAGGTACGACATATATATATATATATGTATATATATATATATATATATATATATATATATATATATATATATATATATATATATATATATATATATATATATATATATATATATATATAATATGCTGAAAATCCACAAAGAAATTGGAAAGGAAGATGAACGTTATATATATATATATATATATATATAATATATATATATATATATATATATATATATATATATATATATATATATATATATACATATAATAATAATATCCTGGAGGACTCAGACTTGCTCTTTAGACAGAAACTTAATCTTCTTTCCCAATACACAAATTTGTTGAACAAAAAAGGGGTCTGAGCTTGTTACCTCTATACATAGATTTGTTGAGCATACAGGACCTTAGTCAGCTCCGTTTCACATTATAAGAAGACAGGATATACTTATTCTTTTCACTTTCAAAAAGCACAAAGTCTGATTTTGTTCCACATTAGGACTCTTCGAGCAAACGAAATATTTCTCTGCTCCTTTACAGATGTAGTGTGTAGAGCAAACACAGTATGGCAGCGACTCATACTGTACCTTGCAATTAAAAAAAAATCCCACTAACATTTTTGGTGCAAACAATACCAGACTGTTCCACATGCAGACTCTGGGAGATTAACCAGATAGCTCCTCCCGCACAAACTTGTGGAGAGGAGGAAACCGGATCCTATTTCCAATCGCATCAACATGTGTTGTAAACATTATTACTAGTTAGAATGCTATTACTAACCCCCTGAGGACATTACAACCAGCAGGGACACTACTTCCAGTAACGGCACTGCTACTGCTATGAACATTACTATCAGGATCCCTACACCCACCAGCAGGGACCTTCTATCATTAGTAAGATGATATATTGTTAGGACAAATATATATATATATATATATATATATATATATATAATATATATATATATATATATATATATATATATATATATATATATATATATATATATATATATGTCGTACCTAATAGCAAGAATGCACTTCTCGGCCTACTATGCAAGGCCCGATTTGCTTAATAGGCCGAGCGATTTTCTTTATTAATAAATTGTTTCCAATTAGTGTATTTGAATCATTAATATTATATTAAGAATATAATTTTTTTACTTAGTTGTAATAGTTTAGGTTAGGTTAAGATGGGTTAGGTTCGATCATATATCTACGTTTGTTTTAACTTAAATTTTTAAAAAAATTAACTCATACATAATGAAATGGATAGATATATCATTTCATAAGATTTTTTTTAAATATATAAATTCAGGAAAACTTGGCTTATTAGGCAAATCAGACTTTGCATAGTAGGCCAAGTACTACGTTCTTGCTACTAGGTACAACATTATATATATATATATATATATATGTCGTACCTAGTAGCCAGAACGCACTTCTCAGCCTACTATGCAAGGCCCGATTTGCCTAATAAGCCAAGTTTTCCTGAATTATATATATTTTCTTTAAATTTTTTTCTTATGAAATGATAAAGCTACCCATTTCATTATGTATGAGGTCAATTTTTTTTCATTGGAGTTAAAATTAACGTAGATATATGACCGAACCTAACCAACCCTACCTAACCTAACCTATCTTTATAGGTTAGGTTAGGTTAGGTAGCCGAAAAAGTTAGGTTAGGTAGGTTAGGTAGTCGAAAACCAATTAATTCATGAAAACTTGGCTTATTAGGCAAATCGGGCCTTGCATAGTAGGCAGAGAAGTGCGTTCTGGCTACTAGGTACGACATTATATATATATATATATATATATATATATATATATATATATATATATATATATATATATATATATATATACCATAAAAAAGGGGGGTGGTAGGAGAAGCGAACACTCTTACGTATTCAGAGTTATGGCAAGTTTTTCACTGAATGCTCTGTGTTCCCTTCTCTGAGGCTGTGGGTCCCTATAATTGCACCAGAGGTGGTACACCCCCTATATATATATATATATATATATATATATATATATATATATATATATATATATATATATATATATAATATGTCGTACCTAGTAGCCAGAATGCACTTCTCAGCCTTCTATGCAAGGCCCAATTTGCCTAATTAGCCAAGTTTTCATGAATTGTTTTTCGACCACCTAACCTAACCTAACTTTTTCGGCTACCTAACCTAACCTATAAAGACAGGTTAGGTTAGGTTAGGTAGGGTTGGTTAGGTTCGGTCATATATCTACGTTAATTTTAACTCCAATAAAAAAAATTGACCTCATACATAATGAAATGGGTAGCTTTATCATTTCATAAGAAAAAAATTACAAAAAATATATTAATTCATGAAAACTTGGCTTATTAGGCAAATCGGGCCCTGCATAGTAGGCTGAGAAGTACGTTCTGGCTACTAGGTACGACATATATATATATATATATATATATATATATATATATATATATATATATATATATATATATATATATATATATATATATATATATATATATATATATATATGTCGTACCTAGTAGCCAGAACGCACTTCTCAGCCTACTATGCAAGGCCCGATTTGCCTAATAAGCCAAGTTTTCCTGAATTAATATATTTCCTCTAATTTTTTTCTTATGAAATGATAAAGCTACCCATTTCATTATGTATGAGATCAATTTTTTTGTATTGGAGTTAAAATTAACGTAGATATATGATCGAACCTAACCAACCCTACCTAACCTAACCTAACCTATCTTTATAGGTTAGGTTAGGTTAGGTAGCTGAAAAAGTTAGGTTAGGTTAGGTTAGGTTGGTTAGGTAGTCGAAAAACAATTAATTCATGAAAACTTGGCTTATTAGGCAAATCAGGCCTTGCATAGTAGGCTGAGAAGTGGGTTCTGGCTATTAGGTACGACATATATATATATATATATATATATATATATATATATATATATATATATATGTCGTACCTAGTAGCCAGAACGTACTTCTCAGCCTACTATGCAGGGCCCGATTTGCCTAATAAGCCAAGTTTTCATGAATTAATTGTTTTTCGACTACCTAACCTACCTAACCTAACCTAACCTAGCTTTTTTTGGCTACCTAACCTAACCTTACCTATAAATATAGGTTAGGTTAGGTTAGGTAGGGTTGATTAGGTTCGGTCATATATCTACGTTAATTTTAACTCCAATAAAAAAAAATTGACCTCATACATAGAGAAAAGGGTTGCTTTATCATTTCATAAGAAAAAAATTATAGTAAATATATTAATTCAGGAAAACTAGGCTTATTAGGCAAATCGGGCCTTGAATAGTAGGCTGAGAAGTGAGTTCTGGCTACTAGGTACGACATATATATATATATATATATATATATATATATATATATGTATATATATATATATATATATATATATATATATAAATATATATATGTCGTACCTAGTAGCCAGAACGCACTTCTCAGCCTACTATGCAAGGCCCGATTTGCCTAATAAGCCAAGTTTTCATGAATTGTTTTTCGACTGCCTAACCTACCTAACCTAACCTAACCTAGCTTTTTCGGCCACCTAACCTAACCTATAAAGATAGGTTAGGTTAGGTAGGGTTGGTTAGGTTTGGTCATATATCTACGTTAATTTTAACTCCAATAAAAAAAAATGACCTCATACATAATGAAATGGGTAGCTTTATCATTTCATAAGAAAAAAATTAGAGAAAATATATTAATTCAGGAAAACTTGGCTTACTAGGCAAATCGGGCCTTGAATAGTAGGCCGAGAAATGCGTTCTGGCTACTAGGTACGACATATATATATATATATATATATATATATATATATATATATATATATATATATATATATATATATATATATGCGAACAAGCCTGAATGGTCCCCAGGACTATATGCGAATGAAAACTCACACCCCAGAAGTGACTCGAACCCATACTCCCAGAAGCAACGCAACTGGTAACTACAGGGCGCCTTAATCCGCTTGACCATCACGGCCGTCAAAAGGAAGTGATAGCCGAGGCTATTTGAGCCACTTCCCCGACGGCAACTCGGATGGTAATCTTGGGCATAGCATTTCACCAAATCACCTCATTCTTTGGGGCACACGTGAGGAACACAAATGCGAACAAGCCTGAATGGTCCCCAGGACTATATGCGAATGAAAACTCACACCCCAGAAGTGACTCGAACCCATACTCCCAGAAGCAACGCAACTGGTAACTACAGGGCGCCTTAATCCGCTTGACCATCACGGCCGTCAAAAGGAAGTGATAGCCGAGGCTATTTGAGCCACTTCCCCGACGGCAACTCGGATGGTAATCTTGGGCATAGCATTTCACCAAATCACCTCATTCTTTGGGGCACACGTGAGGAACACAAATGCGAACAAGCCTGAATGGTCCCCAGGACTATATGCGAATGAAAACTCACACCCCAGAAGTGACTCGAACCCATACTCCCAGAAGCAACGCAACTGGTAACTACAGGGCGCCTTAATCCGCTTGACCATCACGGCCGTCAAAAGGAAGTGATAGCCGAGGCTATTTGAGCCACTTCCCCGACGGCAACTCGGATGGTAATCTTGGGCATAGCATTTCACCAAATCACCTCATTCTTTGGGGCACACGTGAGGAACACAAATGCGAACAAGCCTGAATGGTCCCCAGGACTATATGCGAATGAAAACTCACACCCCAGAAGTGACTCGAACCCATACTCCCAGAAGCAACGCAACTGGTAACTACAGGGCGCCTTAATCCGCTTGACCATCACGGCCGTCAAAAGGAAGTGATAGCCGAGGCTATTTGAGCCACTTCCCCGACGGCAACTCGGATGGTAATCTTGGGCATAGCATTTCACCAAATCACCTCATTCTTTGGGGCACACGTGAGGAACACAAATGCGAACAAGCCTGAATGGTCCCCAGGACTATATGCGAATGAAAACTCACACCCCAGAAGTGACTCGAACCCATACTCCCAGAAGCAACGCAACTGGTAACTACAGGGCGCCTTAATCCGCTTGACCATCACGGCCGTCAAAAGGAAGTGATAGCCGAGGCTATTTGAGCCACTTCCCCGACGGCAACTCGGATGGTAATCTTGGGCATAGCATTTCACCAAATCACCTCATTCTTTGGGGCACACGTGAGGAACACAAATGCGAACAAGCCTGAATGGTCCCCAGGACTATATGCGAATGAAAACTCACACCCCAGAAGTGACTCGAACCCATACTCCCAGAAGCAACGCAACTGGTAACTACAGGGCGCCTTAATCCGCTTGACCATCACGGCCGTCAAAAGGAAGTGATAGCCGAGGCTATTTGAGCCACTTCCCCGACGGCAACTCGGATGGTAATCTTGGGCATAGCATTTCACCAAATCACCTCATTCTTTGGGGCACACGTGAGGAACACAAATGCGAACAAGCCTGAATGGTCCCCAGGACTATATGCGAATGAAAACTCACACCCCAGAAGTGACTCGAACCCATACTCCCAGAAGCAACGCAACTGGTAACTACAGGGCGCCTTAATCCGCTTGACCATCACGGCCGTCAAAAGGAAGTGATAGCCGAGGCTATTTGAGCCACTTCCCCGACGGCAACTCGGATGGTAATCTTGGGCATAGCATTTCACCAAATCACCTCATTCTTTGGGGCACACGTGAGGAACACAAATGCGAACAAGCCTGAATGGTCCCCAGGACTATATGCGAATGAAAACTCACACCCCAGAAGTGACTCGAACCCATACTCCCAGAAGCAACGCAACTGGTAACTACAGGGCGCCTTAATCCGCTTGACCATCACGGCCGTCAAAAGGAAGTGATAGCCGAGGCTATTTGAGCCACTTCCCCGACGGCAACTCGGATGGTAATCTTGGGCATAGCATTTCACCAAATCACCTCATTCTTTGGGGCACACGTGAGGAACACAAATGCGAACAAGCCTGAATGGTCCCCAGGACTATATGCGAATGAAAACTCACACCCCAGAAGTGACTCGAACCCATACTCCCAGAAGCAACGCAACTGGTAACTACAGGGCGCCTTAATCCGCTTGACCATCACGGCCGTCAAAAGGAAGTGATAGCCGAGGCTATTTGAGCCACTTCCCCGACGGCAACTCGGATGGTAATCTTGGGCATAGCATTTCACCAAATCACCTCATTCTTTGGGGCACACGTGAGGAACACAAATGCGAACAAGCCTGAATGGTCCCCAGGACTATATGCGAATGAATATAGTTTTCATTCGCATATATATATATATATATATATATATATATATATATATATATATATATATATATATATATATATATATATATATATATATATATATATATATATAATGTGTGTGTGTGTGTAAATCACGAAAATTAACGTGATGAAAAATGTGACAGTGTCAGACCGCGGAGAAAGAATTTAAACAGGAATTTCCTTTAGTACTTTCGTATTTAATAATAGATCTTCAGAAGGGTGAGTTACAAGTGCAAAGATTTGGACATAAATAGGCAGGAGAGAGGTGAAGCAAAGTGAGGTACAATGATAACAATATGACTGGGATTGGGTGGGTATGAATAGGAGCAGCATCCTATGGGTCAATAGGCCCATACATGGATAATAATAGTATATGATATAGAATATTAACAGTGAATTAGTGAGACAAATGGGTTTCAATGATCCTACTCAAATCGCCCTCTAACTGATCTCTCAAAAATGGATCTAAATTATATAAACCTTTGCTAATGATCAAATTACATGATTTTGTAATCAGTATTAAAGTAGGTTCAATTATGTTCCTATTGAAAGTGAAATAAAATTCACTTATTGAAATCTTTATTTAATTTTTTAATTTTCTTTTACAATTCGTTATTGAAGAAGCCATCTCCCAATCAATTTGGTGAAAATTTTTTGACAAATGAACAAACAAAGCATTAGACAATTGGCCATGTCTTAGAGTATTTATGTAGCGAAATTCTACATTTTAAATCTTTAGATGTTTGCCCAACATAGAACCTATTAGTCTTTACAAGGTATTTTATAAATCACACGATTATCACTACGAGGACTGTTTTTAAGTAATAGTTTACCAAAGTATTTTCGTAATTAAACAATACATGTATATAAAAGAGTTTCAAGGCCTTGACCCATATTTTCAAACCCAGGAAAATACGGTAAACATAACACATTCTTTGTGCGAATTTTCTCACTGCATATATTATAATAATATGTACGACGGGCTTTGCTACGGCAAACTTCCAAAAAACTCGGTGGATAACAAAGCTTGAGACCAATAGAATCAATATTCTTAAACTCTTCATCTAAGAGTTTTGGACTAACCACCCGACGAGCTCTTAGATACATAGAGGAAAAAATAGATTTTTTCACATTGTATCTATGCCCTGAAAAATAATGAACATAAGATAAATTATTCGTAGGCTTTCTGTAAACACTAAACTTTAGTGAAAATTCTTCCCTATGAATAAGTAAATCTAAGAATGGCAAACATTTATCAATTTGTCTCCATAGTAAATTATATAGAGGTGACTTGATAATTAGGTTTAGCTACAAGTTCGTATGTATTTACATCTGTAGGCCATATACACAAAATATCAACATACCTACACCATGGAATGATTCCAGGGGTAATTTTTTAAACAAATTTCTTTTCGAAGAATTCCATACAAGTTTGAAAGCAATAGCGATAAAGGATTCCCTCCATTGCCATTCCAAAAGTCTGTTAATAATACTCATTATTAACGGTAAATTTACATTCTTTTATGCACAACTTAACAAGATTGACAACAATATCAGCAGAAAGAGGTAAAACATGATTCATTAATTCGTGAGGAAGATAATCAAGAATATTATCAACAGGCAACTTTGTAAACAAAGAAAAAACTTCAAAACTGATTAGCTTGACATCAGGAGTGATTGATGTCAAGTCTGCAAGATCCTAAATACAATATGAAACAATGCATAGAAACTGAATACATTTAGTTCCAGAACAAAAACTTGGCTAAGACTGGTATGGAGTAGTGCTAAAGATATAAGGAACGAATTACTGGGTAATTCGAGCAAGAGCAGACCACTGAAATACTTTAAGGGAACGGTACACACGTATATGAGTCCGGTTTTACGGCATGTTAAATGTTCTAATAAAGTGAACTTTTTGGAACTCTGTAGTCTGGTTAATCCTCACGGTTTCCGGTCAAGTTAAATTTCTTAAATGAGTTTCTTTGTCTCACTAGTAGTTCTGATAATATTTCCTTTGAAGTACTAATAGTAGTACCATACTTGTTCAACAAATTATGATAATGGTTATTTCTTCCTATAAAATTTCTGAAACTTTTTCGAATAATCTTGACGGTAGTTTTCACACCAATGCAAGTCCATTTTTTCATTATATATTATTATTTTTATATTATTTATCTCGATAATTAGCATTTTAATTATTCCTTGTAATGCTTTAACAGTGTGTGCATTCAGGAGTTAATGTGAACTTACGTTACTGAGATCTCGACCAAACTTATCAAAGTTTGCCACCGTATAATGCTACAGTGAATCGAACAGTGTTAAGTTCACAACTTGAGAGAGAGAGAGAGAGAGAGAGAGAGGGGGGCAGAAATCTGGGATATTGTTAACAATATGAGTAATATTATAACTGGAAATGGAAACAAACCCGTTAATTGTTTTAGTAAAAGAGGAAATTAATTAATTAGAGTGAGATGTGAGTCGCTAACACAGCAGTTTAATATGCCCATTAAATTACTGAGGAGCAAGAGAGGGACCTCGACCACTTAGGGCCTTCTTCCAAGAAAGGAAATTAGAAGTTAATGATTGTCTAAGCCAATAGAAGTAAATTACCGATTAGACAAATTGTACTAACCAAATGCAACAGCATTTATTGATTACTCGGAATGTTTCTAAGGAAACAACGGCTCCTACTGGTGTTCTTGTTTAGGCCCTAACTCAAGGGCTTGGACCTGAACATGGGAGGGGGCTTTTCATAGGACCCGTAGGACCTAACCGCTTGGTGATTTCCTTCACAAGGGATTACGATGTAGAATCAAATTATAGGGTAATCAAAAATATTGTTAGTAAGGTCCAGGGGAATAGCATGCCACATATATATATATATATATATATATATATATATATATATATATATATATATATATATATATATATATATATATATATATATATATATATATATATATATATATATATATTATAATATATTATTAAATATGACCGAAAAAGTAAGATTAATAATTCTAACACGAATTTTCTCAATATTTCTTATGTTTCTTTTCATTGTCGATGGTAATTGAAAAATTAATTCTCCAAAATTCATTTTTATTTCTAGTCTGACGCGACACTCGAACGCGTTTCATATTAGTTATTACGTAATAAGTTATTACGAAACGCGTTCAAGTGTTGCGTCAGACTAGAAATAAAAATGAATTTTGGAGAATTTATTTTTAAATTACCATCGACAGTGAAAAGAAACATAAGAAATATTGAGAAAATTCGTGTTAGAATTATTAATTTTACTTTTTCGGTCATATTTAATATGTTTACAAGAAAGACTGCTACTAAAATATACTAATATACTAATATATATATATATATATATATATATATATATATATATATATATATATATATATATATATATTATTTATTTATATATATTACATATAATATGCAAACAAGCTTAAAGTGTCCCCAAGCCAATATACAACTGAAAACTCCACACCTCAGAAGGATTCGAACCCAGACAGCCAGGAGCACCATGGAACTGGCGTACCCGGTATCTTAATCACTTGACCAACCGTGGCTGTACATATGACATTGGTTGCCTAGGCTATATGCCCAACTTCCCGACGGCACTTGGTGGTAAGCTTGGACATATTTATTTCATCGAAACACCTCACTTTGTGGGGCCACGTGAGCAACACAAATGCGAACATTCATGAAGGTCCCCAATCCAATATGCAACTGTGACGTTTTGTACGGTCACGGTTGGTCGAGTGGTTAAGGTACCGGGTACGCCAGTTGCATAGTGCTCCTGGCTGTTTGGGTTCGAATCTTTCTGGGGTGTGGAGTTTTCAGTTGCATATTGGCTTGGGGACCATTCAAGCTTGTTAACATTTGTGTTGCTCACGTGGCCCCACAAAATGAGATGTTTCGAAGAAATAACTATGCCCAAGCTTACCACCAAGTGCCGTCGGGATGTTGGGGAAACAGCCTCGGCTACCAATGTCTTTTGTATAGTCATTTTTGGTCGAGTGGTTGAAGAACCGGGCACGCCATGGTGCATAGTGCACCTGGCTAGGTTCGAATCTTTCTGGGGTGTGGAGTTTTCAGATTATATATATATATATATATATATATATATATATATATATAATATATATATATATATATATATATATATATATATATATATATATATATATATATATATATATATATATAATTTAAAGGTAAAAAAATTGATTAAATTAAAGAATTTAAAATTAAATTAAATTAAAAAGACCTGATTAAATTAATCAAGTCGAAAAGCAATAACCGCAAATTGATAACCATAAGACTGAAGTACCTTTTCAGTAAAAAATAAAGTTTTGTACAAAAGGTGCTACTAATGGGGGGAAGTCAGCCATGAACACCAATTTGTCAAATTATTTAGAAATAATAAGAATGAGAGAACAAATAAACTTAAAGAATATAGAGAAGCGCAGAAAAAAGCAAATCCTAGATTTTTTTTTAGATATATCGATAATTGATTATGGAAATGTAATGTACTGTAACTCTTATTGACCAAGAAGTCAGTGATATTTTGAATACGTATTTTGCATCCGTATTTACTAGAAAATATTTGCATAGATTTATATTAGGTTTTGCAGCTGAACAAATCTATGTAGGTGGTGGAGAGGACAGGGGGGACTAGTTTTGTGGTTGCCTGGGGGAGGGGGGGGGGAGGAGCTATTAAACAAATATAACAAATAACGTCAAACAAGTCCCCCAGGGCGAAGTGTTTTCCAGGGTCCTTAAAGAATGTAAAGTAGAGCTAATCAAACCCTTGACTTTCATATTTCTATAAATCATTGGAGTCGAGTCGAGTATTGGAGTCGTAGAACGTTACTAATGCAACATTGACTTCTATGAAGAGACAGATCACTTGCCTCGAACTATCGTCCAATTAGTATAACGTCAGTTTTAGGAAAATTAATTTAATCTATTACCGCAAACCCCCATATGTTCGCATATTGAAAACTATTTATTAATACAGAATCTCAACATGGTTTTAATAACGGCCGCTCTCCTTAACAATTTTACTTTCACACTCTCCCAATATAACTCAAATAGTTACAGCTTGGTTATGCCAAAGGAAGCAGAGACTTAACATTAAAGATGTGTGCCGGAGGTCCTGAACTGTTCTGGGATCTCTTTATTACCTTACTGAAAACATATGTGAATTTTCAGTTGATCCAAAAATCGGCCAGTAAATAAATTCGAAAGGACATATATTTGATTCCAGATCATCTAGATTGATTTTAACAATTAACGAAAGACTGACAGTTGCAATATAATGTTGACAAAATTTGGCTTCTGAGATTAGGTAATAATATGAGTTCCAGATATCAGCTGGATAATGTGGAAATTGTGAAATGTGAATACGAGAAAGATCTATGAATTTTGATCAACATGGATCTTGAGTAAACCAAAAATCAAAGTAAAAATGCCCAGAATGGGATGGGATCAATAGGATGATAGAACCTATTTCAGGAAGTGTTGGCAATAGAACACCTTTTTTTTCTGCTTCAAATGGGCCTGGCAAGGCCTCATTTAGATTATGTACTTCAATTTTGGTTTCTGTAACCTTGAATGGATTTAACTTTAATTGGACGCGTACAGAGAAAGGTGACGACAAAGTTAATCTCAGGGATTAGAAACTTCGCATATTCTGAGAGATTAAGAAAACTAATTGTTTAGATGAGTTGTCATGGGTTACATATCGTTATGTAAATGGTGGTGACAAGGTCTCTGTCTCTCTTCCTCTGTGTCTGGCTTTGAATCTCTCTCTCTTCTCTCCCCTCTCCCCTCTCTCTCTCTCTCTCTCTCTCTCCCCCGTCCTCTTTCTTTCTCAGAATGATAAATATTCACCCAGCAAGCCCACAACGTAACCACAAGTTGTTAAAACGGTGTTGTTACGTTGTTTATTTGCTGCTTTGAAGGATCACAACCCCCTTCTTGCTGATTGTTGCCACAAGACACAATCCTACTCTGATTATTGATTGCAAGGCCTCCTTGCAACAACCTGATTGTTACGTGGAGGCAAGCGGGGCATGGTGATCAACTCAAACCCTTCATATTACAAGCCCTTTTACAATAACAAATGATCATTGAAAGTTAGGCGAGTTTAGCCGCAAGCATCTGGCCTCCAGCTTTGAATAGACACCCAATCAGACAGACACTTTCTCTTTTATAGATATAGATGAAAGAAGATAACAAAGTAGATTGTCAAATCTGTCAACAGAGGGGCCAAGTTGCAAGTTCACTGACACTCTCACAGTTCCAAACTGCAGATACTCTGACCCATACACACACTGGATCAGGTAAAGCACGTTTTCCCCCTTTCTGATTGCCACACTCAGGAGACAGAGACCCAAGTATCTCCCAGGAGGGCCTCTCCTCCAGCCTCCCCAAGAGTGCAGACCTCAACTGACCGAACTTTCCAACTAGCTGCGTCACACTTTGAGCCACCTTCACAGGTGCGGTTAAGTTGTACTGAAAGTGACGTTATCCAACTTTAATGTCCCTAAGGACTATCAGTATCAAAGTCTCTATAGACTCAGCAACGTTTAAATAACCAGTACTGGGCAACTTCAAGTCACTAGACCTTAACAAACTTAAAAGTCACTAAAAATTGGCCAAGTCCTTCAGGATTGGCAAAACCAGAAAAAACAGACAAAGTTTGTCTCAAATGGCTTAACAAAACGACCTAGTCCCTCCATGGACAAATATAACGTCACTTTAAACCTCGAAATTGTACTAGTCAATTTAAAGAATATTCACTGAATATCAAAAGATATTCATAATGACACAGATTCACACAGTTAATTACCTTACCTTACCCTACATGAAAAGCATATAACTTTATTTTAGCTCCTCAGATCTCACCTCCCATGTACCCCAGGCTAGTAAGGAGGACCTCGACCACCCCACAAGTAACCTGGGGTAACATTCTGTACTGCAACATACGCAAGTGTTCATTATCATTACAACACCTGGAGAAACCAACCACCCAGGTTGGCTTCCCTGAATCATCACACACACACACACACACACACACACACACACACACACACACACACACACACACACACACACACACACACACACACACACACCACAGGCGACAGTCTGGCGACAGACAGGCGACAGTCTGTCGCCTGTCTGGAAAGAGTTACATGTGGTGTCCATAGGGTCCGCGAATAACATTAATTATCTCGAGACATTGAAGTGTTACAGAGACAAGAAACAGTTTTCTGTCATAGAAGTGTATACAAACGCAGTGATTAAGTGTATAGTGAGCTCCTACAGCGGTAGAGCAATTAAGAAAGCAAAAATAAGGTCGAGTGGCAAGATCAGTGTGTACCCATGGGTCAGCCTAGCCACGACCTACGATTTGCTTGCTGAGTGATGTGTTGTGAAGCGGATTGTAGCATACATAGTGATCGATCCCCTGAAGTGTGTGCACCGTTTAGGATCGTATACTAAGTTGCACATACTGGCTGACGACCAGTGAGGAAGATAGGAATGAATGATATACCAGGAGCACGTGGAGACAACATTGATACCAGGGCAGAGGAGAGGACAGGCGACCAACCCCGTCATAAGGTCATCTCCTCAAACTCACCTAGGTGTGCTTGTTCGGGATGAGCTGACAATAGGTACCCCTCTCTAGGTCATCAATAAGGTGTACAGAGTGACTTAAAATAATTAATTTAAAGTAAGTCTCAATATCTCACTCCTTGTGGCTCACTCTCGTAGGGGCCTCGTAGCCTGGTGGATAGCGCGCTTGGCGAGACGTCACAAGTGGAGTCCCGCAGGGGTCAGTCCTTGGACCTATACTGTTTCTGGTATATGTAAATGATCTCCCAGAGGGTATAGATTCGTTCCTCTCAATGTTTGCCGACGATGCAAAAATTATGAGGAGGATTGAAACAGAGGATGATAGTAGGAGGCTACAAGATGACCTGGATAGACTGAGTGAATGGTCCAACAAATGGCTGTTGAAGTTCAACCCGAGTAAATGCAAAGTAATGAAACTAGGCAGTGGAAACAGGAGGCCAGACACAAGATACAGAATAGGGGATGAAGTACTTAATGAAACAGACAGAGAGAAAGATCTAGGAGTTGATATCACACCAAACCTGTCTCCTGAAGCCCACATAAAGAGAATAACGTCTGCGGCATATACGAGGCTGTCTAACATCAGAACGGCGTTCAGGAACCTGTGTAAGGAATCATTCAGAATCTTGTACACCATATATGTAAGACCAATCCTGGAGTATGCGGCCCCAGCATGGAGCCCGTACCTTGTCAAGCACAAGACGAAGCTGGAAAAAGTCCAAAGGTATGCTACTAGACTAGTCCCAGAACTAAGAGTCATGAGTTATGAGGAAAGGCTGCGGGAAATGCACCTTACGACACTGGAAGACAGAAGAGTAAGGGGGGACATGATCACAACCTACAAAATCCTCAGGGGAATCGACCGGGTAAACAAGGATGAACTATTCAACACTGGTGGGACGCGAACAAGGGGACACAGGTGGAAGCTGAGTACCCAAATGAGCCACAGAGACGTTAGAAAGAACTTTTTCAGTGTCAGAGTAGTTAGTAAATGGAATGCATTAGGAAGTGATGTGGTGGAGGCTGACTCCATACACAGTTTCAAATGTAGATATGATAGAGCCCAGTAGGCTCAGGAATCTGTACACCAGTTGATTGACGGTTGAGAGGCGGGACCAAAGAGCCAGAGCTCAACCCCCGCAAGCACAATTAGGTGAGTACACACCCTCCCTCTCAACCCTCCTGCACTAATCCCCCCCCACACACATCCTCACTATCCCCTCCCTCACTTCCACCTCCCCCCCATACATTCACACACACCTCTCTCTCCCCCATCTTTCTACCCCCCTTCTCCCCCCTCTCTGTCTCTCTGTCTCTCTCTCTGTCTCTCTCTGTCTCTCTCTGTCTCTCTCTGTCTCTCTCTGTCTCTCTCTGTCTCTCTCTGTCTCTCTCTGTCTCTCTCTGTGTGTCTCTCTCTCTGTGTCTCTCTCTCTCTGTGTGTCTCTCTCTCTGTCTCTACTTCCCCCCCACCGTAGCTCTCCCCCTCTCTAGCTCCTCTCTATCCTCTACCCCTCTCCTCTCTCTCTCATAGGGAAAACATGGAAGGGACACGAACTCGGGGTGACAAACGCAGGAGGACAATCATGGCTGGAACAAACTCGGAGGATGAGGTGGAACAGAAAGACTGGATGAAGGAAGTACTCCAGCAAATGCGGAATGAATTCAGTGAAGGACTGAGGGTAATGAGGGAGACAGTTGCCAACCTGCAGGATGAACTAAGGGCAGCAGAGGAGGAGATAAGATGCCTAAAGGAGACTCCTCCGCAATACCAGACACAAACCGTACCTCAGGGAGATGGGAATGCTACTGTGGAGGGGGCCACCACAACCCAGCTCTCATTTGCTGAAATGCTTAAAAAGAGCCCTGAAGCTAGGTCAGCCGTTAAGAAAGTTGCCATGGAAGTAGCTTCCTCTCAGAAAGCAGCTAGATGTACTAGCCGGATGATAGAGAGAAAAAGAGCAGTAGTAGTAGCAGGCATTAAAGAGCAAACAGGGACCAGCCCAAAGGAGCGACAAGGACAAAAATGCAGTTACCGAGATCCTTAAAGAGGTAAGGATGGAGGGAACTGACCAAAATGTTGAAAAGGTTTTCAAGTTTGGAAAGTACAACAAGGACAGAGACCGAATGATAAAGGTGGTATTCATGAGCAAAATCACGAAAGAGGAACTGTTAGCAAGGAAGAGCGGTCTAGCAAATGTTCTGAAGTTCAAAAAAGAATTCCTGCAGAGGGATATGACAAAGGAAGAGAGAATGCAGGCAGCAGACGCGAGGAAGGAGTGCAGGGAGAGAGAAAGGAATCAGAGTACCACAACCCCGAACCCTACAATCCCAGAGGGGAGTGGGGAACCCTCCTCAAACAGTGCTACAGCCATAGGAAGTGGGGCACCACCCCCCACATTCTACCCAACACACCCAACCTGCCCCATCCCCTGTCAACCCCCCACTCAGTACCCAACTAGGGCACCCTCCCACACCCACCCCCTTCCTCCCAATCACCCCCTTCCTCCCAATCACCCCCTTCCTCCCAATCACCCCCTTCCTCCCAATCACCCCCTTCTTCCCACTCACCCCCCTTCCTCCCACTCACCCCTCTCCCCAGGACCTCCCTTTTCCCCCATCCCCCAAGCCCTCCCTTCTCCCACATGCCTTCCCGTCTCTCCCACCACCAAGCCCTCTGTTCTCCCCCGCCCCCCCACTCTCCCCCACCCCACCTAAGTCTTCCCCTCTCCACCACTCCCATAAACCCTCCCCTCTTCCTCACCCACCTCAGCCCTTCTTTTCCCCCCACGCCCCCCAAGCCCTCCCCCCTCCAAGTCCCCCTATCTTCCCTATCCCCTAAAGCCTCTCCTCCCCCCATGCTCCCCCAACCCTCCCTCTCCCATCCCCCCCAACACTCCCCCTCTCTCTCCCCCCAACCCTCCCACTCTTACCCACCCCCTGTACCCTCCCCCTCTTACCCACCCCCTGTACCCTCCCCCTCTCCCCCACCACCCCAAGCCCTCCCTCCTCCACCAATCTCCCTGTGCCAGGTCCCCCCAGCTCCCACTCACCCCAGATCCCATAGGTCCCCCCCCCCCCCCCGAGGAGAAGCAGAAGAGAGTCAGTTTCAGGGTGATGTACTCGAACATAGATGGGATCACAAGCAAGACAAGTGAACTAAGGGAAAGAGCAAAAGAAGTGAACCCAGATGTAATCGGACTCACTGAAACTCTCTGGAATCATAACGAATGCCGTGTTTCCCCAGGAGTACACAGTAACAAGTAAAGAGAGGGAAGGTAGGTGAGAAGGCGGAGTGGCCCTACTCGTGAGAAAGGAATGGAGTTTTAAGGAGATGGCTATCCCGGGCTGTGAGGAGTTCAGAGACTACATAGCAGGCACAATGACAATGGTAGGACCAAGAATAGTAGTAGCAGTAATATACAACCCTCCACCAAATGACAGAAGACCTAGTCAAGAGTGTGAAAACAACAACATGGCAGTTAACACTATAATTCAGAGGGCAGCCTCTGCTGCCTGTAGAAATAGATCCCACCTGCTCATTATGGGCGACTTCAATTCTGGAAGGATTGACTGGGAGAACAAGGAACCGCATGGAGGCGAGGATATGTGGAGTGCCAAACTATTGGAGGTAGGTGACTAGAAACTTTTTAACCCTAGCATGTCAGAGAACCCACAAGGATAAGAGGCAATGACGAACCAGCGAGACTCGACCTAGTCTTCACTCTGAACAACTCCGACATAAGAGAAATAGGTTTTGAGGACCCAGTAGGAATGAGCGACCACAGTGTACTGGTGTTTGAGTACCTGATTGAAGAAGGGTTATAGCATTCGAGGATGGAGACCGAAACCAAAAGGTTAGCATACCAAAGGGGAAACTATGAAGGGATAAGAAAATTCCTAACAGATATAGCATGGGAAACAGAGCTCGGGGAAAGACGGCACAAGATATGATGGACTACATCACGCAGAAGTGCAAGGACGCAGCAAACAAGTTCGTCCTAGTCCAAAAGGAAAACAGAGAAATGAAGATGAGAAACCCATGGTTTAATCAGAGATGTTGGCTAGCTAAGCAGCAAAGTAAAAGGCCATGGAGAAACTATAGGAATAACTGGACACTGGAGAGCAGAGAAAGATATCAGAATGCCAGGAATGAATATGTCAGGATGAGAAGAGAGGCAGAAAGACAATACGAAAATGACATCACAAGCAAGGCAAAGACTCAGCCTAAATTGCTGCATAGCCACATCAGGGAGAAAAACAGTAAAGCAACAGGTTATGAAATTAAGGATAGGGGCAGAAGGATTCACTACAAATGACAAGGAAGTGTGTGAGGAACTGAATAAGAAATTTCAGGAGGTCTTCACTTTAGAGCAAGAAGAAACTCCAGAGATAAGAGAGGGAATAGCTAACCAGAACCACTGGAAGAGTTTGAGATTACCAGCGGGGAAGTAAGGAAGTGTTTACTAGAGTTGGATGTGACAAAGGCTATTGACCCAGATGGAATCTCCCTTTGGATACTAAAGGAAGGAGCAAAAGAACTGTGCCTACCACTCTCCATAGTATATAGCAAATCACTGGCAACAGGGGAACTGCCAGAAATTTGGAAAAGAGCTAACGTAGTCCCGATATACAAGAAAGGGGATAGACAGGAGGCACTGAACTACAGGCCAGTGTCCCTAGCCTGCACACCATGCAAGCTGATGGAGAAGATTGTGCGAAGAAAGCTAGTGGAGCATCTGGAGCAAAAGAACTTTGTAACACAGCATCAACATGGGTTCAGGGATGGCAGGTCCTGCCTCACAGGGTTACTTGAATTCTACGACCAGGCAACAAAAAATCAGGCAAGAAAGAAAAGGGTGGGCAGGACTGCATATTTTTGGATTGTCAGAAAGTCTTTGATACAGTACCACACATGAGGCTAGTGAAAAAGCTGGAGATGCAGGCTGGAGTGAAAGGGAAGGTATTCCATTGGATAAAGGAGTACTTAAGCAACAGGAGACAACGAGTCAGTGTGAAGGGTGAGGTCTCAGATTGGCGAAGACGTTACGAGTGGAGTCCCGCAGGGGTCAGTCCTTGGACCTATACTGTTTCTGGTATATGTGAATGATCTCCCTGAGGGTATAGAATCATTTCTCTCAATGTTTGCCGATGATTCAAAAATTATGAGGAGGATTGAAACAGAGGATGATAATAGGAGGCTCCAAGATGACCTAGACAGACTGAGTGAATGATCCAACAAATGGCTGTTGAAGTTCAACCCGAGTAAATGCAAAGTAATAAAACTAAGCAGTGGAAACAGGAGCCCAGACACAGGATATAGAATAGGAGATGAAGTAGCTCATGAAACGGACAGAGAAAGATCTAGGAGTTGATATCACACCAAACCTGTCTCCTGAAGCCGACATAAAAAAAAATAACGTCTGTGGCATATGCGAGGCTGGCTAACATCAGAACAGCGTTCAGGAACCTGTGTATGGAATCATTCAGAATCTTGTACACCACATATATAAGATCAATCCTGGAGTTTGCGGCCCCAGCATGGAGCTCGTACATTGTCAAGCACAAGACGAAGCTGGAAAAAGTCCAAAGGTATGCCACTAGACTAGTCCCAGAACTAAGAGGCATGAGTTAGGAGGAAAGGCTGCGGGAAATGCACCTCACGACACTGGAAGACAGAAGATTAAAGGGAGACATGATCACAACCTACAAAATCCTCATGGGAATCGACCAGGTAAACAAGGATAAACTATTCAACAGTGGTGTGACGTGAACAAGGGGACACAGGTGGAAACTGAGTACCCACATGAGCCACAGAGACGTTAGAAGGAACTTTTTCAGTGTCAGAGTAGTTAACGGATGGAATGCATTAGGCAGTGATGTGATGGAGGCTGACTCCATACAGCAGTTTCAAATGTAGATATGATAGAGCCCAGTAGGCTCAGGAATCTGTACACCAGTTGATTGACAGTTGAGAGGCGGGACGAAAGAGCCAGAGCTCGACCCTCGCAAGCATTGCTAGGTAAGTACAACTAGGTAAGCGCGCGCGCGCGCGCGCGCGCGCACACACACACACACACACACACACACACACACACACACACACACACACACACACACACACACACACACACACACACACACACACACACAGTACCTACTAGCAGGTACCCAGATACATACACGATGAGTGCCAAGTGGCAGCTACTCTGACGATCGAACAGTTTCAAGTTGCGAGTACTCTGACACTCGGAGTACAAAGTTGTGGATACTCTGTTGCTATCCAGTATAGATCCTTGGGGAGCATCTTCCAATATTTTAAAGTAATCTACTGTGTGACGTGAAACAGTACCGCAGCTGTACTGGGCAGATGTAATGTGGATCTCACTCTCATCAACTAATAATAAAAAAATCTGCATTGGCCTTTGAAATATGTAAGTTGCAGGAAGAAAAAAAAACAGATGAGCAAATAACAAAATTTACTATAATATTGATAAAAAAAATGGTACCTGAATACACTTTGCTAATATACAGGAACAAACTGAACAAAGGGAATATGGAAAACTTGACATTAGTAAAATTTAAGCGAGCTAATTATATCCACTGAGCCACTACCACATCCAGCACACGACGTAGGCTGTGAGCAGACGGCGAGTGGAGGCAGCAGTGATGACTAAACCCAGAGCACGCAGGAGAAACACTGGCTTCAGTGGGTTGTTGTTATGTTGTTAAAGATTTAGCTATTCAGGACGGAGTGTCCATGTAGCACGGGCTATGGTGAGCCCGTAATTGAGTTTGGTTATACATGATAACCTTTTTCCTGTGATATTTCAGTGGGTGTAGGGGGTTCTATTTATACCCCTGCTGGTGATGACGTTACGTCTTGTGTCATCGAGGTCAGCAACAAGCGGCTGGTGGCAACTGCTAGTTAGCGGCTGCACAACAGCTAGCTAGATGTTGCATAACTGCTAGTTAGCGACGGTTCACTGCCCACTGCCGAACGTAACTGGCGCTGGTACCTGGTACGAGGTGGTTGAGAGTGACGGGTGGAGTATCCCTCGAATGAATTTTTTTTTATGTGCTATCGTAGAGATGGAATTCCAGTGTGAGGACATTGAAGGTGAGTGGAAAAGGCAATTCCACTGTTAAGCAAGGGATTTACGTGACAACTGTAATCTCCAATACAACTTCAAAGCATTTACTGTAAACTTAATTCGCCTCACATACCATAAAACCTGGTTTAACTGATATTCTAGGGAGGGTTTAGTTGAGGCGTGTCGTTGGTACTAGGGGGAACTTGTGGGGCCGGAGGTAAAGAGGGGAGGGACTGGAATAAAGGGGGGCTGAGGGGATTGCCTGTGGGTGCTTGGGTTTATGGACTGGGAGTGCAGGAGTGGGGTGGGGATTATCTCTGCGGTTTGGGGGGGGGGGGGGGGAGGAATATGGTCTATGGAAATACCTCATATTTTTAGGGAAGGGGGTGGGGGGTGGGGGGGTTGTAAGCAGAAGTTCTGAGCAATGTTACACGCATTTTTCACAAATGAATTTTTTCCATAAACGTATAGAGATGAATGGAATTATTGTTATTATTTTATATAAGTTATTATCATTACTAAAATGGAATTTGCTGACCGAATTGCACATATTCGCAAACAATATGAAACCTTTCTTGATTAAAATATGCGAGAAAACAGTACAAATACATAATCATACATAACTTGCAAGTAAAGAAGACTGCAGAAGGCCCATGGGCCCATTCGAGGCAGCTCCAGTGTATGTACATCCAATGTTTTTCATGCGGGAATATGTGAAATATATTCAACTCAGCGGCCTCGTTGGACCAGTTGTGGGCGGTGACCATCTTCATCCGCCCCTCTTCCACGTTTATCCATCTATTTTAGGTGAAAATGTCCCCTATTTTAAGTGAAAACTATTTGATTTGTCTGTAGGTTGTTGGCAGGTAACCTATTTCAGTATATTACAATAATATTGACAAACCAGTTTTATCCCATATCCTTCCTAAAATTCCATCACCCAAGATTTTGTAGTGATATGGGAAACGTCATACTCACCTCTGTACTATGGGCCCATAAAAAAAAATGGGAAACTTGTAAACGTATCAGATATAAACCAGAGAAAGTGATGTAACATTGAATGGTGTGTCACAGCCTTACTTTAAACTGGCAGCACACAGCTCTATGTACAGAACGGACATCAATGAAATCTGCATTCACTGTCATGTGCCAGAAACAATCGAACATTCTTTCACTGATTCCGACATCAGAGTGCTAGAGTAAACTTTAAACAAGTACTTATTGCATTTTAAATACCTACTACCATCGAGCATATAGTAGGAGGTAACCACTCCTTACATGAAAAACATCAAATAGTCAAAGCACTGGCTAAATATCTCCAGTCGACCAACAAATTGGGCGACATTTGACCTGTCACATTTATACCAGGCACCACCAGCAGCCTAACACAGAAAACAACTACCTCGTCGAAGCACCAAGAATCAGCTGACGCCATAAACACAACATACCGCCCTACAGTGCAGCAAGTCTCCCTCTAACACACGCCTCGGTTTAGTCGCCCCTCCTCTATCTACACCACAACATAAACACTTTAAACCTTGCCATTCTCAACACTGACAATCTCAATGTCTCCCAGTCATGTTGGGAGACTCAAGTCTCCCAACATTTGTACTCGTGCAGTCATCGAAGGATGAACACTTTAGGTAAACGGCACGTCCCATCAAGAAGAAGAAGAAGTGTAGTAGTTTCAAGATCTGGCTCGTATTTTCCTTGTTGGAATTCGGCCTCCACTTGAAAATCTTTATCATGTTTTCCTCCATCTCTGCCTCTCCAAGGAATGTAGACAGAGCTTACGTCACCCTCATATGGGAGGTCCTGATCAACTCTTATTTGCCCCGAATATCCTTGTTTAGGAAGAGAACAGATTTGCGGGACAAGATCTATCAGGACACCAGTTGTGTTCCTTGTCGGGCCATATGTGCCAGTGTTTTCCTACTGAATCCACCATTATAGCTAAAAGCAATTTTCCTATAATGGACGTCAGATTAATCAGACTGTAATATACACAAGACATCTACACTGTCTGGTTTACAGGGACCACATTAATTCGTTTAGTTCGGGACAGAAAGCCTTTGTATATACTTTACCCTTGCATCGATGTCCTCCTCCCCCATGATCATGCCAAAATCGGATATCTACGAAGATAGCAAAATATGCTGCCTTTCTCATTCTCTTCAATTCTCAATCATTCAACGCAAGTTGTTCATTTAATTGTATAAATTTAAGTGCATATGAGGGCTTTGCCATTAAGCTCACTTGATGTAGACTTTCTGGATCCCGGAATTTTAAATCACTTTGAGACCAACCTCCAAGAAGGAGAAAGGAATGGTGTAAAAACTCTTTGTAAGCATCTTGTGGATGGTTTGCATCTTCCAAGACCTTAGCAATTAAGTCAGATTTGGACATGCAAATCATCTTCTAGAAACCTTGAACGTGTTCTTTGTTTTATGTCCAGCATGGTTCTATATATGTTATCAGCAAAAGTTTAACAACCCTCTTACAGATTCACTCATTACGAAAAATACAAATTCCGCCTACTGACAAACTGAAGTGTACAAATGTAACATATCAATACAAGTGTCATTGTGGTGACTATGCATTCCAAAATATGTGCTTTATTGGCGACATAACAATACTCGGAGTAAGCGTCTTAAACTTTATTTGGAAAAAGTAGAAATTAAGAATCACTATTCTCGAAACCACATTATCGTCCTAAATTTCCAGAACATCGTAATGTTCTCCAGCCCTCACCGAGTATCGGGTGACAGCACCCAGCCCTCACCGAGTATCGGGTGACAGCACCCAGCCCTCACCGAGCATCGGGTGACAGCACCCAGCCCTCACCGAGCATCGGGTGACTGTACCCAGCCCTCACCGAGTATCGGGTGACAGCACCCAGCCCTCACCGAGTATCGGGTGACAGCACCCAGCCCTCACCGAGTATCGGGTGACAGCACCCAGCCCTCACCGAGCATCGGGTGACAGCACCCAGCCCTCACCGAGCATCGGGTGACTGTACCCAGCCCTCACCGAGCATCGGGTGACAGTACCCAGCCCTCACCGAGTATCGGGTGACAGTACCCAGCCCTCACCGAGTATCGGGTGACAGTACCCAGCCCTCACCGAGCATCGGGTGACAGTACCCAGCCCTCACCGAGTATCGGGTGACAGTACCCAGCCCTCACCGAGTATCGGTTGACAGTACCCAGCCCTCACCGAGTATCGGGTGACAGCACCCAGCCCTCACCGAACATCGGGTGACAGTACCCAGCCCTCACCGAGCATCGGGTGACTGTACCCAGCCCTCACCGAGCATCGGGTGACAGCACCCAGCCCTCACCGAGTATCGGGTGACAGTACCCAGCCCTCACCGAGCATCGGGTGACAGCACCCAGCCCTCACCGAGCATCGGGTGACTGTACCCAGCCCTCACCGAGTATCGGGTGACAGTACCCAGCCCTCACCGAGCATCGGGTGACAGCACCCAGCCCTCACCGAGCATCGGGTGACTGTACCCAGCCCTCACCGAGTATCGGGTGACAGCACCCAGCCCTCACCGAGCATCGGGTGACAGCACCCAGCCCTCACCGAGCTTCGGGTGACTGTACCCAGCCCTCACCGAGTATCGGGTGACAGTACCCAGCCCTCACCGAGTATCGGTTGACAGTACCCAGCCCTCACGGAGTATCGGTTGACAGTACCCAGCCCTCACGGAGTATCGGGTGACAGTACCCAGCCCTCACGGAGTATCGGGTGACAGTACCCAGCCCTCACCGAGTATCGGGTGACAGTAGCCAGCCCTCACGGAGTATCGGGTGACAGTACCCAGCCCTCACAGAGTATCGGGTGGCCATACATTCTTGTTTCCTCCCACTCAGTAAACACCTACGCCTCGTAAATTCATCTCACGCCCATTGAATGTCAGACTATGAATTATTCAACCGAGGATCTGTCCGGTCTGACGTGATATTGAGAGGCTCTGATCCTGTTTCTGTGTTCCGGTCTTTATTTGCCATGGAAAGAGAAATACAAAAAGGTTTTCATTGTAGCTGTTGCTTATCTACGATAGCGAATGTAGCAGAATTTGCAGCGTGCGTTTCACATACTGATATTCATGAATTAGATTTTGAAGACAAGATTGGCAATTTTATCACTAGATTCCGTTATATGTAGAAGTAAATCTGTGTTAAATCCGTCTTTTTATATAGATTAAAAAATGCAATATTCTTTAAACAATGTTCAATGATATTAAGAAAAGATCGTATATACATGTGCCAGAAGAGACAGATAGACAGGCAGACAGTGCTATAGAGAGAGAGAGGGAGAGAGAGAGAGAGCAAGAGACAGGCAGAGCATAGGGAGGAAGAGAGATCAAGAGAGACCAAAAGAGAGAGTGACAGACAGACAGGTCTGGAGCACTGACGGGTATACCACTTAGTATTTCTCTTAAGACAGAAGGTGTGCTGGTCTGAGGCTGGAAGACAGGCGTTTGCAGTGACTCTCATGAAACATTTTATGGTGTTGTTATTGTATGGGGAGTGCCATGGGTGGTGTTGGGGTTCTCCCCTATTAAGTAGTATTGGCTTGCAATGCACTGTGCAAAGACTCATGTGAAGTCTTAAATATGTTTGATTCTCCATAAAGTGAGTTCCAACCGAATTCTCACCCGCTATCTACATTGAATCAACGTTGAGTCATCAGATATCATTGGCTCAACGTCGATACCGTTATCAATGGTATCATTGATAACGTTAATACGGCATTGTTTCAAAATCACACAAGCATGTTTTGCTTTCTGAGAGAGAACAGGATTGATAAAGGGGGAGAGAATGGGAGAATTGGAGGGATCTGTGACAATTTAATGGTTATTTAATCGGGAGTGCCAATAGAGACTTGGGGGTCTGCCAATTGCTTCTCTGAGGAGGGCCACTCCTATTTCTAGGAGTCTGAAGACATGAAATGTTCTGATCCAAATCCATAGGCTTTAGCATCAGTTTAATTAACAATCTTGTGTTGATGATATCCTCAAAATGCTTCCGGAATCTGCCAGTGCAAACTGCCTATCACATGCCTCTGTATGACTAACCATCCTGTGTGATGGGGATTTTATAGCATCACGTAGTTAGCTTTTTTGACACACTGTACTCCACTTCATATAGTCAAGGGTAGCTGCACTAATGCAGATGTACCTAATGTATTAATAAAAAAAAAAGTCATGATCCTCTAACTTTCAAGGTCAACAACCAGAACATTGAAATGTGTGGGCAGCACAAATACCTTGGAGTCGGTATCAACAGTGACATTGTAAACGATCTACATCGTAGGTTCAAAGAAAGACTTAAACCACTGAAAACACTTATTGGTAAGTATATTGGTATCAATAGTAAATATGCTAGATTATTTTATATGATGTTTGTTAGATCTTTATTTGATTATCATGCTATGCACCTAATTACCTTCCCCGCATCTGTGTTGGACAAATTTGTTGTAGTACAGAATGAAGCCATGAGGATAATTCTTGGTGCCCCAAGATGCACAAGAATCATCAACATGAGGGAAAAACTGAAGCTTCCAACCATACTAGAGAGAATCATGCAAGTCTACACAACCTTTTGCCTTAAAGTCATGAGAGACCCTACATCTCCTGCATTGCTCAGAGACAAATTATTCAGTGCTGTTAACATCCTATTGACTGGTGCCAACATACCGACTCACTCCTTTTATGATAAATCTCCTGTAAGGTCGACAGAAAAAACCTCATACTAGCAATTATAAATGACCTAATCGCTGCACAGGGTAAAGGGTTTCGAATCTCCTTTGCATGGATACCATCTCACATAAATATAATCCATCATAATAACAGACATTGCAGCCAGATTAGAGTGTAACAAAGATGAACTAGAATTAGACCTAGATATCCCCATCTCTACTGTCAAAACTATAGTGTTCCAAACACTATAGTTTTGATAGGAGAGAAATTGCTGACTGCCAGCGGTCTGAAACCACCAGCATAAAAAGCTATGATTTGTTCAGATCTGGAGCCTATATCTATGGGAAGCACAAAACGTCCACCAGACTGTGCGACACAGTGGTTGCCAGGATCAGGTTGGGTTACCGTTACCTGTGGCAGGTGGCTACAGGGGACGGCTCTCCCAATCCTGAGCACTCCAGGTGCAAATTCTGTGAGTAGAAACTGGGACATGATCTCGCATACTACATAACCAGTGCCCAGTTACTAGACCGTTCAGACCCGTTGGCATGAGGTTCCTGGAGCTTTGCAATAACTTTATTCACTCTCGTGTTCTTGGAGATATCCTCATAATGCACCCAAATTTGCCAGTATAGGCTACTGAACATATGGCCCTGTATGACTAACTGTCCTGCGAGATGGGGACTTTTATTACCACTACTGCCTTATTCATTCTTGTGTTCATAATATCCTTATAATGCACCCAGAGTTTGGCAGTGCAGACTACTGATCACATGCCTCTGTATGACTAACCATCCTGTGTTACAGGGATTTTTAGCATCACGTAGCTTGTTTTTTTCTACACAGTACTCCCCTTCATATAGTCTAGGGTAGCTGCATATTATGATGATGTTGATGTTAATAATGTCGGTTGATTATCCGTCCTTCCTTTCGGACAACCAACCCAAAATTCAGTAGAGTGCTTATTTTGACCAGGAGAAGGGTGCCAGAAGCACCCTGGGTGCTTCTGGCACTTGGAGAGGGGCTCAACGTCACTCGTTTAGGGGATGCGGCTCCGATATTGACCTCGTTGTCACGTGCACACACCCACTCGAGCCGCCGTGACTCCACACACTCCCCTTATTTGGTATGACCTCCTCAATCCCCTTTATCTTATTATTATTCTGTTCTACCCTGTCCACAGCTGTGGTTCTTTCTCTCTCTCTTTTCTACTTTCTGGGAAGCTTCACTAGGACAAGGGCAAACACCGGCAAATTTGAATACATTTACTGGACAAGGCACATGCACAATACATACACACGTATAATAATATGAATCCAACATTCTATACTATTGTAGTCAGGTTGCACTCAGCTACCATCAGGACTCTGTCATCTGCCTATCAAATGGTAGCCTAACTGCTACCTCGCCACTTATGCCACCATCCTCACTAAGTAGGTGGAATCTCATAAGATAATATTGCACAATATTTATATATATATATAACTTTTGGCAACCCACTTCTAAATCAATATGATGAGCTCCTCAGGTCAATATTCAGGAAGGCGCTCAACCTAGATTTAGATGACAGTCAGTGGGACCAAGCAACACTACCAGTGAGATTTGGAGGGATAGGCATACGAAAGGCAACTGAGGTAGCACTTCCAGCATTCTTATCCTCATGTACAGCAGCCAACGAATTGGTAGGGCAGATCCTACCAGAGCGTATGAGAGAGACAGCGGGAACTCATGATCAAACGTTCATCGAAGCAGCCAGACAATGGGACACCATTGCACACCCTCAACCCCGACCACAAGTCCCAAAAGACCACAAGCAGGCCCACTGGGATAGCCCCATAATGGAAAAGACTGTCACAGCAATGATTGACAACGCTGATGCTGAAAACAAAGCCCGCCTCCTAGCGGTAACAGCACCCCACGCCGGGGATTTTTTATTTGCTGTGCCCAATGCAGCCGTGGGAACTCGCCTCAGTCATGACGCTCTCCGCATTGGAGTTGCCCTTCGCCTTGCCGCCCCCATCCTCACCGAACATAGGTGCATCTGCGGAACTGCGATGGCAGACCAATATGGTCGTCATGGTCTGGTATGTCGTAAATCACAGGGTAAAATTGCAAGACATGAAGAAGTCAACGACATCATCAAGAGGAGCCTCGCCACAGCCCGCTGCCCGGCACAAAGAGAACCACACTTATCCAGACCTAACGACCCTCAGAAGCGCCCTGATGGGGTCACCTTGCTACCTTGGAAGGATGGTAAGCAAGTGGTATGGGACTACACGTGCGCTGCCACACTGGCCAGTACCTACCTCCACTACAGCACACGTGAAAGCGGTGGTGCTGCTTCTTTCAGGGAATCGCAGAAAATTATTAAATACAGAGGTCTAGCACACTGCTACAGCTTTGTTCCGATCGGCTCGGAGACCCTCGGTTCGTGGGGAAAATGTGCATTGAAGTTCCTGAAGGAATTGGGGGACAAATTGATCAGCGCTACAAAAGACCAGAGAGCAAAAAGTTTCTTGTTCCAGCGCCTCAGTGTTGCAATTCAGAGGGGAAATGCCTGTTGCGTCTTGGGCACTAGTCCAACTTCAGAGGAATTCGAAGAAGTGTTTGACTTGCAACAATGATCGAACCCGTCTGTGACATTCATCAATGTTTCCCATTGTTGTGTTCAAGAGATCCATAACCTTTAAGCACCTTTTTGCATTATTATTTTTGTATCAACCCATGTATATCTTGTAACCATCAAATGCATAATAAAGCACAAAAAATATTCAAGGAAGGGGGTGGTAGGAGAAAAGCACACAGAAACTGTATTGGAGGGGACCCACATTCCCTCCAATGCGTTATGTGTGGTTTCCTCCGAGGCTATGGGTCCCCCTTCTTCCAGCTAGAGGTGGTACTCCCTTCCTATTTAAAAAAAAAAAAAAAATA
>NC_091188.1:16385639-16388139 GCF_040958095.1 Procambarus clarkii
GGGGGAAGGTCATGTGTGAGTAGTGAGGCAGGTGGTGGGGGAAGGTCATGTGTGAGTAGTGAGGCAGGTGGTGGGGGAAGGTCATGTGTGAGTAGTGAGGCAGGTGGTGGGGGAAGGTCATGTGTGAGTAGTGAGGCAGGTGGTGGGGGAAGGTCATGTGTGAGTAGTGAGGCAGGTGGTGGGGGAAGGTCATGTATGAGTAGTGAGGCAGGTGGTGGGGGAAGGTCATGTGTGAGCAGTGAGGCAGGTGGTGGGGGAAGGTCATATGTGAGTAGTGAGGCAGGTGGTGGGGGACGGTCATATGTGAGTAGTGAGGCAGGTGGTGGGGGAAGGTCATATATGAGTAGTGAGGCAGGTGGTGGGGGAAGGTCATGTGTGAGTAGTGAGGCAGGTGGTGGGGGAAGGTCATGTGTGAGTAGTGAGGCAGGTGGTGGGGGAAGGTCATGTATGAGTAGTGAGGCAGGTGGTGGGGGAAGGTCATGTGTGAGTAGTGAGGCAGGTGGTGGGGGAAGGTCATGTGTGAGTAGTGAGGCAGGTGGTGGGGGAAGGTCATGTGTGAGTAGTGAGGCAGGTGGTGGGGGAAGGTCATGTGTGAGTAGTGAGGCAGGTGGTGGGGGAAGGTCATGTGTGAGTAGTGAGGCAGGTGGTGGGGGAAGGTCATGTGTGAGTAGTGAGGCAGGTGGTGGGGGAAGGTCATGTATGAGTAGTGAGGCAGGTGGTGGGGGAAGGTCATGTGTGAGTAGTGAGGCAGGTGGTGGGGGAAGGTCATATGTGAGTAGTGAGGCAGGTGGTGGGGGAAGGTCATGTGTGAGTAGTGAGGCAGGTGGTGGGGGAAGGTCATGTGTGATCAGGGAGACGGGAGAGAGGTGAATAGTGTGTTTCACCATTGAGAGAGAAAATGGTGAAAGGGAATAGATGAACTTGCAGAGAGACGGGGGACATGAGAATGGGTGTGTAGAGAGGTAGAGAGGAGAATGTGGAAAAAAGTTCGGGTGAGAAAGGAGGGGAAACTGGCAGAGCATGGATGTGCATTGTGGGAGGAGCCAGAGGAAGGGCGTGTGTGGGAACGGAAAGGTGAGGAGGAGGCGTAGGCGTGTGTGAACAGGAAGAGAGGAAACAGTGGAATAAATTGATTATTCACCTAGTTGTTCTTGCGGGGGTTTAGCTCTGCTCTTTCGGCCCATCTCTCAACTGTCAATTAACTGTAACTAACTACTAACCATTTTTTTTGTACACACACACACACACACACACACACACACACACACACACACACAGCCTAAATTGTTGCATAGCCACATTAGGAGAAAAACAACAGTAAAGGAACAGGTTATGAGATTAAGGATAGGGGCGGAAGGATTCACTACAAATGACAAGGAAGTGTGTGAGGAATTGAATAAGAAATTCCAGGAGGTCTTCACCTTAGAGCAAGGAGAAATTCCAGAGGTAAGTGAGGGAATAGCTAACCAGGAACCACTGGAAGAGTTTGAGATTACCAGTGGGGAAGTAAGGAAGTGTTTACTAGAGTTGGACGTGACGAAGGCTATAGGCCCAGATGGAATCTCCCCTTGGGTTCTAAAGGAAGGAGCAAGAGAACTGAGCCTACCACTCTCCATAGTGTATAACAAATCACTGGCAACAGGGGAACTGCCAGATATTTGGAAAGCAGCTAACGTAGTCCCGATATACAAGAAAGGGGATAGACAGGAGGCACTGAACTACAGGCCAGTGTCCCTAACCTGCATACCATGCAAGCTGATGGAGAAGATTGTGCGAAAAAAACTAGTGGAGCATCTGGAGCGAAGGAACTTTGTAACACAGCATCAACATGGGTTCAGGGATGGCAGGTCCTGCCTCACAGGGTTACTTGAATTCTTCGACCAGGCAACAAAAATAAGGCAAGAAAGAGAAGGGTGGGCAGACTGCATATTTTTGGATTGTCAGAAAGCCTTTGATACAGTGCCACACAAGAGGCTAGTGCGAAAGTTGGAGATGCAGGCTGGAGTGAGAGGGAAGGTACTCCGGTGGATAGAGGAGTACCTAAGCAACAGGAGACAACGAGTCTGTGTGAGAGGTGAGGTCTCAGATTGGCGAGACGTCACAAGTGGAGTCCCGCAGGGGTCAGTCCTTGGACCTATACTGTTTCTGGTATATGTAAATGATCTCCCAGAGGGTATAGATTCGTTCCTCTCAATGTTTGCCGACGATGCAAAAATTATGAGGAGGATTGAAACAGAGGATGATAGTAGGAGGCTACAAGATGACCTGGATAGACTGAGTGAATGGTCCAACAAATGGCTGTTGAAGTTCAACCCGAGTAAATGCAAAGTAATGAAACTAGGCAGTGGAAACAGGAGGCCAGGCACAGGATACAGAATTGGAGATGAAGTACTTAATGAAACAGACAGAGAAAGATCTAGGAGTTGATATCACACCAAACCTGTCTCCTGAAGCCCACATAAAGAGAATAACGTCTGCGGCATATGCGAGGCTGGCTAAC
>NC_091188.1:16393139-16403376 GCF_040958095.1 Procambarus clarkii
ATCAGTCACACCTCTACCATCAAGCACCACTATCACCACCGCCGTCGGTGTTGTCTCCCGCAGGACGTCGTATCGTACATAAGTGAATTATTAATTTACTTATCAAGTAACACAATCTAGTCGTTCGTTGATTTCCCTGACTTCGTTACTAGGAAAGAGAATTTGCTTCTGCGGTCATTTTCAGTTCTGTGAATTTTATCGAGTTTCGAGGACTGGAAGCCGAGCGAATGTTGACAGATAAAAGAAAGATTACAAGAAATTGGTGAAATCTAAATTATTAGCCGAAAATTGAAAGACTGAAAATATAAGTGTAATATATTTTACAGTTAATAAATAGGTAAATAGCTAAGCAAAATATGACGATGAGTTAATAAAATTGCTACAAATAGGTGATGGATCAGATCAAATGAGTAAAAAATCATTTTGCAAATTAAAGTTTAATTGTTCTAAAGGTTAATTTCTTTATTTAGTATGCATGCATATATATATATATATATATATGCATGCATACATATATATATATATATATATATATATATATATATATATATATAATATATATATATATATATATATATATATATATATATATATATATATAATATATGTCGTACCTAGTAGCCAGAACGCACTTCTGTGCCTACTATGCAAGGCCCGATTTGCCTAATAAGCCAAGTTTTCATGAATTAATTGTTTTTCGACTACCTAACCTACCTAACCTAACCTAACTTTTTCGGCTACCTAACCTAACCTATAAAGATAGGTTAGGTTAGGTTAGGTAGGGTTGGTTAGGTTCGGTCATATATCTACGTTAATTTTAACTCCAATAAAAACAAAATTACCTCATACGTAATGAAATGGGTAGCTTTATCATTTCATAAGGAAAAAATTTGAGGAAATATATTACTTCAGGAAAACTTGGCTTATTAGGCAAATCGGGCCTTGCATAGTAGGCATAGAAGTGCGTTCTGGCTACTAGGTACGACATATATATAATATATATAATATATATAATATTTGTTTCTCTTCACTGTCGATGGTAATTGAAAAACCAATTCTCCAAAATTCATTTTTATTTCATGTCTGACACTTGAACGCGTTTTATAATAACTTATTACATTTTCAAAGACTTTACACATATACACAACTGTAACCTATAAACACACAAAATACATCTATACTTATACTTGCTTTGGGTGAGATGAAATGGCACAAAAGTTTTGGGTGAGGCGATTGACATTTGCACATGATAGAACACGAACCAATGGGTATAAAAACTTAAGAATGGAAGTAACTGCAAAATTACTTGAGTAACTTAAGATTTCTCAGGTGATGGTTTGGTTGTGAGAATAGATTATATGTTCCTTGATGGAGCTCTGTTGTTTAAGCATTGTTAATCGCCTGGAAAGAGACGTTGTTGTCTTGCCTATATACTGAGTTCTTCAGGGCTTACAGTCCCCAAGTGAGCATTTGAAGGCATAGACGACGTTGGCTTCCTTCAAGGCGTTCTGCTTGGTGTCTGGAGAATTTTTCATGAGTAGGTTGGCCGTTTTTTTGGCTTTATAGTAAATTGTCAATTGTTTTTTCAGATTTTTGTCTGTAGGGATAACGTTCTTATCAACGATATATTTCAGGACCCTTTCCTCCGTTTTATGAGCCGTCGAAATGAAGTTCCTGTAAAATAATCTAATAGGGGGTACATGTGTTAGTTGACTCTTCAGAGGTTGCATGGTGTTTCAACTTTCTTTTTATGATGTCTTCAACAAAACCATTAGAGAAGCCGTTGTTGACTAGGACCTGCCTTACCCTACAGAGTTCTTCATCGACTTCCTTCCTGAGCTGTGGCTGAGAGCACGGTCGAAGTAAGCATTGACAACACTCCTCTTGTACCTGTCTGGGCAGTCATTATTGGCATTGAGGCACATTTCTATGTTTGTTTCCCTAGTGTAGACTGCGGTGTGGAAGCCTCCGCTCCTTTCCGTGACTGTTGCATCTAGAAAGGGCAGTTTCCCATCCTTCTCCATCTCGTAAGTGAAACTCAACACAGAATTCTGCTATAATGCCTTCTTCAGCTCCTGCAGATATCTGGCATCAGGTACCTGCGTAAAAATGTTGTCAACATACCTGCAATATATGGCGGGTTTCAAGTTCATGTCAACTAAGACCTTCTACTCGATGGTACACATGTAGAAGTTCGCAAACAGGATACCTACGGGAGGACCCATGGCGACTCCATCCACTTGCTTATACATGTGCCCATCTGGGCTCAAGAAGGGTGCCTCTTTAGTGCAAGCTTGGAGTAGTTTCCTTAGTGTGTTCTCTGGTATGTTAAGAGTAGTACAAGCCAGACATCCCTTATCTAGGGATTGTTAGGGGTCTACATGATGGTTTTCAGCCCTGGAGGGCTGGCTGTACCAGTTACGGAACCTGTGAGGTTATTGTTGACCTCTAGGTCTTCCGTTTTTTCTTTGCCTGAGCCGTGCTGTCGTTGGAGTTTGGTGAGGTGGCCACCATGAGGAGGTCTTGTGCCGAGTAGGTGTCGTATTTGTAGTGTGGCTGTAGAGCTCCTACTAGGATTTCCTCGTCTGAGGAGTCCATAACATTTAGTTTGTGTTTTCGTCTTTCGCCTCGCAGCCTGAGGAAGGCTCAGGTGTCGTGGACTGGTGGTAGAAGCTATTTCATGAGTGTTGGTGGTGCTGTTACCATTTTTAGACAGCACCTCTGCTAGTGCGGCTGCTGAGATGGTGATGATAGGAGTGTTGGGAGCTGGAAAAGGAAATATCTCTTTGCCGCCCAGGTCTTGAGTGGTTCTGGAGTCTGTTGAAATCGACCTCATGGTCGTCCTGGTGGTAGTCTCCAGTGAGGTGGTGGAGGCAGTGACAGTGGCGGCATACAAGATTGATTGATAAAGATTAAGCCACACAAAAGAGGTGGCATGGGCATGAATAGCCCGTAAGTGGTACAACTTTTTGTTCAGTAAATCTATTCAGTGTTCTGAGGTCGCATTTAATCGTCAGGCTGCTATCGCGGGGAAGGACACTGCTTGACAGTATTTATGAGGGTGTCCAGCTGCTGGACACCCTTTTTGACCAGAGGAGTGACTGTGTTGATGGCTTCAGGGTGGTTACTGCAAGATTCGGGGACTCTTAAAGCTCTTCTAAGATCGTTGGTTGCTTCACATTCCAGGAGATAGTGAAGTAGTGGCTTTTTTGTGACAGTTTGGCAGAAGATGCACTCTCTCTGTCGGGGTTCACCAATCTCCCAGTTGTATCTGTAACCTAGACGTAGTCTGTATAACCGAACTGTTATTTCCTTGTGGATACCTTTTGGGATATTTACCCTTTCTAATTATGTTGCCTGAAGATACCATGTTGCAGAGGGGCGAACCTTCAGCTACTCTCTGGTGTAGGTAGGCTTTGTTGAGGTGTGAGAGTTTTTTTGGTGATGTTTTTTATGTTCTCTTGGCTGGGTTGAATTGTTTTATGTATCACTGGATGACGATTTGCCAATTTAGCAATTTCATCGGTTTTCTCATTTAATGGGATTCCAACTTGGGATAGAATCCAGTTTAAGGTTATGCTGAGTCCTTTGCCTTTAGCGACTGCTCCAAGATACAAAATGGTGGTAATTATTTCCACGTTGTCTTTCCAGGCATACAAGAAAAAATCTAATCATTTATAAGTGTGAGTACACCTCACTCTAAGGTTTACCTAACCTCATTAATTGTGGGGAGCGGCGAAGGGTAGGCTAAGGTGATTGTTGCCTTAATCCGGCTTCTAGTTGTCCGCCAGGTCTTCCATCTGGTGTCAAGTTTCCGAATGAACACAGCTTCAAGCCAACAATCGGCGGTACGTGTAATTACTGTCGTATATTTCACTATGATTTGGCGTTTCAAAATGGTGTTGAGAATGATGTTGCTTAATACCTCCATCTTGCGAATGAAGTGTAAGACGTCTACTCAATGTATTCGTGTTGTATAACTCAGTTTGCCAGAGGAGGCAGTGATGTTATTTCTTATAAAGAGGGAAGATGTACGGGGGTTGTTATAATACATGACAGGACGAATCCTTGCGTTTTCACTGCAAAGTTTACAATTCCTGTCAGTTATGTCTTGCATCACTTTATCATCCTCCTCGTATGGCTGAGTAAATGTATTTCCATAATACACTATAATGTCTTCCCTTGGGGAGCCGATTTTCTACCCCTGGGGCCTGATTATCCTTAATCAGATGGCGGTCTAGCTTCTCAACTACGATTTCGTCGGGGGCATAACTTCAAAATATGTATTAAATGAAAACTAGTTCAATTTCAATCAATTTTTTTTGACTAGTTGCATGCAGAAAGGGCTTCAACTCGTCCAAGTCTCAGCATCGTAGCATAAATAGGAAGTGAGGAAAAAAATATTTAATTATGTGTTTAACATATTCCAAAATGTTAAAAAATTAACATCAAACACACAAGTCAACTGTAATCATGTCTATGGCTCTCAGCAATCACATTAGAACATAATAAAGAATTTTAATAATTAATTTTATCCACAAAAAAGTTAGTCTTTTATTTTTTTTTTTATTTTTTTATTGGTCGATTTGCATGAAACTTATACAACTTAGCGAAAGTAAGCCTGTCTGTAAGGGCGCTAATTTTGGAGGAAATTGGTTGTCAACCTCAGCCACAGGTGACAGAATCTTTGACTTCATTTTTTTCAAGTAAATCATTTTCATCATAAAAGTGACTTTACTTTTTCATTTTTTATTCAATTTACATGAAACTTACTCCTTATATGTAGAGTTTACGTCTCTACAATTCAGCGAAGGTATTTATTCCTAAGTTCATTTATTAATTTTATAAATATCTATACACATAATAATTTACAGAATTTTTTGGGGGACTTTGAATATTTCTTTTAGTAAAACTAAACATATTTAGGATAATCCTTTTAAGTAAAATCTTTATTATGTCTTAATGTGATAGAAAAAAGTCATAGAAATGATTTAAATTGAAACTTGTGGTTGTAGAGTAAATTTGAAAATTCATTGAAAAATATATATATATATATATATATATATATATATATATATATATATATATATATATATATATATATATATATATATATAATATATATATATATATGTCGTACCTAGTAGCCAGAACGCACTTCTCGGCCTACTATGCAAGGCCCGATTTGCTTAATAAGGCAAGTTTTCCTGAATTTATATATATTCTCTAATTTTTTTCTTATGAAATGATAAAGCTACCCATTTCATTATGTATGAGGTCAATTTTTTTTTATTGGAGTTAATATTAACGTAGATATATGACCGAACCTAACCAACCCTACCTAACCTAACCTAACCTATATTTATAGGTTAGGTTAGGTTAAGTAGCCGAAAAAGTTAGGTTAGATTAGGTTAGGTAGGTTAGGTTGTCGAAAAACAATTAATTCATGAAAACTTGGCTTATTAGGCAAATTGGGCCTTGCATAGTAGGCTGAGAAGTGTGTTCTGGCTACTAGGTACGACATATATATATATATATATATATATATATATATATATATATATATATATATATATATATATATATATATATATATATATATATATATATATATATTACTCACTTTCTTTTTAGGCTGCGATACTGAAACTTGGACCAGTTGCATCCTTTTACATGTGCAACTAAAAATATTTTTTTTAGGAAATTGAACAATTTTTAAAATCCTAAGTTATGCCCCATTAACTACGATTTCGTCGAATTCTATATTGCTGTAATATTTGTTCACAACAATTTGGCGGATATATATTTCCAAGAGGAATATATTTCCAAAATTAATGATCTCCAAGAGTCTCGTACATACACCGAACTCAGGACAAATCCTCATGATGATATCATCAAGTCCTTCACCAGCAGCTTGAGGAAGTTTCTTAAAACCATAAAGATCTTTTTAATCAATTCAGTACCTCATCTCCTGTATTACCATATATCTCTTTGGACTCATCAAGACTCATAAGCCTAACTATCCCATTAGGACTATCATCAATTCTGTGGGATCCATTTACTAGAAGCTTTCTAAATGGCTCACAAAAATCCTGTCCACATTGTTAGGAACTATTTCATCTTCACATTTGATCAATTCTATTAAATTAGTTAACAAAATGAATAATATTCCAGTCAATCGTGATGTCAAATTAATCAGTTTTGACGTTTGTTCTTTGTTTACAAAGGTGCCGGTTGATGATGATATCGATTACCTTGTTTATGAATTACTGAACCATGTATTACCTCTGCCTGCTGATATTATTGTCAATCTCAATAAGTTGTGTTTAAAAGAATGTAAATTTACTTTTAACACCGAGTATTATTTACAGACTTTTGGAAAGAGCAATTGAGAATCCCTTATTGCCTTTGCTTTCAAAACTGTACGTGGAATTTTTCGATAAATAGAAATTGGTTTAAAAAATTACCCCAGGAATCATTCCATGGTTTAGGTATGTTGATATTTTGTGTACATTGCCTAGAAATGTAAATTCAAACGAATGTTTAGCTAAACTTAATGATCAAATCACCTCTATAAAATTTACTATAAAGATTGAAATTTATAAATGTTTGCCATTTGTAAATATACTTATCCATAGCGAAGATTTTTCACTAAAGTTCAGTGTTTACAGAAAGTCGACGAATAATTTATCTAATGTTCATTATTTCTCAGGGCATAGATACAATGTGAAACAACCAATTATTTCCTCTATGTATCTAAGAGGTCTTCGGGTTGTCAGTCCTGAATTCTTGGATGAAGACTTTAAGGCGGCATATCAACTAAAAATTACAAGTGGTCAATTTGCTTATAAATTTATTTATGAAATGGTTATAGAAAGGGATGTAGCTGGTCCAAGTTTCACCATCACACCCTAAACAGAAAAGGAGAAAAAAAATACACAACGAATTATGCAACGAATTTTCAAATAGTTTCACGGAACACATGTGTCAACTAAAATCATTTCTATAACACTCAGATATTAGATTTAGCACAATAAAGGAGTCTAGTGATCAGTTTTATGAAAAAAGTGTTTAGTGCGATAATATAATTATTCAAAGTTACCCTTCTAAAAAATATGCAATATATGATATTTATAAATTTTTATAAAATCAACAAATAGACTTTGGACTAAAATGTCCACTAGAGTCTGTAGAAGCACAAACGCTACATATAAGGTGAAATTCGCATGTAAATTGATTAATAAATGAAAGCTCTGAAGTACTTTGAAGGTGTAAATTACTTTCCAGAGTAAAATAAAGATCCAAGTTCGGCCACCTGTAGCTGAGCTTGACTTCGACAGATTTCGTTCATAATTGGCACCCTTGCAGATAGGCATCCATTGAGCAAGGTGTGGAAGTTTCATGCAAATCCCTTGATAACAAACGAGAAAAAAAATTGGCAAAAAAAAAAGAAAAAAAAAAATTAAATATAAATATATTGCACATACATATTACAATTATTACAAGAGTTTGTGCTTCTACAGCACATAGTAGACATTTTAGTTGACACATGTGTTCCCTGAGATTATTTGAGAATGTTGAACATTCGTTGCATAATACGTTGTGTATTTTTTTTCTCCTTTTCTGTTTAGGGTGTGATGGTGAAACTTGGACCAGTTGCAGCCCTTTCTATAACCATTTCATAAATAAATTTATAAGCAAATTGAACAACTTTTATTTAAATGATATGCCCCCTTAAAAAATATTAATTCTATTGGTCTCTAGCTTTGTTATCCACTGTTTTTGTTTAAGTTTGTCGTAGCAAAGCGCGTCGTACATTTATATACAAGAAGGTACATTGGGTTTATGAGAGTACTGTACAGAGCATTGAAGTTTCACCGTCTTGTAAAGCCACTAGCACGCATAGCGTTTCGGGCATATCCTTAATCTAACATATAATTTTAAGAAGGTAATTTCTAGCAAAATAAAAAAAATACAGGTTCATTGTAAGAAATTATAGAAATACATCGTAAGAATGTATAAAAATGCAATTGTATAAAGTATAAAAAAAATTGAGGAAAGTATAAAAAAATACATTGTATAAGAAATTTGACAGAAAAAAGTACATTAGAGTAAATTTTAGGATTAGTCCACTACGGGCTCACCATAGCGCGTGCAACTTGCAACTTTTTGTTCTGGGTAGCGAATCTTAAACATCATCATCATCTTCATCCAGAGGTACATTGTAGCATAATTTGAAGATTATTGCAAGGTATAATGTAGTAAACTGTGTATAACATTATACAAGATAACAGCAATTATTACAATGGTAAAGTTGTATGGCATAGGTACATATATTGGGAAATTGGGTGGCATTAGATACAGTGCGAGTTTCAAGCACTAGGTAGGAAACTACGAAGATGAATTTAGGTACTTTTTGGTTTTATTGTTGAATAAGGCAAAAGTTTGACAGCATTTCAATTCATTAGGGAGTGAGTTCCTTATACCAGGTCTCTTTGTTGCATAGAATGGCGTCACAGATTAAGTTTGACTCTGGGGATATCAAATAGATATTTATTTCTGGTGTGGTGATTATGGGTTTTATTACATCTGTCCAGGAAGAGTTTGAGAACAGAGTTTGCACTTATGAACAGGATTTTGTAAATATAATTGGCACAAGAGAATGTGTGGAGTGAGTTTATGTTTAGCATATTTAGGGATTTCAATAGGGCGGGGTGGGGGGGGGGGGAAGCTGATTGTTTTCTGAAAGCAGAGTTTGTTATTGTTCTGATAGCAGATTTTTATTTGATGATGAGCTTAAGGTAGTTTGGAGAGGTCGAGCCCCATACACAGATACCATATGTAAGATAGGGATAGATCAGCGCATAGTATAATGAGAGGAGAGCAGAGTTTGGAAGATAATATATGATTTTAGGGAGAATACCAACCGTTTTGAGACTCTTTTTGGTTATATGTTGTATGTGGGTGATGAAGTTGAGTCTCTTGTCTAAGTATAAGCCAAGGAACTTTACATAATTTTTATTGCTGATGTTAACATTGTCTATCTGAATCTGAATTACATATTATAATAATATATGAAGTGAGAAAATTCGCCTCCAAAATTTGTTATGTTTACAAGATTTTTCTAGGTTCGAAATTACTGTCAAAGCCTAGAAACATTTTGATATACAGTCATTGTTTAATTACGAAACTATTGTTGGAAAACATTTAGTTAGAAACAGTCCTGTAGTAAGAATAGTGTTATTTTCAAAATGACACAAAAATTTGAAATTTAGAATTTTTCAACATCAATAAGACATGTAACATCATCTGTAAGACATGGTCAATTGTCTAATGCTTTGTTTATTCATTTTTCAGAAAGTTCTCACCAAATTGATCAGGAGATGGCTTCTTCAATAATGAACTGTAAACTAATTTTCAATAAGAACAATATTGGATTTGCTTCAATACAGATTACAAAATCATGTAATATGAACATTTAGATTCTTTTTTGATTGATCAGTTAACTGGCAATTTGAGAAAAATCACTGATAAACATTTATTTCACTAATACTTTATTAATATCCCTTATCTCATAAAAATATATTGTACCTTACCTCTTTCCTATATATACACATCTACTGAGCTCTATTGTATATCCATCCTTCTGAAGATGTATTATTAAATACGAAAGTAATTAAATAAATTCATGTCTTAATCCTTCCTTCGTGGATTTAATTATATATATATATATATAAATATATATATATATATTGTGACGATAATCTCCTTCAAGAGATTGAGCCTGCTCTTCCCTCCAAAAGACGTCGATATAAACATCTATATAAAACAAGTATGGAAGAAAAATCCAACAACGACAACACCAGCAAGGTTTGCCAGAGCGCAAAACGTATGCAGCCAGGAACACCTGCTCCACCTCAAACCGCTAAACTACCTGTCTTGTCGCCGGCTCATCGCTGATTGGCTGCAGGTCCAGCTGCAACTGCACTCTACCCACCATACTACTTGATGTCTGGGGCCGCCACGACCTTAGTCTTCAGAATATCCCGTGCTTTCGACAAGTTAACACGTCTCGTTGGTAGACTAAGTCCCAGGCTTACGTGTACTAAGAGAGGTGGCAGCTTAAAGCCAATATTCCGGCACCTATTTACTTTGTTTCACACTTGTTATTTGCTCACTTGTCTTAACGTAACTTTTCATTTTGTCATTTGATTATTCTTATTACTTTGATTGATTT
>NC_091188.1:16403876-16473876 GCF_040958095.1 Procambarus clarkii
GTACTCTTTTATTTTATATATTTAAATGGTGATGGTGTTAATTATAATATTAAGTTCTTAACTATCTTTCCATACTCCCTTTAAGTTACTTGCGTCACGGATCGCATCCCTTGATAGCCTCTACTGCTTGGGCCGGATATAAATCTTCCTCTAACTACATCAGAGCAAGAACCCCGTTGCGTCCCGAGAGGGCCGTAACACTCCCCCACCCCCCTCTATCCTTCTCCCCCCACCCCCCTCTATCCTTCTCCCCCCACCCCCTTCTATCCTTCTCCCCCAATCTCTCAACCTTTATCTGACTCTCAACCTTATGCTACCTCTCAACCCCTCTATGCCTCTCAGACCCTCCCTAATCTTCACACCCAGTATGCTCTTCCTACTACAGAGCTACTTAACCAGGCCCTACCCCAGATCTTCCTATCAACCTTCCTAGATGCCCAGCCCCCATTAGCTCCCCCCCCCCCCCAAGCACCCCTCCAAACCCTATTCACCCTCCAGACATCCCCCGAGCCCCATTCACCCCCAGATCCCCTCAGACCCCCAGAGAAAGGGCGAACTCTGGTACAAGAGTTTCCATAAAGAATTCAAGGTTTGGTACACCAATGCTGATGGGGTATCTAATAAAGCAGATAAATGAAATAGTGAGTGAGGCAGATCCTGACATAGTTGCAATATTGGAAACTAAAATAAATGACATGTTCTCGGATGCAATCTTTCCAGAGGGCTACCAGATGTTAAGAAAAGAGAGGACACAGAGACAGGTAGGGGAAGTGGCACTCCTAATAAAGCGGAAATGGAAGTTTGAAGACCTGGGAAATCGGGTTACCAATGAGAGCACAAGCTTCATACATGGAACTCTGACAGCTGATGGAAGGAAGATTGTGATCTTGGTAAAACACAATCCCCCACCAAACAGTAGAAGACCAAGGCAGGAGTTTGATGACAACAAGAAGGCATGCATAGATGAACTACAGAAGGCAGCAACATTAGCTCACAGAATGAGAGCGAAGCTGCTGGTCATGGGGGACCTAAATCATGGAGAGAGAAATTGGGAATCAAGGAATCCCCATGGAGGGGACGAAACGTGGGGAGCAAAGTTAGTAGATGTTATAAACAGGAATTTCCTAACATAACATGTGAAGGAAGACACAAGGGAAAGAGGAGGAGATGCACCGAACCTATTAGACCTGATTTTCACCCAAAATGAAGAAGACATCGAGAATTTGTAAGATGAAATACCTCAAGGGGCCAGCGGCCATTGTGTCCTAGTCTTTGATTACATGATGAAATTCAAACTTGTGACCATGGGACAAGAGATCTGGGAAAGGAGAGTTGACTACAGGAAAATGGACTACAGGAGGATAAGGGACTATCTGGGAGAAGTGCAGCAGGAGGAAGAAATTAGAGGAAAAACAGTCCAAGATATGATGGACCTAGTCATACAGAAATGTCAGAAGGCCAAAGAGTGATTTATACCAACAGTAAAGGGAAACAGTAAGAGGGAATGTAATAACCCATGGTTTAATAGACAGTGTCAGGAAGCAAAAATAGCCAGCAGGCGGGAGTGGAGGAAGTACAGAAGACAAAGGACAACAGGATCAGATGCAACAGAGCTAGGAACGATTACATTAACATAAGACGAACATCGGAAAGGAACCATGAGAAGGATATTGCGATCAAAGCGAAAAAGCAATCTAAATTACTACACAGTCATATAAGAAGAAAAATTTCGGTGAACGACCACGTAACAAGACTAAGGAAAACAGAAGGGGCATATACTGAAAGTGACAAGGAAATCTGCGAGGCACTCGATGCCAGTTTCTATGTAGTGTTCACAACCGAGCCTGAGCGGCTCCCATTGTTAGAAGAGATTAACCTAGATGAAAGACTGTCAGATATAGGGGTGACAGCAGAGGAGGTAATGAAACAGTTGGCAACACTGGATGCAACTAAAGCGCTTGGACCAGACAAAGTATCACCATGGATACTAAAAGAGGCAGCGTAGGCCCTCGGCGTGCCTCTGGCAATGATCTTTAATGAGTCACTTATGTCGCGAGAATTGCCCAGTTGCTTCAAGAAGGCAAATGTCGTACCGATTTTCAAGAATGGCGATAGGAAGAAGGCACTTAACTATAGTCCTGTATCACTGACAAGCATCCCCTGTAAAATACTTGAAAGAATAATTAGGCTACGACTGGTTGCACACCTGGAGAACGTTAGGTTTGTGAACAAACATCAACATGGGTTCTGGAAAGGGAAATCGTGCCAAACAAACTTTTTGGAATTCTATGATAAAATAACGAGGATAAGACAGGACAGAGATAGTTGGGCAGACTGCATATTTCTGGACTCCCGAAAAGCCTTTGATACAGTACCGCACATGAGACTGCTGTTCAAACTCGAGAGGCAGGCGGGGGTGGGAGGAAAGGCCCTAGCATGGGTAAGGAACTACCTAATAGGAAGGAGCCAAAGAGTTACGGTAAGGGTCGAGAAGTCTGACTGGCGAACAGTAACGAGTGGAATACCTCAAGGATCGATGCTGGGACCAATTCTATTTCTAATATATGTTAACGACATGTTTACACAAGTAGAGTCCTATATGTCGATGTTCGCGGATGACGCAAAGTTGATGAGAAGAGTTGTGACAGATGAGGATTGCAGGATCCTCCAAGTGGACCTGAACAGGTTGCAGAGATGGTCAGAGAAATGGCTACTGGAATTCAACACGAGCAAATGTAAAGTTATGGAAATGGGACTAGGTGATAGGAGATGAAAGAGAAAGTACACAATGAAGGGGAACTGCCTACCTGTGACGACGCGAGAAAGAGAACTGGGCGTGGATGTAACACCTAATCTCTCTCCTGAAACACACACAAATAGGATAACGACAGTGTACTCTACACTGGCAAAAGTTAGAACGTTATTCAGAAACCTAAGTAAGGAGGCAATTAGGGCGCTTTATGAGGCCAGTCTTAGAGTATGCCGCCTCATCATGGAGTCCCCATCTGAAGAAGCATATAATGAAACTGGAAATGGTTCAGAGGTTTGCAAAGAGATTCGTCCCAGAGTTACAAGGGATGGGGTATGAGGAGCGCCTGAAGGAACTGTGCCCTTCAAACGAAGGGAGAGGGGGGACATGATAGGAACGTATCAAATACTCAGGGGGAGTGACAGGGTGGACATAGACGAAATGTTCACACGGAATAGTGACAGAACAAGGGGCCATGGGTGGAAGCTGGAAACTCAGATGAGTCAGAGATGTTAGGAAGTTTTCTTTTAGTTTGAGAATAGTGGAAAAATGGAATGCACTTAACAGGCTGTGGAGGCAAATACTATTCATAATTTATAACTAGGTATGATAAGGAAATAGGACTGCAGTCATTGCTGTAAAGAACCGATGCTCCAAAGGCGTGATCCAAGAGTCAATGCTCTATCCTGCAAACACAAATAGGTGAGTACACGCGCACACATTCCATAAATGGAGTGCATTAGGAAGTGATGTGGTGGAGGCTGACTCCATACACGGCTTCAAGTGTAGATATGATAGAGCCCAGTAGGCTCAGGAACCTGTACATTAGTTGATTGACCGTTGAGAGGCGGGACCAAAGAGCCAGAGCTCAACCCCCGCAAGCACAACTAGGCGAGTAAACACAAACGCGCACTCCCCCCTTCTCCCCCACCCCCCCCCCCCATCCACACACACAATGTTCGCCCCTCCTCCTCCGTGTTTCCTCCCGGTCACAACATGCTGGGGAGGGGAGACTCGGGGAGGGAGGGGGAGAGAGAGAGGGAGGGAGGGGGAGAGAGAGAGGGAGGGAGGGGGAGAGAGAGAGGGAGGGAGGGGGAGAGAGAGAGGGAGGGGGAGAGAGACAGGGAGGGAGGGGGAGAGAGAGACAGGGAGGGAGGGGGAGAGAGAGACAGGGAGGGAGGGGGAGAGAGACTGGGAGGGAGGGGGAGAGAGACAGGGAGGGAGGGGGAGAGAGACAGGGAGGGAGAGGGAGAGAGACTGGGAGGGAGGGGGAGAGACACTGGGAGGGAGGGGGAGAGAGACACAGGGAGGGAGGGGGAGAGAGACACAGGGAGGGAGGGGGAGAGAGACACAGGGAGGGAGGGGGAGAGAGACACAGGGAGGGAGGGGGAGAGAGACACAGGGAGGGAGGGGGAGAGAGACACAGGGAGGGAGGGGGAGAGAGACACAGGGAGGGAGGGGAGAGAGACACAGGGAGGGAGGGGGAGAGAGACACAGGGAGGGAGGGGGAGAGAGACACAGGGAGGGAGGGAGGGAGGGGGAGACACAGGGAGGGGGAGACACAGGGAGGGAGGGAGGGAGGGGGAGACACAGGGAGGGAGGGGGAGACACAGGGAGGGAGGGAGGGAGGGGGAGACACAGGGAGGGAGGGAGGGGGAGACACAGGGAGGGAGGGAGGGAGGGGGAGACACAGGGAGGGAGGGAGGGAGGGGGAGACACAGGGAGGGAGGGAGGGAGGGGGAGACACAGGGAGGGAGGGAGGGAGGGGGAGGCACAGGGAGGGAGGGAGGGAGGGGGAGGCACAGGGAGGGAGGGAGGGAGGGGGAGACACAGGGAGGGAGGGAGGGAGGGGGAGACACAGGGAGGGAGGGAGGGAGGGGGAGACACAGGGAGGGAGGGAGGGAGGGGGAGACACAGGGAGGGAGGGAGGGAGGGGGAGACACAGGGAGGGAGGGAGGGAGGGGGAGACACAGGGAGGGAGGGAGGGAGGGGGAGACACAGGGAGGGAGGGAGGGAGGGGGAGACACAGGGAGGGAGGGAGGGAGGGGGAGACACAGGGAGGGAGGGAGGGGGAGACACAGGTAAGGAGGGGGGAGACACAGGTAAGGAGAAGGGGAGACACAGGTAAGGAGAAGGGGAGACACAGGTAAGGAGGGGGGAGACAGGGAGGGAGGGGGAGACACAGGTAAGGAGGGGGGAGACAGGGAGGGAGGGGGAGACACAGGGAGGAAGGGGAGAGAGTCACATGATACCTCAAGCTTGACAGGACAAGGTTCTCGCACCCAACTTGATGGGCATTATTAAATATGAAATACACTGGCAGCTATAGTGACCATAGCATATTAGTCCATAGTTACACAGTAGTAATGAAGACTGTGCCAACGGGGAAGAAAAAAAAGGGGAGAGGAAAAAATATATAAATATATATAATATATAAACTGTCGCCTGAGAAACATACAACATTGCGCGAGGAACCTTTGCTATGCTTTCTGACTTTGGAATTGCTTTCAAATACTTTGTAAAATAGCAAAGTAAATTATTCATGAACTTTGTGAAACCAAAATTGTTATGTGCAGTGGCGCCCATATCTCAAGAAACACATCATTAAACTAGAGAAGGTAAAAAAACGTGTAACTAAATGGCCTCCGGAACTGAACAAGAAGAGCTACGACGAGAGGTTAGCTGCGTTAACTATAGCAAAGCTAGAAGATAGAAGAAAAGGAGGAGATATGATCTCAGCGTACAAAATAGAAACGGGAATCGACAAAATTTACAAAGAAGAATTTTTTTACAGCTGCAACTTAAAGGACATAGGTTCAAACCAAGGCAACACAGCTTCGGAAAAGGCATTGCCAGGTTCACTATTGCAGAGTGGTAGACGGTTGGAACAAGTTAAGTGAGAAGCTGGTGGAGGCCAAAACAGTCAGTAGTTTCAAAGCGTCACATGACAAAGAGTACTGGGAAGACGGGACACCACGAGCGTAGCTCTCATCCTGTAACTACACTTAGGTAATTACTAAGATTCATCTAGTACATTATTTTTGTAATTGATGACTAAATGTTAGTTTCAGTTACGTAGTTTATTTATGAAAACGATGTTTAGTGAAAATAGTAACAAGTATGAAGGGAATGTGGTGAAGAGTAGAGAAGATGAAGGATAGTGAAGTTGGTGAACAATGGGGAAGGTGGTGATGAGTTGGAAGGGTGGTGGTGGTAGTGAAGAAGAGACAGTATGGTTAAGGAAAAGGAAGGTAAGGAAAATGGAGAAGGGTTGTAGATGGGATAGTGAAAATGATTATAGTGATACATACAGTATGTAGTGAAGACGAATATGGTGATAAGGATGGTCGTGCAACGTTCAGATGGTTACAATATAGAGAGATTGTAAAAGATGGTGACAGTGGTGAAGAGGGGTGTGTAATTGAAATAGTTAGTGATAGTTAAGATGGTTAGAGTGGGGGAAGACGGTCGATATCTCAGATGATTACGTTGATGAAGATAGCGAGTAGTGAAGATAGTTACAGTGATGAAGATAGCGAGTGGTTGAAGGTGGTTACTGATGACGACAGTGTGTAGTGAAGGTGTCCGTCACCCGGGCCGCGCCGGGTACCCCCCCCCCCCCCTCTCTACTAATACCATATTACAATCTCTCTAAACATCGGACTGTGTCCTCAAGATTCATCCAGAATATAATTTTCAACATAATGATTAAAAGTCGGGAGTCAGCAACTTCTTAACTCATATAAGTAGCATAAATATGGGTGTTGATAGTGTGCAGTGAAAATGGTTATAGTGATGAGGAAAGTTTGAAGTGAAGATAATTGATAGCTGTGTGTAGTTAAGATGGTTAAAGCTATGAAAATAGTGTGTAGCGAAGATGATTACAGTGAAGAGGATCGTCAATACAGGCCCTTAATTGGCTGTGTTGTGACGTCATGGCAAGATGAAGACGTTCTCACGCCGATGCGGCACAGAACGTCTAATCAGAGGTGACACGTAGAGCGGAGTGTCGCCAAGGATGGCTACTGATAGGCCAAGACGCTCGCTCATCGCTCAGACCTTACGAGAGACGCGCCCAGTTCCCGGCCTGTTTGGCGGGATTGAACCAGTTTTCGGAGCAGTTGTGAACTCTAGAATGTGAGGAAGCCTAAAACATCTTTTTCGGCAACTCTGATCCTCTGTTTCAGCGAGCTGGCGAACGACTGAGAACAATCAGGAGGATCTGCTGGTAGAAGATCGAAGACTGTCGACCACAGTGTGATTGTGAACCCTACCTTGGCGTCACGAACGCAACCCGTCCATTCCATTCAGCGGTTGACCCCCAAATATACATTCATAAATTTTTACATGCTGTTCATTCAAAAACGGGAATTTTCTCAAATATAAATTATTATTTAATATTAACATATTGTTCATACTTAGGCACTGGTTAGGTTAGGTGTTTAGGTTCTGTTGGCGATTATTTGTATTTGTAGTACGTGGGTGAAGCCTTTATTACGTTTTGGTTCGAACAAAATTCGTCAGTGAAGCACTTGTTCCGGAAGTGTTCGAACGTCATCAGTCGAGTCCCAGCCCGTCCTCCAAACAAAGATCCAAAAGTGATTCCATGCACCCGCCAAACCCCCTGTTTATGAATGAAAAGCGGTTTACACACGACTCACAACTGCTGACGTTTGAACATATCCGGAACAAGTGCTTCACTGACGAATTTTGTTCGAATCACAACGCTGTAAATGCTTCACCCACGTACTACAAATACAAATAATCGCCAACAGAACCTAAACACCTGACCTAACCAAACCTATGCCTATTTATACACAATATGCTAATATATTATAATATTAATTTATACTTGAGAAAATTCCCGTTTTGAATGAACAGTATGTTAAAATTTATGAATGCGTCTGTGGGGTTGACCGCTGAATGTAATGGACTTGAGTCGAGGATGGGTTGGTCGAGTTGTGCAGCCCGTCCTCCAAACGAAGACACAAAAGTGATTCCATGCACCCGCTAAACCCTCGGTTATTGAATGAAAAACGGTTTACACAAGACTCGCCACTGATTTTGTTCGAACACTTCCGGAACAAGTGCTTCACTGACGAATTTTATTCGAACCACAACGCTATAAAGGCTTCACCCGCGTTCTACAAATACAAATAATCGCCAATAGAACCTAAATACCTAACCTAACCAGTGCCTAAGTACAATATTTTATTATTAAATATTAATTTATATTTGAGAAAATTCCCGTTTTGAATGAACAACTTGTAAAAAATTATGAATGCGTCTGTGGGGTCGACCGCTGGATGTAATAGACTTCAGTCGAGGATGGATTGGAGTCGTGTGTAAACCGTTTTTTCATTCATAAACAAGGGGTTTAGCGGGTGCATGGAATGGACTTTGGGTTTTTGTTTGAAAGACGGGCTGCAATGCGAGTACACTGAGGCAGAACTAGAAGACAAAACGAACTTCAATCTCAAATCCGGAATCCTTCCCCCTCCTAGAGCGGTAACTGGACTGCTCTGTGCATGACGACTCAAGTCAAAGTTATCTTGAGGTTATCTTGAGATGATTTCGGTGCTTTAGTGTCCCCGCGGCCCGGTCCTCGACCAGGCCTCCACCCCCAGGAAGCAGCCTGTGACGGCTGACTAACTCCCAGATACCTATTTACTGCTAGGTAACAGGGGCATTCAGGGTGAAAGAAACTTTGCCCGTTTGTTTCTGCCTCGTGCGGGAATCGAACCCGCGCCACAGAATTACGAATCCCGCGCGCTATCCACCAGGCTACGAGTGTCCGCTAACGTATCGAATAATGTTTATGCTCCAAACCTTCTTTTCAAGAGAAGTAGTATCAAGACAATACTAGCCACATCTATGGGTTTTCATCCACAAGAAATAGACTAGCAGAAGAGGTAGCGGATATCGCCTCTGGACATAAGTGGATTTTGTACGCGATAGAGTACCTATAGTGTTTTGACGCGTGTCGGGAGCAGCGAGGGCCTCAGCGATCACCCTTCCACTTGATAAAGACATCGACAACAATGTTAAATTTCGGGTTGTGTTGTTGCCGACTCGGATGACAAATTCTCTCGACACGATTTTACTTGTGAATAAATCAGCGCAGTCGTCCAGCATCATTCTTGATACGTTTAATTATTCACTGTGTGGTGCATTGCTTTCATGTGCTTAATTCTGAGAGAGCGATATTGTCAATAGTGTTTATTAATTATATTATTACATGAATTACAATACATGTATATATTCAGGTGTCTGGCAACCTGACAGAAAATAGAGAATATGTTCAATTAATTTTGCAACGGAAAATAGATTCCTGGACCAAGATTTAGGCAGCGTCAATTATATCTTAAGAACTGTCAGAACACACACTCGAGTCTCCAAAGTGTTCTTGCAGAATTACTTGGGGTTTGGTTCTGGTTACCTGTTACTCGACCGAGGTCACTACTACATGGGGTGACCACTACACTACTACTACTACTACACTGCACTACTTCTTTGACCAGTTAGAGTGGCGGTAACATTCTCAATCTTATCGTTTAAGCCAATCATGTTGCCGGCTCGGCTGGACAACTGACCAATCCCGTACTTTTTGTACGGGATTGATGTATATCAACAAAATAAGTTCACGTGTTCACCGAGAGGTTTACCCCACATCTCGGAGTATTCAGTATATAGATAGTTTATTTTAGCTCAAAATTATGTTCAGGAATCAACATACTTGCTAGTTGGTCAGTGGGTGATTGTGCTCCCCCAGGGACTCTGTCTGGGATGCCTGTAAAAGGCATCCCAGGGCGATGCCTTTTACATCTCATCCAAGAATGATATCATCCAACATGAGATCATTCCTGAAGAATGATCTCATGGTGTGGATGCTGGGAAGTGTGGCCCGAGTACCGCCAGAACATTATCTTCACTCTCAACACCATAAGGTCTGCGAATTAATAAAATTTGTTATTTTAGCTTCTTTTGGAATATTTTTGCGGTTAATTGGATCCACTTAACTAAAAGATTTATTGTCCTTTAGAATATAGTTGTGCATTAATTGGCTGTTGATTGCTGGTGTTGACTTCTTGATGTGTAGTGCCACATCGAGGCACTACACATCAAGAAGTCAACACCAGCAATCAACAGCCAATTAATGCACAACTATATTTTACCCACTTCAAGACTCCGCTACAATATAGAAGCATCAAGAAATATGGGTCAATAAAAATAGGCCTTCTGCAGTTACCTACCTTTAATACCCATTGTTTCGTGTCCTGTCTTGTGTTAAAAGTTTATTTTCACCTCATCCAAAACTATTGTAACATGTCACCTCACCCAAATGTAGGTATAAAAACTCGAAGATGTTTAAGCTCTATTCAGTTAAAGTTGTGTGTGTGTGTGTGTGTAAACTAAAGTCTTTGAAAATGTAATAAGTTTTACGAAACGCTCTCAAGTGTCGCGTCAGACTAGAAATAAAAATGAATTTTGGAGAATTGATTTTTGAATTACCATCAACAGTGAAAAGAAACGTAAGAAAGATCGAGAAAATTCGTGTTAGAATTATTAATCTTACTTTTTCGGTCATAATATATATATATATATATATATATATATATATATATATATAATATACATTAGTTATGTACTGGTTACGTTCATCTGAGATTCTTCATTATTGTCAGCAGCCACAGTGAAGTCGATGAAAGCCTCAAACTCTGGCCCCAAAAGTGCCAACATTCCTTCCTCCGACTCACACTGTTGACGCTCACAATAAGGAAGGTTCTCAGCGGTGCCTAACTGCTACCTAGTTGAGACTTTAAACCTCCACCTGGAGTGACACTTAGAATCTGGACTAATATGGGCTATTCATGACTCATTCGACATATCAGTTGCATATTATGAGTCCCAGTGTCTGAGAATTCTCTCTCTGCCTCTTGAATTTTCACAGCATCTGCTAACTGCAACAGCTAGCTGAGTCAGCTGCGGAGGAGACTGCACTGCTTCAGTAATATTACATTGCAGCTCAATGTCACTGTTGATTACTCTCAACAACCCGCTAAATATTGGGTCTGATAGCACACCTCTGCACTCACAAGGGTTGAATTTCTAATATGAGAGACCACAGTAGCTTCCCAGGCTACCTCACTCTGCCATCCACACAGTATTGATAACCAGTTGATGATCCTGGCACGTCCCAAACCCAAGGTCGCTAACAACACCTGCCACACAATTACTGCCGAACAAGCAGTAAACGTCCTTGTCACCTGGTAGAGCACTCATTGCCCGTTCTCCATATATTCTTACAATTACTTCTTGTCAGCTAAGTAATGAATGATTTCTCAGGTCACTGAGCATCGGGGCAATAATCGATGTCTTCAGGAAAGAAAAAGTCTGGCCACTACCCAATCAAGTGGACGACGCAGATGTATGTGTGTGATGAATCAGGTTACTCGTAATTGGCTGCACAACGATAGCTGAGTAATCTCGGAATGCAATATTGCATACTATCACACACACACACACACACACACACACACACACCCACACACACACACACACACTGGTGAGTCAGCAAGCTCAGGCACTGAACCCCATCGGGGGAGTCTCTCGGGTAGAGTAGCTGTCACATATAAACAGTCGCAGCAGCAACTCACCCAAACGAGGCGAGGACTCCCGAGCGTCTGGTGAAGCCAAGCGCACCTCGAGAAGCCATTCAAGCGCTGACGATCCGCCTCCTGAGCTCTCTTCCTCGATCTTCCTTGGCAAGTTAAAGGATCGATAGTGAGGACGTGTGTGGAGGTAATGAGTAGGAGGCTTTCATACACTCCCTGTGAGCTTCACAGACATATATACGTCTTTAAAGAACCTTAAGCCACCTCCAGAAAACTAGGTTATCTCACAAGACTTGTCTCGGGATGGAGAGGGTTCGAGTATGAGGAAGGATCGAGGGAACTCGATTTTACTGCATTATATATATATATATATATATATATATATATATATATATATATATATATATATATATATATATATATATATATATATATATATATATATATATATATATATAATATGTCGTACCTAGTAGCCAGAATGCACTTCTCTGCCTACTATGCAAGGCCCGATTTGCCTAATAAGCCAAGTTTTCATGAATTAATTGTTTTTCGACTTCCTAACCTACCTAACCTAATTTTTTCGGCTACCTAACCTAACCTAACCTATAAAGATAGGTTAGGTTAGGTAGGGTTGGTTAGGTTCGGTCATATATCTACGTTAATTTTAACTCAAATATAAAAAATTGACCTCATACATAATGAAATGGGTAGCTTTATCTTTTCATAAGAAAAAAATTTGAGAAAATATATTAATTCAGGAAAACTTGGCTTATTAGGCAAATCGGGCCTTGCACAGTAGGCCGAGAAGTGCGTTCTGGCTACTAGGTACGACATTTTTATATATATTATATATATATATATATATATTATATATATATATATATATATATATATATATATATATATATATATATATATATATATATATATATATAAGGTCCTAAAGTGCATTTACGAAATTGGCAAAGAAGTCCTTTTCAGCAGGTGTAACAGCAGGATGCAAGTCAGGGATGCAGAGTTGTCTCAGAAATATACGAAAATATTTATTTAAACTTTGATGAGTAAATGAACTCTGAATTATTGTTTTAAAATATATACTGTCAGATAGATGGGGGGGGGGGGGGGGTAGCACATAAGTTTTTCCTTTTGAAACCTCTTTGACAAATACATTTTTCTTACACTGAACAGATTTGATTTAGTGACTATTTTCATCCCCTTAAATCAGTTTTGAATAGAATATATGTTTATGATACCTTCTTTTTATCTAATAAAGCAGAATTGTTATAAATATATTTTTGACAGTGGAGGATGAGATCAATAGGAAGTTCCTTTTTTTGAATATTTTGATCTTTAGTAAATCCAACATTAAATTTTCTACAGATGTCTATTACTGTTACTAACTATTATTGTTAATGAGAATTTCAGCTTGGAATAAATTAATTATTTTGGTTCAAATTGGTTCTTCATTTTCATCTTCCTTGTCCTCCTCATCAGCCTCTCCCCGTCTTGTTCTTTCCCTTCCTCCTCCTCCTCCTCCTCCTCCTCCTCCTCCTCCTCGCTCCAGTCTCCTATATCTACAACTGTGAAATTCATTGGCAATAAATCTTTACCCACCAAACCAAATAATTTATAACCGGTACAAACCCCCGGAGAGACACGGCACTCACGTGCTCTCTGGCTTCTTGATAAAGGAATTTGTGAACGAGGGAAGATTATGCTCTATAGTTGATGCAAATTACATATTATTACTGATAGCTCACAATTATTATGACATGCTGAAGAAAGATAATGGCATTGCGTCTAGGACCAAAGTAGAATATAATATTGAATTCTTTAGTACATGAATGAAGTAAGAGTATTGCGCAGATTATATGATTAATAAATGCCGCAAATATCATTACAACGCACAATTAAATCCCCTTAACGTGACGTATCGGTGAGAAAATCAGTAGGAGTCATGAGGATTCGAACCTATGCTCTGGGTACGCTAAGTCGGTGGCTTGGGAGGCCTAAGGCATTAGCTTGGGATTACCCAGAACATAGGTTCGAATCCTTATGATTCCTACTGATTTGCTCATTATTACAACCATAATACCAAATTTTACTGCTGCTTCTAATGCGCATTATTATCCTCAGCTGTGTGTCACAAGCTTTCCTTCCAATGCTGCTGCTTGACCATTGCATCTATTACTACTAGATAGTCACCAGTGCATCTATTACTACTAGCCAGAGTCACCAGTGAAGGGAATATTCGTTCCCTGTACGGGTGGTCAACGAGTGAATGCCACTGAAGAGAAGTCCGTGGAAGCCACCTTCATCGACTACGTAAACGTCAGATACGAGAGAAAAAGTCTAACATCAGTCAAGCTTCAAACTAATATATATCTTAGGTGGAACAAGGCTTGTTGACGCGACAAAGACCAAGACCTCATTCCGTCTTAGTGAGACACGGCACGCACTACTAGGTAAGTGCAGTTAGATTACCACTTCTGCTGCAAGTTAGCCTAATAACACTTCAATGACTACTCCAGCACCAATTTTGCAGCCATTTCTGCAACTTCTATTATTACATCATACTGCCACTTTATGGTATTTTACAGATTCTAGAACGATAGCAGTTAGAGACTGTCATTGTGGCCCTCACAGATCCCGACTATAAATAGTGGAAAATGGGGTTTATCCAGCGATCATAAGGCCAACTACAATTCATATTTAGTCAAAGGTCCACCAATTAAGATAAAAATACTGATAAAAGTTTAAATGGAAGAAAATTGTATTTAATTGCTATGTGAAACTGGGTTAACATTGAGACGAATTCAAATGAATGTTACGTAAGCGAGAAGCCAAATGTCACGACTATAACACTTATTATTTAGCGTTTGGTGTATCGAACGAGATTAAAACACCGTTTTTTAAGAGTTTACAAAGTTAGTTGCGGAATTATCCCATTAATGGTACTTATTAGGCATCACGTTCGATGCTGTGATGGGAGGACGCCAGAGCGGTAACGCCAAATGGTATAGCCACAATTGCGGACTTTGATATTGGGAATACCAGAGGGAGAATTAGCCATAATAAGAACCCATTGTGATCCAAATATCGCCAGATTTTTATTGACGATTGGCTCGGCTTTCATCACCATTAACACTATTAATTTCATATATTAGTTTAAATAATTCGGAACATTACCTGCGTTTTAATTATTCTCGGGTTGTTGATTGGTCTCTCTGCCCGTGTCTGCCCTTTGTTGTGTACGAAACGTATAGCAATTGGTTATTTAAGTACACCTTCAGCAAATGGGAAGTAAAGATGCACAGTTGTGACAACAGGAGTGTAGGCATAAATTACAAAATTGGTGAGGAAACTCGTCTTAAATTTAGAGTACAAAATATAACACCGGCCATGTGTCCCGGGGCCCACATGAAGCTGAGCCCAATAGCAGCATAAGCAATGTTGCCTATCAATAGAACAGACTTGTATGCCTCGTATCCCACATATGTTAGAATTAATTTTGAAACATGCTGCACGAGGGCGGTGTCCTTACCACGTGATACACAAAACGAGGCTTGTCATATTCCCTAAATAACGTTACTTGACTAGTCCCATATCTTAAACACGTGACCTACAAGGAAACACTGTAGGAACTACACTTCATGTCATTAGAAGGTAGAATAAGCAGGAAAGACTTGATTACCTTATACGAAATTTTCTTGGAAATACACAGAAGACATAGACAGAATATTTAGCATGATTAATGTACAAACAACATGATTCAGATGGAAAGTTAAGTTATGACATTTGAAGGAATGTTTTCAGAACTTTAAGATATATCGGAACCAATTAGACATGGGAGCTTGTATGCCAATTGAGTGAAAGCAAAAAGGTGCATCTCGGCTGAGTAGACAGTGTTCGGGATTCACAGTCCAGAAACCCCGGGTTCAATTCCCAACCGGGGCATAAACAAATGGGCAGAGTTTCATTCACCTGATGCCTTAGTTCACCTAACAGTAAATAGGTACCTAGAAAGCCGCTGCTAGCCACATCCTGGGATGTACTCACCTAGTTGTGCTTGAGGGGGCTGAGCTCTGGCTCTTTGGTCCCGCCTCTCAACTATCAATCAACTCGTGTACAGATTCCTTAGTCTACTGGGCTCTATCTTATCTACTTTTGAAACTGTGTATGGAGTCAGCCCTCACCACATCACTGCCTAATGCATTCCACCTGTTAACTACTCTGACACTGAAAAAGTTCCTTCTAACGTCCCTGTGGCTCATTTGAGTACTCAGTTTCTACCTGTATTCCCTTGTTCGCGTACCCCTCGTGTTAAACAATTTATCCTTTTCTACTTTATCAATACCTCTGTGAATTTTGTACATAGTGATCATGCCTCCTCTTTTGTCATAGTGATCAAGACAGACTCTTCTGTCTTCCACTGTCGTGAGGTGTATTTCTCGCAGCCTTTCCTCGTAACTCATGACTCTTACTTCTGAGATTAGCCTAGTGGCATACCTCTGAAATTGTTCCAGCTTCTTCGTATGCTTGACAAGGTACGGGCTCTATGCTGGGGCTACATATCCAGGATTTGTCTTACACATGTTATGTACAAGGTTCTGAATGATTCCTTACACAGGTTCCTGAAGGCAGTTCTGATATTAGCCAGTCTTGCATACGCTGCCGATGTTATTCTTGTCATGTGGGGTTAAGGAGACAGGTTAGGTGTGATATCAACTCCTAAATCTTTCTCTCTGTCCGTTTCATGAAGGACATATCCCATTCGGTATCTTGTGTCTGGCCTCCTGTTTCCACTGCCTAGTTTTATTACCTTACATTTACTTGGGTTGAACTTTAGTAGCCATTTGTTGGACCATTCATTCAGTTTGTTTAGGTCATCTTGTAGCCTCATACTATCATACTCTGTTTTAATCCTCATAATCTTTGCATCATCAGCAAACAATGAGAGGAACGATTCTATATCCTCTGGGAGATCATTTACATAAATCAGAAACTGTATAGGTCCAAGAATTGAACCCTGTGGGACTTTACTGGTGACACCTCGCCAATCTGAGACCTCACCCCTCACAGTGACTCGCTGTTGTCTGTTGCTTAGGTACTCCCTTATCCAGTGGAGTACCTTCCCTTTCACTTACCCCTGCATCTCCAGCTTGTGCACTAGTCTCTTATGTGGTACTGTGTCAATGGCTTTGTTCCAATCCAAAAATATGCAGTCTGCCCAGCCCTCTCTATCTTACCTGATCTGTGTTGCCTTGTAATAGAATTCACTTAATCCTCTGAGCAGGACGTGCCATCCTTAACCCATGCTGCTATTGTTACAGTTATTTCGCTCTAAATGTTCCACTAGATTTTCGCACAATCTTCTCCATCTTGTATGGTATGCAAATTAGGGACACTTGCCTGTAGTTAAGTGCTTTCGGCCTATCACCCTTCTTGTATATTGGGACTACATTGGCCATCTTCCAAATTCTAGGCAGTTCACCTGTTACCAGTGATTTGCTGTACTCCAAGGATAGTAGGCACAGAGCATCTGCTCCTTACTTTAGTACCCATGGGGAGAATCCATCCAGGCCTATAGCCTTTCACATCTAATTCTAGCAGATGTTTCTTCACTTCCCCCCCCCCTGGTAATCACAAACTTCTCAAATGGCGTCTGGTTTGATATGCCCTCTCGTATCTCTGGGACTTCTCATTGCTCAACTGTGAAGACCTGGATTTTTTTTATTGAGTTTTTCACAAACCTCCTTGTCATTTGTAGTGAATCTTTCTGCCCCTACCCAAATTTCATTACCTGTTCCTACAATGTTGTTTTTCTCCTGATGTGACTGTGCAGCAATTTAGGCTGAGTCTTTGCCTTGCTTGCGATGTCATTTTCATATTGTTGCTCTACCTCTACCTCTCCTCTCGCCCTGACGTACTCATTCCTGTCATTGTGGTATCTTTCTCTGCTCTCTATTGCCCTGTTATTTCTATAGTTTCTCAATGCCCTTTTACTTCGTTGCTTTGCTATCCTACATATCTGATTAAACCATGGGTTTCTTGTCTCCATTTCCTTTTTTTTTTCTTTTGGAATAAGACGAACTTGTCTTCTACCTCCTTACACTTCTGTGTGATGTAGTCCATCATGTCTTGGGCCATCATTCCTCTGGGCTCTGTTTCCCAAGCTACATCTGTTAGAAATTTTCTTATCTCCTCATAGTTTCCCTTCCGGAAGGCTGACCTTTTATGTTCTGACCCTTTCCTTGAGTACCTTAACCCTACTTCGACCAGGTACTCAAACATCACAGACATCCCTCATTCCCACTGGGGCTTCATAAACGTTTTCTTTTATGTCAGAGTCGTTCAGAGTGAATACTAGGTCGAGTCTTGCTAGTTCATCGTTGCCTCTCATTCTTGTGGCATCCCTAACGTGCTGACTTAAAAAAGTTCATTGTCGCCACTTCCAGTAGTTTAGCTCCATGTTTCCTCACCTCCATGCAGTTCCTCGTTTTCCCAGTCTATCCATCGGTCATTGAAGTCGCTCATGATGGGATCGATTTCTACTGGTAGTGACAGCTGCTCTCTCATAGTGTTAACTATACATTGAACTAAAATTATTACATTGTACTCCTGGGGGTACACCACATTCGTTATTATTCCATAGAGTTTTGTTTCTGTGAGTCCAATTACATCTAAGTCTGCTTCTTGTGCTCTTTCTCTAAGATCACTTGCCTTGTTTGTGATCCCATCTATGTTCGAGTACATTACCTTGAAGCTGGCTCTCTTCTGTCCATTCTCAGTTTCTGTTGATTCCCTCCTGACGTAGCAGGTCAAGGGGTGTCTGGGGGAAGAGGACCTAGGAAGGGGGGACCTGGGGTGAGAGAGGATTTGGAGATTCTGGTACATGGGGGCTGGGATGGTCTGGGGTGGTGTGACTGAGAGGGTCTAGTGTTGGAGGTAACTTAGGGCATTGGATGGGGGAAGAAAAGGGGGCATGTGGTGGAGGGGGAGGGAAGTCATGGGTTGGGGAATGCAGGGGAGTCTGGGATGGGACGGCAGGGAGAACAGTGGTTGGGGAGAGAGCTTGTGAGATGGCTAACAGGGCATTATCAGATGCTGGGGCTAGGGGTGTGGGGTCAAGGAAAGGGGGGGAGAGGGAGGGTATGGGGTGACGAGGGGGAAGGGGAGAGGGGGGGAGAGGGAGGGTATGGGGTGACGAGGGGGGAAGGGGACAGGGAGGGTAAGAGGTGATTGGGAAGGGGATACAGGGAGGGGTATGGGGTGAGGGAGGGGGGACAGGGAGGGTAAGGGGTGAGTGGGGAAGGGGGGGGGGTGGACTGAACCTTGGAATGAGGGCAGGGAGGGTTCAGTGTAGGTGGGGATTTCTATGGGGAGGAAGATGGTGGTGTTGTCCTCTCCTCTGGGGTTGCTTGGGTGCTGGTTGGGATTATCCCACTTCCCTCTGGGGCTGTTGAGTTGGGGTCTGTGGTTCCCTGGTTCTGTCCTCTCCCCCTGTGTTTTCTCCTCGCTTCTGCTGCCTTTACTCTCTCTTCCCTTGTCATGTCCCTCTGGAGGAATACTTTCCTGTTACCTCCCACATGGTACAGGAGGCTCTTCCCTGCTAGAATTGCTTCCTTTACGTGCTCGTTTGTAAATACTATCTTTTATCAGACGATCCGTGTGTGCTCGAGTGAGCGAGAAATGTCTGTAGTAGCTTTGATAAAGAAAACAATTGGTCGGGAGTCAGTACATTAAACAACGATCATTTAGAAAGACGGGGACCAACACACACACACACACAAACACAGACACACACACACACACACACACACACCACACACACACACACACACACCACACACACACCACACACACACACACACACACCACACACACACACACACACACACACACACACCACACACACACACACACACACACACACACACACACACACACACACACACACACACACACACCACACACACACACACACACCACACACACCACACACACACACACACACACACACACACACACACACACACACACACACACACACACACGTCTTTGTAAGGCGCATCTGGGGTCATACCGGACATAGGTTCGAACCCTCATCACGGCCCTTGTGGATTTGTTCACACACACCACCATCACTGGTTCAGACCTGTGTTAGACCTGCATTAGACCTGTGATGTGATACTTACCTTCCGTAAGTCTCACCTCACAGGTCTTATACAAATCTATGAACAGGTGACAAAAATTACACAAGAATTTGAAGGGTGGGTAGGATGCTTTTGTTGGACTGTCATGAAGCCTTTGACACAGTACCGCTAAAGAGGCTGGCGCAAACATTGGAGAACCAGGCAGGAGTAACAGGTAGGAGGGTGCACTCGACAAGGGTGCATCCAAGAAACAAAATTAAGACTTACTGTAAGGGGGGGGGGGGGGTGAGGGTACAGCAAATACCTGTGATTAATGAGCTACAACCAGTGGAGCCGCACATTGTCCTGTTCTTGGAAATATTCTATTTCTGATATATGTAAAAGGTCTTCCAAAGGGAAGGAACTTTTTTCTCAATGTTTGCTGATGAAGCAAAAAAAAAACCGCAAGTACAACTAGGTGAGTACAATAAGTGGGTGAACACACACACACACACACACACACACACACACACACACACACACACACACACAGACACACACACAGACACACACACAGACACACACACAGACACACACACAGACACACACACAGACACACACACAGACACACACACAGACACACACACAGACACACACACAGACACACACACAGACACACACACAGACACACACACACAGACACACACACACAGACACACACACACAGACACACACACACAGACACACACACACAGACACACACACACAGACACACACACACAGACACATACACACAGACACACACACACAGACACACACACACAGACACACACACACAGACACACACACAGACACACACACAGACACACACACAGACACACACACAGACACACACACAGACACACACACAGACACACACACAGACACACACACAGACACACACACACACACACACACAGACACACACAGACACACACAGACACACACACACACACACACACACACACACACACACACACACACACACACCTACCTTAGTGCCGGTGGCTGAATAGACAGCACACTGGATTCGTAGTCCTGTGGTCCGGGTTCGATTTCCCGCGCCGGTGGGAAACAAAAATGAACAGTTTGTTTCAACCTGATTCCCCTGATTCCTAGCAGTAAAGAGATACTTGGGAATTAGACAGCTGTTACGGGCTGCTTCCTTTGTGTGCGTGCGTGTGCGTGTGCGTGTGTGTGTGTGTGTGTGTGTGTGTGTGTGCGTGTGTGTGTGTGTGTGTGTGTGTGTGTGTGTGTGTGTGTGTACTCACCTATTTGTACCTGCAGGATCGAACATTGACTCTTGGATCCCGCCTTTCGAACCATCAGTTTTTACCGCAATAACTCCTGTCCCATTTCCCTATCATATCTAGTTATAAAATTATGAATAGAGTTTGCTTCCACAACCTGCTCCTTAAGTGGATTCCATTTTTCCACAACTCTCACGGTAAAATAAAATTTTCTAATATCTCTGACTCGTCTGAGTTTCCAGCTTCCACCCATGTCGCCTCGTTCTGTTAATATTACGTGTGAACATCTCATCTATTTCCACTTTGTCAATTCCCCTGAGTATTTTATATGTTCCTATCATATCCCCTCTCTTTCCTCTTTTTTCTAGTGTCGTAAGGTTCAGTTCCTTCAGGCGCTCTTCATACCTCAACCCTCGTAACTCTGGGATGAGCCTCGTCGCAAACGTCTGAACCTTTTCCAGTTTCCTTATGTGTTTCTTCAGGTGAGGACTCCATGATGGGGCGGCATACTCTTAAGACTGGTCTCACATAGGCAGTGTAAAGCCCCCTAAAAGCTTCCTCACTTCGGTTTCTAAATGATGTTCTAACTTTTGCCAGTGTAGAGTACGCTGCTGTCGTTATCCTATTTATATGTTCCTCAGAAGTTAGCTTAGGTGTTACGTCTACTGCCAGGTATCTTTCTCGAATCGTCACAGGTAGGCAGTTCCCCTTCATTGTGTACTGTCCCTTTGGTCTCCTATCTCCTGATACCATTTCCATAACTTTACATTTGTTCGTGTTGAACTCTAGTAGCCATTTCTCTGACCATCTCTGCAACCTGTTCAGGTTCTCTTGGAGGATCCTACAATCCTCATCTGACGCAACCCTTCTCATTAAATTTGCGTCATTCCCAAACATCGATATGAAGGATTCTACTCCTGAAAACATGTCATTTACGTAAATTAAAAATAGAATTGGTCCCAGCACCGATCCTTGAGGTACTCCACTCGTTACTGTTCGCCAGCCCAACTTCTTGCCCTTTAACATTACTCGCTGGCTCCTTCGTAATAGGTAGTTCCTTACCCATGCTGGGGCTTTTTCGCTAACTCCTGCTTTCCTCTCAAGTTTGAATAGCAGTCTCATGTGTGGTATTGTATCAAAGGCCTTTTGGCAGTCTAGAAATATGCAGTCTGCCCAACCTTCTAAGTCCTGCCTTACCCCTTGTTATTTTATCATAAAATTCCAAAACATTTATTAGGCATGATTTCTCTTTCCAGAACTCATGTTGGCATTTGTTTACAAACCTCCAGTCTCCGTAGTATAGTGGTAAGACACTCGCCCGGCGTTCCACGAGCGCTCTGTCATGGGTTCGTATCCTGGCCAGGGAGGATTTACTGGGCGCAAATCCTTAACCTGAATTACTGTTTAATCCAACCGTAAAAAGGGTACCTGATTGTTAAACGATTTTTCGTGGGGGTCATATTCCAGGGACTATAGGATTAAGGACTTGCCCGAAACGCTACGCGTACTAGTGGCTGTACCAGAATGTAAGAACTCTTGTATATATCTCAAAAAAAAACCTAATGCTCTCCAAGTGTGCAACAAGTATTTGCCTAATTATTCTTTCAAGTATTTTGCATGGGATGCTTATCAGTGATATGGGACTGTAGTTAAATTCCTGTTCCCAATCTCATTTCTAGAAAATCGATACGACATTTGCCTTCTTCAGCAACTGGGCAATTCTTCCAACATACGTGACTCATTAAAGATCATTGCCAGAGGCACGCTGAGGGCCTGCGCTGCCTCTTTTAGTATCCACGATGATACTTTGTCTGGTCCAACCGCCTTAGTTGCATCCAGTGTTTTCAACTGTTTCATTACCTCCTCTTCTGTCACCTCTGTATCTGATAGTCTTTCATCTAAGGTAATCTCTTCTAAAAATGGTAGCTGCTCAGGCTCGGTGGTGAACACTCCATGGAAACTGGCATTCCGTGCCTCACTGATTTTCTTGTCACTTTCTGTATATGCCCCTCCGGTTTTCCTTAGTATTGTCACTTGGTCGTTCCCCGACATTTTTATTCTTATATGGCTATGCAGTAATTTAGGTTGCTTTTTCGCTCTGATGGCAATATCATTCTCATAATTTTTTTCTGATACTCTTCTTATGTTAATGTAATCGTTCCTACCTCTGTTACATCTAATCCTTTTGTCCTCTGTCCTTTGTCTTCTGTACTTCCTCCACTCCCTCCTACTTCTCATTTTTGCTTCCAGACACTGCCTATTAAACCATGGGTTATTATATTTCCTCCTACTTTTTTCCTTTACTGTTGGTGTAAATCTCTCTTCGGCCTATTTGCATTTCCATATGACTAGGTTCATCATATCTTGCACTGTTTTTCCTCTAATTTCTTCCTCCTCTCACTGCACTTCCCCCAGATAGTCTCTTATCCTCCTGTAGTCCCCTTTCCTGTAGTCAACTCTCCTTTCCCAGACCTCTTGTCCTTTGGTCATAATTTATGTTCCATCATGTTGTCAAAGACTTGGATACAATGGTCACTGGCTCCTTGTGGTATTTCATTTTCCAAATTCTCGAGGTCTTCATTCTGGGTGAAAATTAGGTCTAATAGGCTCAGTGTATCCCCTCCTCTTTCCCCTGTGTCTTCCTTTACATGTTGTGTTAGGAAATTCCTGTCTATAACGTCTACTAACTTTTCTCCCCCCATGTTTCCTTCCCGCCTTGGGGATTCCTTGTTTCCGAATTGAACTCTCCATGATTTAGGTCTCCCATGACCAGCAGTTTCGCTCTCATTCTATGAGCTATTGTTGCTGCCTTCTGCAGTTCATCTATACATGCCTTGTTGTTATCATACAATAATCCCCCACCAAACAATAGAAGACCTGGGCTTTCTATTGTTTGGTGGGGGGGATTGTAGATTATCAAGATCACAATCTTCTTCCCATCTGCTGTCAGAGTTCCGTGTATTAAACTTGTACTTTCATTGGTACCCCGATTTTCTAGGTCTTCAAACTTCCATTTCTGCTTTATTAGGAGCGCCACTCCCCCTCCCTGTCTCCATGTCCTTTCTTTTCTAATGACTTGGTACCCTTCTGAAAAAGATAGCATCCGAGATCATGCCATTTATTTTAGTTTCCACTATTGAAACTATGTCTGGATCTGCTTCACTAACTCTCTTTTATCTCTTCTGCTCTATTGGATACGCCATCAGCATTGGTGTATCAAACCTTGAGACTCTTGGAAACTCTGGTACCAGAGTTCACCCTTTCTATAGGGTTCTTGGAGTCTGGGGGGTGTCTGATTCGTCAGGGGTAGGCGAATGGGATCTGAACATCTAGGGGGCGGGGAGGCGGGGTGGGTAGGAAGGGCATAATGGGTCTGAAAATTAGGGAGGGTCTGAATGGCATAGGGGGACTGAGAAGTAGAGTGAGGCTGAGAATCAGATAGAGGTTGAGAGGTTTAGGGGGAGAAGGATATTGGGGATGGAGGGCTGAGGGGAGAATGGATCATGGGTGTTGAGAGTGGAAGAGAGGTTGTATTAGTCAGGGGGGGGGGGGATAAGGGATAGGTGTGGATTTTAGGGTATAAGAGGGAAAGAGGGAGATGGGGGGAAGAGATGGGGGGTCACAAGGTGAGTGGGTCATATGGGAGATGGGGTGCAGAGGAGGGGTGAGGGTTGGGTCGGGTTTCGGGGTGAGGAGAAGAAAGGGGGGCATTGGGAGCTGGAACGGAGCAGATGGAATTGAAGGCAGTCGGGTAGAGGAGGGGCAGGAGAGTTGCAGGGGTTAGTAGGGGAGGATGGGTGGGAAAGTTGGTTTAGGGAGGGTATGGCTTGGTCTCATAGGGTCATTGAAGGGTGCGATGTAGCAGGTTGAGTGCAAGTGTGGTAGGGACAGGGGAGTTGTTGGGGGTTGAAGCAGGGGGGAGGGATGAAAGGGCAGAGTTGGGGAGGCTGTGACCTGGGAAAGAGTGGTGGGGCTTTTTAGGAGGCTAGGGTTTTGGTGACGTGCAGGCCATTTCGCCTTGCGGGCTATTTGTTCATCTTTCTTCATATATCTATCAATAAACACATTGTAATGGGCTTCGCTGCCTCTGAGTAAATGTTTGTTCTTCATTACCTAATCCACAGCCTCTTCATTAGAGAATTGTACCAGAACAGGCCGAGTCTTGTTACAATTGTAAGGTCTAATTCGGCAGCTGAGTTCCAGATCGTTTCCTGCCATCTCGGCCCTAACACATCTCAAAATCTCATGTAATTAATTTTTTTCCATTTCTTTCTTTTCATGTTTTGATGTTGCCCAAGATTCGAATAATCATTGGTGGATAATTGACTGCCTTCTCAGTGATTCACTCTTATGCTGATAGCCCCCCCCTCCCCTGGATACCTGCCAGTCCCTCCCACACTCACTAATTCATCCCCTCTAATCCACTGTCCCTAGCCATGCTGTTAGCTCGGCCTAATTCATTTGCAAGCCGAGCACATTCACTCTCCCATGCTTCCCTACTCTTCCTAATTTCTCCCTGAATATATTTCCCCAGCTCTTGTTTCTGTCTCTCAACCTCTTCCTGTATTTGTTGAAAGATCTCACTCTTAATGCCTTGGATTAGATCCTCTATCCAAACGTCATTCTCTCAACAAACTTCCATATTAGCTTGTCTACAAATCTATCTTCCTCCTCTTCCCTGCTGGTGCTTGACCTAGAGGCTCTTCCTGATTTCGTCATTGTGATAAACAACCTTAGCCAACAGGCGCTCCAAATACCTTGCATGACCTGCTACACAAACGGTGAGCAAATACCCTGGCATCTCTCTTCACTCGGTGAGTCAGATAACGTTGCAGCCGGTGTGAGGTCACGGTCGGTCACAGATTGAGGCTGGTGAGGTCACGGCCACTGTGAGGTCTGCTCCACTATTTCATAATACCACAATGTGTTCAGCATCAGTGCCGCTATTTCAATTTTCTTCATTTTCTTGTTGTTTGAGTCAGTTTACTAGTTATTCATTCACTCATATACACTTTTTCATTACAGTGTAATCTGATTATCCTTCCCAATTCTCTAGTAACCCAGGAGTTTCCCAACCCACGTCTGTCCACCACGACTGTGTGTGTGTGTGTGTGTGTGTGTGTGTGTGTGTGTGTGTGTGCGCGCGCGCGCGGGGGAAAAAAATAGTAGTTAGTAATAGTTTTATTGACAGTTGAGAGGCGGGCCGAAAGAGCAGAGCTCAATCCCCGGAAGTACAAGGTGAATACACACACACACACACACACACACACACACACACAAAACCTCGTGGCTGAATCATAGTCCGAATGGCCCGGGATCGATTCCCGACGGAGGCGGTAACCAACAGGCAGAGTTTCATTCACCCCAATGCCCCTGTCCACCTATCGGTAAATAGGTACCTGTGAGTTAGGCAGCTTCTATCGGCTGCTTCCTGGAAATGTGTGCGTGCGTTTGTTAGAGAGAGAAACATATGTAGTAGATATAATAGAGGAAAAACAGATTGATTAGAAAGGCGGGGTCCAAGAGCTAATAGCTCGATTCAGCAGACACAAATATTAAACAGAACTAGTAAACACACACACACAGGCGAGCGCTGAGGTGTAGTGAGGTGAGACGCCGTCGCCAGTTATCATAAGATCAAAGGCATAGCAGGCAGAGGTGGGTGAGCGGAAGGCAGCCTTGGATATAATAGTCTCCGGGAAATAGCCACTCCTGTAGCGCCGCCGCTGCTGCTGCTACTGCTGCTGCTCCTCTTCCTCCTTCGCCGCCGCTGCCACTGCCACCGCCGCTGCTGCTGCTACTGCTGCTGCTGCTGCTGCTGTTCTTCCTCCTTCGCCGCCGCTGCCACCGCCGCTGCTGCTGCTGCTGCTGCTGCTGCTGCTACTGCTGCTGCTCCTCTTCCTCCTTCGCCGCCGCTGCCACCGCCGCCGCTGCTGCTGCTACTGCTGCTGCTGCTACTACTGCTGCTGCTGCTGCTCCTCTTCCTCCTCCGCCACCGCCGGAGATAAAACCGACCTCCGGAGAAAGACGGGAAAGAAAAATTCCCAATGACGATTTTCCAACCTATTCATGAGATTATTACCGTTGTTAATGTGTCTCGTGGGGCCATAGATCCTCTTTATTGATAACCAACCTGTTATATGAGCCATAAAAATTAAGCATCATTATTATTCTAATAGGTCGCTTTGCGTCGCTACATGGAGTGTTATGAAGCACCCAGGTGTCGTTCCACGAGTGCTTAACCGGAGTACTAACAGCCAGAGCGGCCCACTCATCTAAGGACGATAGATTCTTAGCAGTTCTTGGGAATGGGAACCATTACTGATGTGTTCATCTGGTATGGTGACACACCAGGGGAAAGTATTATAGAAGAGCTCATACCATATGGTGACATACCAAGGGAACCACCTGAGAAGTGCTCGTAGTATATGGTGTCATACCACTGGAACCATTATAGAATAGAATATTTCTCTTCAACGTGGCAGGTATGGATAGGCGCAGACATGCCGAAAAATGATGTGTGTGGCCTTTGGGGCCTTTGTGGCCCTTGGGGCCTTTGTGGCCCTTGGGGCCTTTGTGGCCCTTGTGTGACTTTTGCTTCAAATAAATGGTCGCAATTTTGAATGTAAAATGCGTGTATACTTAAAAATAAATGCCAATTCATTTATCAATCATTCACTAGTAGCAGCAGCAGTAATAGTAGACATGGCAGTACTGTCGGTGTTGCTTCTACTGCTAATAGTGGTGCTGTTGTTGCAATTACTGCTGCTTTTGCTACTGCTTTTACTGCTTCTGTTGTTGTTACTTTTAATATTGTTTCCTCTACTGCTGCCACTGTTACTATTGCTATGACAAGTGATGCTGATTCTACTGCAGCTGCTTCTGCTGTTGCTACTGTTCTATTTACTGCTCTATTTACTGCTATATCCCTATTTTGCTGTTACTTCGATTACTGCTGTTGTTGCTGCTACTAATGCTGCTTTTGCTCCTGCTAGCCCTACTGTTGCAACAGCTGATACTTCTGCTGCGGCTACTTCTCATGCTCCAAAAGTTGTTATTTCTGGTGCTGCTCTTGCTACTGCTGTTGTTTCTCTTACTGCTGTTGCGTTTGCTTTTGTTACTCCTGCTTCTTCTCCTGTCCTTACTGATGCAATTTCTAATGTCTCTGCTACTGACACTACTTTCAATGCTGCTAATCCTGCTGTTGATACCGATGGTAATTCTGCTGTTTTTTTCTGTTAATGCTGCTGCTAATACTCATATTGGTGCTTCTGTTTATGCTGCTACTGTTCATCCTACTACTACTCATGCTGTTGTTGCTACGGCTTGTATTGTTATTACAGTTGCTTGTGTTGATGCTATACTAATAGAGTAGTATGAAGAACTACTTTTTACTGTTGCTATTGTTACTGTTGCTACTGTTATTGCAACTACTACTGATGCCATTAATGTTGCGACTACCGTTGCCACTACTACTGTTGTTACTGCTACTGTCACTACTGTTGCTACTACTACATTTGCCTCACTACTGTTGCCACTACTACTGTTGGTAGTAGTGGCAACCATTACTACTGATAATGATACTGCCCGACACACGGATAGCTTCGCGAACGCGGAATTACAGGAAATCAGTCATATTGACGGGCTCACATCCTGACGGGTAAACATATGAACGCGCATGGACTTGCAGATAGACGCATACAGGAACGCGGCAGCCTGCTCTTGTGTTACCCAGCTGACGCGTACGGGAACGCGGCAGCACGCAGAGTAACGTTACCTCCAGATCGCCTCCTCGACCTGAACGTGGCACTGTAAGTACCAATTGCGTCCATCATAGATTTACATAAATTAATACGAGAAAAGATTAGATAAAAATCAGACGCTCTTCATTATACTTTCATACTGGGCTTACAGTATGCCATTGAGACGACAAGATACCACGAAGAGATTATACTGAGTATACTTTATGCCAGGGAGGCTATACCCAAGAGGGTTAATCAGTGAGGTTATACCAGAGTGGTTTAACCAGAGACCGGAGAATGGTGTCTACCCAGTCGACGAAAAGGTTATACCTCTGACGTTATACTGGAGACGGTACAGCGACGATCTCGCTTCATGCAGGTCGGCGATCAATCCCCGACCATCCAAAAGGTTGGGCACTATTCCTTTCCGCCGAGAAAATGGTGTCTACCAAGCCTGCGTGAGCAACAATAGAGCAGCCTCCTCGCCGCACGAAATGGATTGTAATAGGCTTTACGGTTTGCGCCTGGACCTGCCTGGCCCCTTGACGTTGTGTGAGAGTCCTGGAGCACCAACACGGAGGAGAGAGAGAGAGAGGCTCCTCCCCAGAGCTGAAGCACCGCTGCTCGACGCTCTTGGCCAGCTTGTATGTGTTGGTTTTGTTACTTTATTTAGATATATTGTAAGGGAAGAAAAACAGTTCCTAATGGAGAGTTTTTGTTATGAAGAGACTGAAGCGACGGAGACGATTGGAAACGACAATCTCCTATGAGGTGAAATTTATCTTTGAATATTTAAGAATTTTTAGCAGCGACGAAGCACCATGTGGGCGGAGCAGAATTGTCTTAAGATATTAGCGAGAGATTGAAGCTCAAACCGAAGACTAGACTGTTTCAAGGACTGACGTAAAGATCAAAATCCGATTTATTCCAAGAGACTAGCGAAGACATATCGGTAATTAATAATAATATAGTGAACAATGGATCTTGCCTCAGACCAGCATGGAAAAATACCGACCTCAAAAATATTAAGTTCTTTGTTGTCAGGCGTGTTTATAGTTCAGAGTAAAGGAACGCTGGGTAGAGTTTAGATATTTTACCCACAAGCGAATATGCATCACGCATCAAACATCAGACATTGCAGAGAGGTGTTTTCTATTTCACGGTTTTCTGTTTCATTATATATATATATATATATATATATATATATATATATATATATATATATATATATAGATATATATATATATATATATATATATATATATATATATATATATATATATTATTATAATGTGTGTGTGTGAGAAAGCTTCATGAACGAGCAAGCCATAGATCACTAAGAACTCTTTGACCCTGCCAGGATTCGAACCCATGCCGTCCAGGATCACCCCTAAAAGTACACAATACCGTGACCACCTCACCAATTAGACGATCATTGGTGCGATGGTCACGGTACTGTGTACGTTTAGGGGTGATCCTCGGTTTATAACCCTCTGGGGAAAAAAAAATCTGTTTTCAGTCCTACTTGAGAGGACATACTCTTCAACACTATGTGAGTGCCCTGTTATTAATGAGTTCAGACTAAATGGTATGAGGTACTTCGAGCTCTGTAATTACTTCTTACACTCAGGAATATTGGAAGATATTCTTGTGCTGTACCAGGATTTTGCGAGTGGGGGCTAATATATATTATTACCAGTATTATCCTTTTTAAATCATAAATGTTAACCATGGATCATTAAGATCTTATATTGATACGGAATATTAGTAATGTAGAATAAACCACACACTAGAAGATGAAAAGACGACGACAATGTTATTAATGCTGTATTTCTTTTGAATGGTTAATTTATGAAGTATGTCAATTTTTCACTTCTTTGTATATACAGTAGAAATGATAGTTTAAACAACCCATTCATATTTGTTGCATTATATTTTTTATTGACATAACTGGGTCACTATTTTTATTGCTGACAGGATTTGTTTTACTCACAGGTGCACTATCTGTTAAAATAAAAATAGGTTAATTGTTACACACAATGCTGCTACATAGCCTTCCGGGCTTGGTGCCTTCTTTTGATAATTACTGATTGTTACACACAGCCAAATTGTGTAACAGGAAGAGGTCATGAACCCCTGCTTCCCCCTCTCTTTTTAACAGGCCATAATAGTCAATATAGTCATAATTATAATCCTAAGTATCTAGTATTACCTAACATCCTTTGTGCAGCATATTTTTTTTATTTCTCACCCAGATTTAATTTCAAAATAAAACCAAACTAAATAAATTAATAATGGGTATGTATAGCTAAGGTACACCCTAGCTACACTTATTGCTAGGTGAACAGGGGCATTTGGTGACAGTAAATGCTCCCACCAGCCTGGGATCATCACCTCTCATATTTCATGTTCACCAGTGTTTGTTTACTTATTAACTACTGGTATAATATCTTGCTATTATAAAACTAATTCTAATGTCATAAAAGACACACTACAAGTTTCAAGCAGATAATGCATATATAGCTAACACGAAGGACTCTTTCTTGATGAGACTCGCCTGCTAAAATGTTTGTTTATAATAAAATCGATCCTCCGTGTTGTGTACTAGAGAAAAATTGAGTTATATCCAGTTTGCGTAAAGTTACGAGTGGTCAGGAGCGTCCTAAGCACGACAGTGTATACTTACGAAGATTTTCATATTTAGATGCCTACCTGACTACCGACGTGGCCGCTACGAAGATGCTAAGAAGGAAAACGTTCGTAAGTACGTACGTAACTGCTTCGTGAATCTGGCCCCAGTAAGCCGGGGTCGTTCTTAACAATGCCGGGGTGGTTCTTCTCCAGCACCAACCACGGCGGTCTCCGGGTATATGGAGTCCCTGTGCCTTCTTTTACTAACTTCGAGGTACACTCCGGAGCTGGAGCCCCGAGGGCATTTTGATGTCACCTTCAACCTCGTTCTGACGATTCCTGCGATGGCCGTGGAACCAATCATATTGGCGTTTGCCTTTTCATTGGAGACTTTATGGTTATGAGAAACATATGGTAAACATAAAACTTTTTTAACGAATTTTCTCATTGCATATATTATTATAATATGTACGACGTACTTTGCTACGGCAAGCTTAAAAAAACCAATGGATAACAAAGTTTGAGACCAATAGAATCAATTTTCTTTACGAAATTCTGCGTCCAAGAATTCTGGACTAAAAGCCCAAAGAGCTCTTAGATATATAGAGGAAAAAAATTATTGTTTCACGTTGTATCTATGCCCTGAGAAATAATGAATATAAGAAATTATTCGTAGACTTTCTGTAAACACTAAATTAGGGTGAAAAATCTTCCCTATTAATAAGTATATCAAAAAATTGCAAAAATTTTTTAATTTCTGTCTCTATTGTAAATTTTAAAGAAGTGACATGATCATTAAGTTTAACTACAAATTCGTCTGAATTTACATTTGTAGCCCCATATACACACAATATTCTTAACATATCTAAACCATGGAATGATTCCGAGGGGAATTTATTATTATTATTTTTTTAATTACATGTACAAGTTTGAAAAGCATTTACGATAAAGGATTCCCCATTGCCATTCCTAAAGTCTGTAAATAATACTCATTATTGAAAGTAAATTTATATTCTTTTATACATAGCTTAACGAGATTGACAATAATATCTGAAGGCAGAGGTAATCCATGGTTCATTAATTCATGAGCAAGATAATCAAGAATATCATCAACCAGAACCATAGTGAACAAAGAACAAACGTCAAAACTGACTAACTTGACATCACGAATGATTGGAACAATATTCAATTTGTTAACTAATTCAATAAATTTGGTCAAATGAGTAGGTGAAATAGTTCCTAACAATGGGGGACAGGATTTTGGTAAGCCATTTAGAAGGCTTGTAAGAAATAGATCCCACAGAACTGATGATAGACCTCATGGGATAGTTAGGCTTATGAGTCTTGATAAGGCCATAGAGATATGGTAATGAAACAATACCTTTAACTATGTTTAAGTTTTGTTGAAAGAGAACGTTTATTTTTTTTATTATATGTATATATATATATATGCGGAAAATCCACAGAGAAATATGAAAGGAAGTGAACGTTTCGGCCTGTTAAAGCCTTTGTCAACACCAGACTCTAGTTAACACCAGTTAAAGGCTTTAACAGGCCGAAATGTTCACTTCCTTTCATATTTCTCTGTGGATTTTCCGCATAAAAAATGATCAGTGTTTTGATCAGTGTATATGCGTCAATTGCATATATATATATATATATATATATATATATATATATATATATATATATATATATATATATATATATATATATATATATATATATATATATATATATGTGTCGTACCTAGTAGCCAGAACTCACTTCTGAGCCTACTATGCAAGGCCCGTTTTGCCTAATAAGCCAAGTTTTCATGAATTAATTGCTTTTCGACTACCTAACCTACCTAACCTAACCTAACCTAACTTTTTCGGCTACCTAACCTAACCTAACCTATAAAGATAGGTTAGGTTAGGTAGGGTTGGTTAGGTTCGGTCATATATCTGCGTTAATTTTAACTCCAATAAAAAAAATTGACCTCATACATAATGAAATGGGTAGCTTTATCACTTCATAAGAAAAAAATTAGAGAAAATATATTAGTTCAGGAAAACTTGGCTTATTAGGCAAATCGGGCCTTGCATAGTAGGCTGAGAAGTGCATTCTGGCTACTAGGTATGACATATATATATATATATATATATATATATATATTAAATTTAAAATAATAAAGAAAAGACAACGACTATATTTTAAGGATCTTGGACACTTGAGATGAAAAGGTGGTTTTTTACGTCACGCACAAACACCTGTGACTGACAATAATTAGGAGTTTTCAGATACATGTCTTCTGCGCCTTTTTTTTTTTAACTCTATTCCTTTGTGCAAACTATTTTAGAGATTCCGCGCATAATGCTGAAGTCCTAATTTATAAACTTTTTGCCTCACTTTAATGATCACAACTTCACAATTTCCATGTTTTAGTGTAAATTTAACCACCATAGATGTTTCGTTTTCATGTACCTGAGAGCTTCGGCTTTGATTGCATAGTTTAACTGCACATGGTCGAACTCTTCAAGTTAGGCTAAACCACTCCATATTTGACGCTTAATGAATGGTGAGAACGGTCTGATGAAGTGACGACTGCTATGATCAGTGTGGTCTTCAATAGTGCGACATGATAATGATGCAAACAGATAATGAAAGCACGATACGTTTGGAGGCAGTTGAACCTGTATTTCTGCCAGACGTATTTGTGATTTTTACCATGTAAGCTCCTGGCTAGTTTCAAGTGAAGATAATGTGCAAATTGGTGAATTAACAAACAGCTAGTACAATACATTGTTTATGGTGTGACAATGTAGGAAATTGGTGGTGGTCAAATGAATCAGAGTAGACCGTTACTGTATGATCACCTGGGTTACTCTCAGGCACCGTGGAAATGCGTATTCAGTTGGTAACTGACCTGGTGGGCTAACGGTCATGTCTTGTTGACTCTATGGAGTTTTCCTCCGATAAATTTTTTTGTACTCTTTTTCAAGCATTGTCACCGAGCTTCTTTAATAAGTATTATTACTGTAAGCATCTCTAAGCTTGCTTCATTGTTTCTGTGGTTGTGGGAGTGAGTTTAGGGAACATTTTCTTATAACTGGGGGTTATGAGATATTCCCAACAGAACTTCCTTCAGAGGGTTTATCCCTGTCCCAGGGAGGAGGGGGGGGGGGGAGGAGGGTTCTGAGATAACGTAATTGATAACAGGCAGTGCCAGGTGGTTTTGTCATGGGAAAGGGTACTGTGATTAACGAGCCATAAAGTATACCTGCTACTTAGATCCTTCCACACTGGACAAGGAATATCATAACATATAATTGGTGAATTTTAGGGAGTAATTTCGCTGGGGGGCAGGCCTTGACCCACCCGCACCCAGAGGGCTTGATAGAAGATATGTTTGAAAGTAAAAAGGTTTCCCTGGAGCACAGTATAGGGGTAGGTTTACCCTGAGTACGTATCACAACACTATACGTATCACAGCACTATACGTATCACAGCACTATACGTATCACAGCACTATACGTATCACAGCACTATACGTATCACAGCACTATACGTATCACAGCCGCATGACACTGACGCAACAGCAGCTGGACCTGCTCAGGCGTTAAGCAGTTTAATCATTCTGACTTGTAAATGACGCCACTTGTTTCCTGCGATTATCCAATTATCATATTTAACGCTCCCCTGGGCGTTCCGTCGTTACAGCTGGCGTTCATTACCAGCTGGATCTGCTCAGCTGGCAACTCAGTGCTTTGACGTTGGCAGAAGCTCTCACGGTACCGAAAATAGGATGAACGTATACTGGCATGTAAGCAGAGCATACAGGAAAGGAGGTATATAATGGTCCCAAATAAGCAGAGAATGCTCGCTAAAAAACATTTTACACGCAAACAAGAGCTGCATTTTCGCAAAGAGGCACAGCATACAAATAACCAAGTACAAAATTTAAGCAACAGGCACAGCATACACACACAGGTACATCATACATGCACATACACAGCATTCACGAAAACAGGAAACATATAAACAGAAAAATGTTTGTGTGTTTACTCACCTATTTGTACTCACCTATTTGGGCTTGCGGGGGTTGAGCTTTGGCTAATCATTATCATAACGTAATCATTATTTTATTTTATATTGTGTTTTGTCTTTGTATATATATTTTGATCCGCACTGTACATAGCCAAGGGATTATCTTTATTTTGTTTATATTTGTTTAAAGTAAATTAAAGTTCATTATTTATAAGATTTGTTTTGCGTGTTTTTCCCATTCACTTTACCACAGGAGACAACCGCCAAGCAGTCAACATTTTTGTTTCTCTTTTTTTTATATGATTGACATTTACACCAGCTATAGAGAAGACTGCTTTAACACCTACGTTTCTCGTCACATTAAATATATATATATATATATATATATATATATTCAGTTGGTAACTGACCTGGTGGGCTATATATATATATATATATATATATATATATATATATATATATATATATATATATATATATATATATATATATATATGTCATACCTAGTAGCCAGAACGCACTTCTCAGCCTACTATGCAAGGCCCGATTTGCCTAATAGGCCGAGTGATTTTCTTTATTTTCAAAAAATTGTTTCCAGTTAGTTTATTTGAATTATTATTACTATATTAAGAACATAAATTATTGACTTAGTTGACTTAGTTTAGGTTAGGTAAAGATAGGTTAGGTTAAGTTAGGTTTGGTTGGTTAGGTTCGGTTGTATATCTCCGTTAGTTTTAACTCAAATTTAAACAAATTAACTCATACATAATGAAATGGATTGCTTTATCATTTCATAAGAAAAAGAAAATAGAAAAATATATAAATTAAGGAAAACTTGGCTTATTATATTATATATATATATATATATATATATATATATATATATATATATATATATATATATATATATATATAATATAATGTTTCATTGAATTTTAATATTGTGTTGATTATTTTCTTGTTTAGGGCTTCTATTCCTCTGATCAGTGCTCGTGCATCTTGGTTTAATTGGAAGAGGATTTCTTCAAATGTGATATATGTTCAAGGTTGACTAAAAGAACAGAAATTAACTTTAAAATGTATAATACTTGTATTAGAGACAGGTTGTTGCAGATTCAGCTACTCAGAACAAAAAGTTCCAGTAGCACGGACTATGGTGAGCCCGTATATGGAGGCTCTTTGCAGCCATTATCTATGTCAATAGCTAATACCAGAGGTCTGGGGATGGACGGGGTTTTCATAATTATTTTCAGCCCTGGAGGACTGGCTGTACCAGTTATGGAGCTGGTGGGGTTAGCGTAGACCTCTAGATCTTCCGCTTTTTTTCTTTGCCTGAGACTTTGGCTGAGCCGTGCTGTCGTTGGAGTTTGGTGAAGTGGCCTTGATGAGGAGGTCTTGTGCCGTGTAGGTGTCATATTTGTGGTGTGGCGGTGGAGCTCCTATTAAGATTTTCTCGTCTGAGGAGTCCGTAACCTCCGTAGTTCGTGTTTTCGTCTTTCGTCTAGCAGCGTGAGGTAGGCTCAGGTGTCGTGGATTGGTGGTAGAAGATATTTCATGAGCGTTGGTGGTTCTGTTAGCATTTGTAGACAGCACGTCTGCTAGTGTGGCTGCTGAGGTTGTGATGGTAGGAGTGTTGGGAGCTGGATTGGGAAATACCTCTGTTTATGCTGCCCGGGTCTTGGGTGGTTCTTGAGTCTTCGTTGAAATCGACCTCGTGGTCGTCTTGGTGGTAGTCTCCGGAGTGGTAGTGGAGGCAGTGAGACTTGCGCCAGGGGCTATGATGGGATCCAGGCCATTGGCTAGGTATAATGTGTTCAGTTCACTGACAAAAAGGTGGTTGTCCGGTCCGGCAAGCCTCTCCAATAGTCTAATAAGATCAGGGATAATGCCTGCACGTGATGCAGGGGGCTGCAAAGTTGTCTGTGGGGCCTTGGGTCCCCATCGTGAAGGCTGGGTCACCTGGTGGGAGGAGCCACTCTTTGGTAAGACTGGAAAATCTTTTGGTTGGCTGGTGGAAGCTGAGGTGGTGGGTTGAGCGCCTCAGGCTCTGGTCGCGGAGGTAGAAGGGTTGTTTCTCTTGGCTTCAACCTGGGCCTTGATGTTTTCCTGTCTGTGGGGGCAGCGGTAGGAAATTGCAAGGTGATTGCCATCACAGAGCAAGCAGCGAGGGGTTGTTGCCTTATATATAGAGTAGTGATGGTCCAACTCTCATCCATTAGTGATGAGAGCTCAACACTTAAAACACTGCTGGATCTCATGGTATCGTTCCTTTTTTACTTGGTGGGGTTGTATTTGTAAGCCGAAGCAGTAGAAACCTTGTGCGGCAGCTTGAGTGACTGCAGCTATGGTGGTAAAAGTAATCTTCATTGATTTGTCGGTGAGGAGACAGGAGGTTGTTATTGTTATAGATTCAGTTACTCGGAACAAGTTCCAAGTAGCACGGGCTACGGTGAGCCCGTAACTTACCTGGCACAGGAGCGGAGCAAGTAGCACGGACTATGGTGAGCCCGTAGTGAACTTACCTGGCACGGAGACTAGAGGGAACATGTGATTTAAAATACTATTAGGTCAGGTTCATATAAAATTTAGTCAGGAGAAAGATGAAAGTAAAGAGTAAAGTGCATGGGGTCAATATAAACATACAAGGATAAGTCAGGTGATATGATAATTAGGACTCGAGTGATCTTTGTGGGCATGACATTTTGGGCAGTGATGTCATCGTTGGCATGTTCACGTTCCGGTATTACTTTCCCTTTCATGGTGGGTAGAGTGAATAGTTACTTCTATGTGTAGGGCTTCAAGGATATGTAGTGCCTTGCATCTTGAGTTTTTTCTGTTATGCATGTTTTATAATCTCAACCAGGGTGTTACTCGAACGTCAGGCTGCGAGTCGGAAAATAATGAGCCACGTTAAAGACCAGTACACCAACCAGGAGTCCCAGATGGAGAGTGGGCCGCAGGGACGTTGATCCTCGGGATCTTGGAATAAGAACCAAAAAGACCGGTATAAAAAGAGTGGGAATCACTGGTCCCTATACTTTCGAAGAATTTACAAAATTAAACGTCTCGTTCTCTTAACGTTGTAGAAAGTTAGTTTTAGTCTCATGTCGACCATGCTTCTTTCTCTTGCTGCCTCCCGCTGCTGCCATCTCACGAAACGCATTTTAAACGGTAGTGGTGATTGAGCTTTGAGGGATATATTTCTTCTCTTATATTATCACTTGAACTCCCGCCACTCACTCACTCACCTGAATTTTACTTGGAAAATAGCTCTCCGAAATATCCAATGTTCGAGGTGTGATGAACTTTCACATTTTGGGAAAATGTTGAAGCTCTGCACTGCACTCTTTTAGATTGAGAAATGAGCTCGCCTGACAACAAAAAATTCCGATTTTGAGTTTATTTTTATTCCATCCAGTTCTCTACGACAAGAATGGTAAAATAAGCTTACTTCTACCTAACATTTACTATGTGAGATGAGTTCCATTGTTCACAATGTTAGTCATGTGTTCATTATCTTGTTGGAATAAATCGGATTTTGACTTTGAAACAGCCTGGTCTTCAGTTTGGTCGTCAATCTCACACTAATTTCTTAAGACGATTCTGTTCCGCCCACACGGTGCTTCGTCGCTGAAAAGAGTTTTCAAATATTCAAAGATAAATTTAATCTAAAAAGAGATTGTCGTTTCCAATCGTCTCCGTCGCTTCAGTCTCTTCATAACAAAAACTCTCCATTAGGAACTGTTTTTCTTCCCTTACAATATATCTAAATAAAGTAACAAAACCAACACATACAAGCTGGCCAAGAGCGTCGAGCAGCGGTGCTTCAGCTCTGGGGAGGAGCCTCTCTCTCTCTCCCCCGTGTTGGTGCTCCAAGACTCTCACACAACGTCAAGGGGCCAGGCAGGTCCAGGCGCAAGCCTTAAAGCCTATTACTATCCATTTCGTGCGGCGAGGAGGCTGCTCTATTGTTGCTCACGCAGGCTTGGTAGACACCATTTTCTCGGCGGAAAGGAATAGTGCCCAACCTTTTGGATGGTCGGGGATTGATCGCCGACCTGCATGTAGCGAGATCGTCGCTGTACCGTCTCCAGTATAACGTCAGAGGTATAACCTCTAGTATAACCTTTTTGTCGACTGGGGAGAGAGAGAGACCATTCTCCAGTCTCTGGAAAAAAAACCCACTCCGGTATAACCTACCCTGGTATAAAGTATACGCGGTATACTGTTTTAGTGTTATCCATTTGTCTGGTATATTGTAAGTGCAGTATGAAAGTATAATGAAGAAGAGAATAAGTTTTTTCTAATCTTTTCTCGTACTAATTTATGTAAATCTATGATGGACGAAATTAGTATTTCAAGTGCAACTTGCAAGTCGAGGACGCGATCCTCGACTTACTAGGTGGTAACGTTACTGTGTGCTGACGCGTTCCTGTATGCGTCAGCTTGATAGCGCCGACGTTCCTGTATGGGTCAGCTTGATAACGCCGACGTTCCTGTATGGGTCAGCTTGGTAACGCCGACGTTCCTGTATGGGTCAGCTTGATAACGCCGACGTTCCTGTATGGGTCAGCTTGGTAACGCCGACGTTCCTGTATGGGTCAGCTTGGTAACGCCGACGTTCCTGTATGGGTCAGCTTGGTAACGCCGACGTTCCTGTATGGGTCAGCTTGGTAACGGGCAAGCGGCTGGCGTGTTGCTGTATGCTTCAGCTTGGTAACGGTCATGCGTGTTGGCTACTTACTGTATGCGTCAGGTAGCAGGTCCCTGTGCATACATTTGTTTACCACTCAGCACGTTTGTCTGCGCGCGTCAATGTGGCTGTAATTTCCTTTGTTATTCCGCGTTTGTGAAGCCGTCCGTGTGTCGTTGCAGCAGGCTTATTAGAGTAATTTTAGCACCAACCGGAGTAGTACTAGTGACAGTAGTACTAGTGACAGTAGTACTAGTGACAGTAGTACTAGCGACAGTAGTACTAGCGACAGTAGTACTAGCGACAGTAGTACTAGCGACAGTAGTACTAGCGACAGTAGTACTAGCGACAGTAGTACTAGCGACAGTAGTACTAGCAACAGTAGTACTAGCAACAGTAGTACTAACAATAGTAGTACTAGCGACAGTAGTACTAGCGACAGTAGTACTAACAATAGTAGTACTAGCGACAGTAGTACTAGCGACAGTAGTACTAGCGACAGTAGTACTAGCGACAGTAGTACTAGCGACAGTAGTACTAGCGACAGTAGTACTAGCAACAGTAGTACTAGCAACAGTAGTACTAACAATAGTAGCAGCAACAGATGAGAAGTTGCAACAGTTGTAGTGACAATGAGAATAATAGTCGTAGCAGCAACTACAACAAAAATAACAGCAGCATTAGCACCAGAGGTTAACTGCAAGAGAAGTAGCAGCAGCAGCAGCAGCAGCAGCAGCAGCAGCAGTAGCAGCAGCAGCAGCAAAAGTAGTATTAGTAGTAGTAATAGCAGCAGAAGTATCAGTAGCAGGAGCAGTAACAACGGAATTCTGTTCTCGTTGTTACTTCTGTTCAGTTTAACATTTAACGTCTCTGAAGAAGGACTCACTGATGTTCGAAAACTCCTAAACTTTATTTTCCATCACATTATTAATTTGCATACACATTTGACGCATGAAGTGCGCGTCAAGCTTGAATGATCCACAAATCAACATGCATCAGAAAACTCTTAACCCCATGTAGGATTCGAACCCTGTTAGCCAGAGCCTCCATGTCCTTTGGCATGTCCAGTGCTGTAACCACTAAGCCACCGCTGGCTTTGTGGTTACAATATGCATGTTGGCTTGGGGACTATTCAGACTTGAAGCGCACTTGATGCTCATGCGACACCAGTATGTTGAAGTGATTTGATGAAATATCTGTGCTTAATTGGTTAGGAACCAATTACCCGTAACGTGGTGGAGGGGGGGTCCCTTGACTGTTTCAAACGTGGGTTGAACATGTATATGAATGGGATTGGGTGGTTATAAATAGGAGCTGCCTCGTATGAGCCAGTAGGCCTTCTGCAGGTACCTTTATTCTTATGTTCTTATGTAAGAATGTTGTCGGAAGTTGGGGTTATAAGTGTGATAACTTCCCTATACACACACACACACACACACACACACACACACACACACACACACACACACACACACACACACACACACACACACACACATTCCTGTTCATGTTCCACACATGTTCCTGATAGAGAGAAGAAGAGCTGTAGTAGTAGCAGGCATTAAAGAGCAAACAGGGACCAGCCCAAAGGAGCGGAGAGACGAGGACAAAAACGCAGTTACCAAGATCCTTAAAGAGGTAAGGATGGAGGGAACTGACCAAAATGTTGAAAAGGTTTTCAGGCTTGGAAAGTTCAACAAGGACAGGTACCGAATGATAAAGGTGGTATTCATGAGCGAAATCACGACAGAGGAACTGTTAGCAAGGAAATGCTGTCTGCAAATGTAGAGAAGTTCAAAAAAGTATTCCTGCAGAGGGATATGACAAGGGAAGAGAGAATACAGACAGCAGATGCGAGGAAGGAGCACAGGGAGAGAGAAAGATATCAGAGTACAACAACCCAGAACCCTACAATCCCAGAGGGAAGTGGAGAACCCTCCTCAAACAGTGCAACAGCCACAGGGATTGGGGCACCACCCCCACATTCTACCCAACAGACACCCAACCTGCCCCATCCCCTGCCAGCCCCCCACTAAGTACCCACCTAGGGCACCCTCCCCCACCCACCCCCCTCCTCCCACTCACCCCCCTTCTCCCACTCACCCCTCTCCCCAGGACCTCCCTTCTCCCCCATCCCCCAAGCCCTCCCTTCTCCCACATGCCTTCCCCTCTCCCCCACTCCCCTAAACCCTCCTCTCTTCCTCACCCACCTCAGCCCTCCCTTTTCCCCCACGCCCCCAAGCCCTCCACCCTTTTCTCCCCCCCCCAAGCCCTCCACCCTTTTCTCCCCTCCAAGCCCTCCACCCTTTTCTCCCCCCCCAAGCCCCCCCATCTCCCCTATCCCCCAAAGCCTCTCATCCCCCCCATGCTTCCCCAACCCTCCCTCTCTCACCCCCACCAACCCTCCCCTCTCTCTCCCCCCCCCCAACCCTCTTCCTCTCCCCATCTACCCTCCCCCTCTTACCCACCCCGTGTACCCTCCCCCTCTCCCCCACCACCCCAAGCCCTCCCTCCTCAACCAATCTCCCTGTGCCAGGTCCCCCCAGCTCCCACTCACCCCAGATCCCAAAGGTCCCCCCCCAGAGAAGAAGCAGAAGAGTCAGTTTGAGGGTGATGTACTCGAACATAGATGGGATCACAAGCAAGACAAGTGAACTAAGGGAAAGAGCACAAGAAGTTAACCCAGATGTAATCGGACTCACTGAAACAATACTCTCTGGAATCATAACGAATGCCGTGTTTCCCCAGGAGTACACAGTAATAAGGAAAGAGAGGGAAGGTAGGGGAGGAGGCGGAGTGGCCCTACTCATGAGAAAGGAATGGAGTTTTAAGGAGATGGCCATCCCGGGCTGTGAGGAGTTCAGAGACTACATAGCAGGTACCATAACAATGGGAGGACCAAGAATAGTAGTAGCAGTAATAAACAACCCTCCACCAAATGACAGAAAACCAGTCAAGAGAATGAAAACAACAACATGCCAGTTAACACTATAATTGAGAGGGCAACCTCTGCTGCCTGTAGAAATAGATCCCACCTGCTCATCATGGGCGACGTCAGTCACGGAAAGATTGACTGGGAGAACAAGGAACCGCATGGAGGCGAGGATACGTGGAGTGCCAAACTATTGGAGGTGGTGACAAGCAACTTTTTAACCCAGCATGTCGGAGAACCCACAAGGATGAGAGGCAATGACGAACCAGCGAGACTCGACCTAGTCTTCACTCTGAACGACTCCGACATAAGAGAAATCGGTTTTGAGGACCCAGTAGGAATGAGCGACCACAGTGTACTGGTGTTTGAGTACTTGATTGAAGAAGGGTTATTGAACTCGAGGAGGGATACCGAAACCAAAAGGTTAGAATACCGAAAGGGAAACTATGAGGGGATAAGAAAATTCCTAACAGATATAGCATGGGAAACAGAGCTCAGGGGAAAGACGGCATAAGATATGATGGATTACATCACGCAGAAGTGCAAGGACGCAGCAAACAAGTTTGTCCCAGTCCAAAAGGAAAACAGAAAAAATGAAAATGAGAAACCCATGGTTTAATCAGAGATGTAGGCTAGCTTAGCAGCAAAGTAAAAGGGCATGGAGAAACTATAGGAATAACAGGACTCTGGAGAGCAGAGAAAGATACCAGAATGCCAGGAATGAATATGTCAGGATGAGAAGAGAGGCAGAAAGACAATACGAAAATGATATCGCAAGCAAGGCAAAGACTCAGCCTAAATTGTTGCATAGCCACATTAGGAGAAAAACAACAGTAAAGAAACAGGTTATGAAATTAAGGATAGGGGCGGAAGGATTCACTACAAATGACAAGGAAGCGTGTGAGGAATTGAATAAGAAATTCCAGGAGGTTTTCACCTCAGAGCAAGGAGAAATTCCAGAGGTAAGTGAGGGAATAGCTAACCAGGAACCACTGGAAGAGTTTGAGATTACCAGTGGGGAAGTAAGGAAGTGTTTACTAGAGTTGAATGTGACGAAGGCTATAGGCCCAGATGGAATCTCCCTTTGGGTTCTAAAGGAAATAGCAAGAGAACTGTGCCTTCCACTCTCCATAGTGTATAACAAATCACTGGCAACAGGGAAACTGCCAGATATTTGGAAAGCAGCTAACGTAGTCCCGATATACAAGAAAGGGGATAGACAGGAGGCACTGGACTACAGGCCAGTGTCCCTAACCTGCATACCATGCAAGCTGACGGAGAAGATTGTGCGAAAAAAACTAGTGGAGCACCTGAAGCGAAGGAACTTTGTAACACAGCATCAACATGGGTTCAGGGATGGCAGGTCCTGCCTCACAGGGTTACTTGAATTCTACGACCAGGCAACAAAAATAAGGCAAGAAAGAGAAGGGTGGGCAGACTGCATATTTTTGGATTGTCAGAAAGCCTTTGATACAGTGCCACACAAGAGGCTAGTGCGAAAGTTGGAGATGCAGGCTGGAGTGAAAGGGAAGGTACTCCGGTAGATAGAGGAGTACCTAAGCAACAGGAGACAACGAGTCTGTGTGAGGGGTGAGGTCTCAGATTGGCGAGACGTCACAAGTGGAGTCCCGCAGGGGTCAGTCCTTGGACCTATACTGTTTCTGGTATATGTAAATGATCTCCCAGAGGGTATAGATTCGTTCCTCTCAATGTTTGCCTACGATGCAAAAATTATGAGGAGGATTGAAACAGAGGATGATAGTAGGAGGCTACAAGATGACCTGGATAGACTGAGTGAATGGTCCAACAAATGGCTGTTGAAGTTCAATCCGAGTAAATGCAAAGTAATGAAACTAGGCAATGGAAACAGGAGGCCAGGCACAGGATACAGAATAGGAGTTAAAGTACTTAATGAAAGAGAGAGAAAGATCTAGGAGTTGATATCACACCAAACCTGTCTCCTGAAGCCCGCATAAAGAGAATAACGTCTGCGGCATATGCGAGGCTGGCTAACATCAGAACGGCGTTCAGGAACCTGTGTAAGGAATCATTCAGAATCTTGTACACCACATATGTAAGACCAATCCTGGAGTATGCGGCCCCAGCATGGAGCCCGTACCTTGTCAAGCACAAGACGAAGCTGGAAAAAGTCCAAAGGTATGCTACTAGACTAGTCCCAGAACTAAGAGGCATGATTTATGAGGAAAGGCTGCGGGAAATGCACCTTACGACACTGGAAGACAGAAGAGTAAGGAGGGACATGATCACAACCTGCAAAATCCTCAAGGGAATCGACCGGGTAAACAAGGATGAACTATTCAACACTGGTGGGACGCGAACAAGGGGACACAGGTGGAAGCCGAGTACCCAAATGAGCCACAGAGACGTTAGAAAGAAGTTTTTCAGTGTCAGAGTAGTTAGTAAATGGAATGCACTAGGAAGTGATGTGGTGGAGGCTGTCTCCATACACAGTTTCAAATGTAGATATGATAGAGCCCAGTAGGCTCAGGAATCTGTACACCAGTTGATTAACGGTTGAGAGGCGGGACCAAAGAGCGAAAGCTCAACCCCCGCAAGCACAATTAGGTGAGTACACACACACACACACACACACACACACACACACACACACACACACACACACACACACACACACACACACACACACACACATATATATAATATATAATATATAATATATATATATATATATATATATATATATATATATATATATATATATATATATGTCGTACCTAGTAGCCAGAACGCACTTCTCAGCCTACTATGCAAGGCCCGATTTGCCTAATAAGCCAAGTTTTCCTGAATTAATATATTTTCTCTAATTTTTTTCTTATGAAATGATAAAGCTACCCATTTCATTACGTATGGCATCAATTTTTTTTTATTGGAGTTAAAATTAACGTAGATATATGACCGAACCTAACCAAACCTACCTAACCTAACCTAACTTATCTCTATAGGTAAGGTTAGGTTAGGTAGCCGAAAAAGTTAGGTTAGGTAGTCGAAAAACAAATAATTCATGAAAACTTGGCTTATTAGGCAAATCAGGCCTTGCATAGTAGGCTGAGAAGTGAGTTCTGGCTACTAGGTACGACATTATATATATATATATATATATATATATATATATATATATATATATATATATATATATATATATATATATATATATGTCGTACCTAATAGCCAGAACGCACTTCTCAGCCTACTATTCAAGGCCCGATTTGCCTAATAAGCCAAGTTTTCATGAATTAATGTTTTTTCATCTACCTAACCTACCTAACCTAACCTAACCTAGCTTTTTTTGGCTACCTAACCTAACCTTACCTATAAATTCAGGTTAGGTTAGGTTAGGTAGGGTTGGTTAGGTTCGGTCATATATCTACGTTAATTTTAACTCCACTAAAAAAAAGTTGACCTCATACATAGAGAAAAGGGTTGCTTTATCATTTCATAAGAAAAAAATTATAGTAAATATATTAATTCAGGAAAACTTGGCTTATTAGGCAAATCGGGCCTTGAATAGTAGGCTGAGAAGTGAGTTCTGGCTACTAGGTACGACATATATATATATATATATATATATATATATATATATATATATTTATATATATTTATATATATATATATATATATATATATATATATATATATATATATATATATATATATATTGACATTGAGAGTGCAAGAAGGTTTCTTAAGGATCTTGGTTCCAAGCTCATTGACACCACAAGAGACCCTAGAGCAGCAAGTTTTCTCTTTCAGCGCCTCAGTGTCGCGATCCAGAGGGGAAATGCCCGCTGCATCCTCGGTTCCTGCCCGGCGTCGGAGGAGTTCGAGGAAATCTACAGCCTCTAGGAAGCGTACTTTTTCTTGTGTCCTTTTAATGTTCAGTTTTTGTATAAAATCAGATATGTAACTGTATAACCTTGCATAATAAAGTGTACATCGTAATAAAAAAAAAAAAAAGGGGGTGGTAGGAGAAGTGAACACTCTTTCGTATTCAGTGTTAAATGTCAAGTTTTTCCCTGAGTGCTCTGTGTTCCCTTCTCTGAGGCTGTGGGTCCCTATAATTACACCAGTGGTGGTACCCCCCTATATATATATATATATATATATATATATATATATATATATATATATATATATATATATATATATATATGCGAAAAATCCACAGAAATATGAAATGGGGTGAACGTTTCGGCTTTTTAAAGCCTTTGTCAACACCAGACAAAGGCTTTAACAAGCCGAAACGTTCACCTCATTTCATATTTCTCTGTGGATTTTCCGCATAAAATGATCAGTGTTTTGTGATCGTCAATTGCATATATATATATATATATATATATATATATATATATATATATATATATATATATATATATATATATATATATATATATATATATATATACATACATATACATATGTACTCACCTATTTGTGCTTGCGGGGGTTGACCTCTGGCTCTTTGGTCCCGCCTCTCAACCGTCAATCAACAGGTGTACAGATTCCTGAGCCTATCGGGCTCTGTCATATCTACACTTGAAACTGTGTATGGAGTCAGCCTCCACCACATCACTTCCTAATGCATTCCATTTGTCAACCACTCTGACACTAAAAAAGTTATTTCTAATATCTCTGTGGCTCATTTGGGCACTCAGTTTCCACCTGTGTCCCCTTGTGCGTGTGCCCCTTGTGTTAAATAGTCTGTCTTTATCTACCCTATCAATTCCCTTCAGAATCTTGAATGTGGTGATCATGTCCCCCCTAACTGTTGTGTCTTCCAGCGAAGTGAGGTTTAATTCCCGTAGTCTCTCCTCGTAGCTCATACCTCTCAGCTCGGGGACCAGTCTGGTGGCAAACCTTTGAACCTTTTCCAGTTTAGTCATATCCTTGACTAGATATGATATGGACTTAATGCTGGGGCTGCATACTCGAGGATTGACCTGACATATGTGGTATACAAAGTTCTGAATGATTCTTTACACAAGTTTCTGAATGCAGTTCGTATGTTGGCCAGCCTGGCATATGCCGCTGATGTTATCCTCTTGATATGCAGAAGACAGGTCTGGTGTGATGTCAACCCCCAAGTCTTTTTCTTTCTCTGACTCCTGAAGAATTTCCTCTCCCAGATGATACCTTGTATCTGCCCTCCTGCTCCCTACACCTATCTTCATTACATTACATTTGGTTGGGTTAAACTCTAACAACCCTTTGTTCGACCATTCCTTCAGCTTGTCTAGGTCTTCTTGAAGCCTCAAACAGTCCTCTTCTGTTTTAATCCTTCTCATAATTTTGGCATCGTCCGCAAACATTGAGAGAAATAAATCGATAAACTCTGGGTGATCATTTACATATATCAGAAACAAGATAGAACGGAGTGCAGAGCCCTGTGGGACTCCACTGGTGACTGCACGCCAATCGGAGGTCTCACCCCCCCCCCACCGTAACTCTCTGCTTCCTATTGCTTAGGTACTCCCTTATCCACTGGAGCATCTTACCAGCTACACCTACCTGTCTCTCCAGCATATGTACCAGCCTCTTATGTGGTACTGTGTCAAAGGCTTTCCGACAATCCAAGAAAATGCAGTCCGCCTAGCCCTCTTTCTTGCTTAATCTTTGTCAACTGGTTGTAGAATTCTATTAAGCCAGTCAGGCAAGATTTACCCTCCCTGAACCCATGTTGGCGATTTGTCACGAAGTCCTTTCTCTCCAGAAGTGTTACCAGGTTTTTTCTCACGAGCTTCTCCATCACCATGCATGGTATACAAGTTAAGAACACTGGCCTGTAGTTCAGTGCCTCTTGCCTGTCGCTCTTTTTGTATATTGAGACCACATTCGCCGTCTTCTATATTTCTGGTAGGTCTCCCGTCTTCAGTGACTTACTATACACTATGGAGAAGGGCAAGCAAAGTGCCTCTGCACACTCTTTCAGTACCCATGGCGAGATCCCGTTTGGACCAACAGCCTTTCTAACATCCAGATCCAGCAGGTGTCTCTTGACCTCCTCTCTCATAATTTCGAACTCTTCCAAGGCCGCCTGGTTTACCTCCCTTTCTCCTAGCACAGTGACCTCACCTTGTTCTATTGTGAAGACCTCCTGGAACCTCTTGTTGAGTTCTTCACACACCTCTTTGTCATTCTCTGTATACCTGTCCTCGCCTGTTCTAAGTTTCAATACCTGTTCTTTCACTGTTTTCCTTCTGATGTGACTGTGGAGTAGCTTTGGTTCGGTCTTGGCTTTGTTTGCTAAATCATTTTCAAACCTTTTCTCTGCTTCTCTTCTCACCCTGACATACTCATTCCTGGTTCTCTGGTCTCATTCATGGTTCTCTCTGCTTTCTGGTGTTCTGTTATTCCGGAAGTTCCTCCACGCCTTTTTGTTCAGTTTCTTCGCTTCCATACATGCCCTATTATACCATGGATTCTTCTTTTGCTTCTCGGATTTTTCCCTTTGAGCCGGGATGAACCTGTTTACTGCCTCCTGACACTTTTGGGTAACATAGTCCATCATACACTGTACAGACTTATCTCTGAGGTCTGTGTCCCCAGGTATTTCCCTTAGGAAACTTCTCATCTGTTCATAATTCCCCTTGCGGTATGCCAGCCTTTTGATTCCAAGTTCTTTCAGGGGGGAGATAATTCCTAGCTCTACCAGGTACTCAAAGTTCAATACACTGCGATCGATCATTCCCAAGGGCGCTTCCATCTTAACTTCCCTTATATCCCACTCATTTAGGGTAAATATGAAATCAAGCATTGCTGGTTCATCTTCTCCTCTCATTCTTGTTGATCCCTTGATGTGCTGGCTTAGAAAGTTTCTTGTTGCCACGTCCAGCAGCTTAGCTCTCCATGTTTCTGGTCCTCCATGCGGGTCTCTGTTCTCCCATTCTATCTTCCCATGGTTGAAGTCGCCCATAATTAGTAGTCCAGATCCATTCCTGCTAGCAACAGAAGCTGCTCTTTCTGTTATGTTAATGGTGGCCATGTTGTTTCTATCATATTCCTGTCTAGGTCTTCTGTCATTTGGTGGTGGATTATATATGACTACAACTATAATTTTTTTTCCCCTCCATTTGTTATGGTACCTGCTATGTAGTCACTGAAACCTTCACAGCCCTGAATAACCATCTCCTCAAAATCCCAGCCTTTTCTTACCAGCAGAGCTACACCACCCCCACCTCTTCCTTCCCTCACTTTCCTCATAACATAATAGTCGTGTGGGAACACTGTATTTGTTATAGATTTCGTTAGCTTTGTTTCTGTGAGGGCATAATGTCCGGGTTTTCCTCTAGTACCCGTTCTCCAAGCTCATTTGCTTTAATTGTAATTCCATCTATGTTAGTGTACATTGCTTTGAGGCTCACTTTCTTCTGTCCCTTCTCAAATCGCCTCCTTGGTGAGTGTTCTGGTGGTGGGGGAAGCTGTTCCATGGGTGTGAGGACCTGTGAGGTGGATAACAGGGTCTCAGAGGATACTGGGATGAGGGGCGGGGGATCCAGTGATGGGGGAGGGTGTGGGGTTTGTGTGTGTGTGTGTGTGTGTGTGTGTGTGTGTGTGTGTGTAACTGAAAAGTCAGTCTGGTGTTGACAAAGGCTTTAACAAGCCGAAACGTTCACCTCATTTCATATTTCTCTGTGGATTTTCCGCATATGTATGTATATATATATTATATATATATATATATATATATATATATATATATATATATATATATATATATATATATATATATATATATATATATATATAAATTCCCCTTTCGGTATGCCAGCCTTTTGACTGGAATATATATATATATATATATATATATATATATATATATATATATATATATATATATATATATATATATATATATATATTTATAATAATAATAATAATAATGTGAGAAACACTGCAGGGACGCGCAAGCTATAAATCACTAAGAACTGTAAATGATCCGACCAGGACTCGAACCCATGACGTCCAGATAGACCGTCAGTACTCCTAAGCAAGCACCCCAGACCACTACACCCACAACACGGTCAAAAGCAATGTAATCTGGGATTCGACTGAATCCACTAGGAGTCCTGAGGCTCCCTACCGGAGCCCAAACCCGAGGTTCTTAGTACACTCTCCCCCGTGCACCCTGGCTTGTGGTCCAGTAGTTCACCGCTTCTCGTCATATGCGACCGGTCAGAGTGGAGGGGCAACTCTGGTCCTAAGTAATCGGTGAAGTGGTATGGTTACATTCTATATTCATCCTTCTTGAGGTTATCTTGAGATGATTTCGGGGCTTTTTAGTGTCCCCGCGGCCCGGTCCTCGACCAGGCCTCCACCCCCAGGAAGCAGCCCGTGACAGCTGACTAACACCCAGGTACCTATTTTACTGCTAGGTAACAGGGGCATATGGTGAAAGAAACTCTGCCCATTGTTTCTTTCTCTCCGGCGCCTGGGATCGAACCCAGGACCACAGGATCACAAGTCCAGCGTGCTGTCCGCTCGGCCGACCGGCTCCCACAAGGAATATATATATATCCTTGTATAGTTTTCATGCACAATGTTTTCTGCATGGAATGGAGTTTAGAAATCTGGCATTAGATTCTCCGTAGGGGTGTTTTGAAATGGGAAGGGGGGGGGGGGGGGGAGCGGAAGAGATAGCCTCGAACGCGGGTTTTGTATCTCATTCGTCGTGCTTCCGTTGCACAATTTTCCAATTATTATTCCTTGTGGATTTCGGTATGAAACCTTGGAGGTCCAAAATGGTCGCTCAATATTTGTTCTTTCCGTGTGCTGTCCAAGCCACCCCCCGCACCCCCACCCTCTCTCCCCCGCCATCTCTCCACCACCCTCTCAACTCCCTTTCTCCTCACCCCCACCCTCTCTCCCCCACCCCTCTCATCTCCCTTTCTCCTCACCCCTCTCCTACCCACGACGGTATCATCCCCTCTCTCCCACATCCAACCCATTTCACACCGACACTCGCATGCCCTGCGCTCTGCAGCCTTCGTCTTAACCACAACTCCCATTCCCAGCCCCCATACCTCCACCTTCTCTCTCTCTCTCTCTAGGTCTTGCATCAACACCCCCACCTTTGTCCCTTATCACCATCTCCCTTCTCCTGCACCTCCTCTCTCTCACTACGCTAAGCCTTTTGCTTGATTTCTCTTCATTTCCATTTTCCCTTTCCCTAACCCCTTGCCGATTTGCCGGCTTCTATCAACTCATTTCCGAATTTCAATTTTCTCCCTTCTACCATTTACGTCCCCTATTTTCTGTCTCTTATTGCCCCTACCTGCGTATTTCCTGCAGTCTTATCTACTCTCTCCTCCCCCCTCTCTTCCCTCCCCGGCAATGCCAATTCCTCATCTCCACATCGTACCTCAAGTAAATTCATCCCAATTATTTTTCAACATTCCTAATCCAATCATTAATACCGCTACTCTTCCCTCTAAACGTCAGCCTCTATCTCCTCCCCTCGACCGCTTTCTGCGATGGGAATTCCTGGTTAATGCCAGTGTTGAGTACTGGCTGAGTCAGATGTTTATTTTTTATTTTTTTTGCAGCAGTGTTGATTTGTGGCGTGGCAAGTTATATAAGCCAGCGTTTAGTACCGGGAATTCCAGATGTGTACATTAATGTCGAGTGGTGGCAGGACCAGATGTGTACGTTAGTGTCGAGCGGTGGCAGGGCCAGATGTGTACGTCAGTGTCGAGTGGTGGCAGGGCCAGTTGTGTACGTCAGTCTCGAGTGGTGGCAGGGCCAGATGTGTACGTTAGTGTCGAGTGGTGGCAGGGCCAGATGTGTACGTCAGTGTCGAGTGGTGGCAGGGCCAGATGTGTACGTCAGTGTCGAGTGGTGGCAGGGCCAGTTGTGTACGTCAGTGTCGAGTGGTGGCAGGGCCAGATGTGTACGTCAGTTCTTCATACGTCATTGTTTTAGTTAATAGTATTATGATTCACAGAGAAATCACACTAATGTGATGTAACAATAAGAAAATCTGTTAGAGCCCTAATGAGGATTCGAACCTACGCGCTGGGTGTTCCCAGACACACGCTCTAGACAACCAGGCCACGACATAGTCACAAGGATTGCAACCAGCCAGAGTGCATGGGGGGGGGGGGGGGTTGAAACCCTGGGTTGGCTTCAGTGGAAGCCTCAGTAATCCTCGTTGGTTCAGTAGAACCGCAGGTTGCAATCCTTTTGACCATGTCGTGGTCTGGTTGTCTAGAGCGTGTGTCTGGAAATACCCAGCGCGTAGGTTCGAATCCTCATCACGGCTCTTACGGATTTTTTCTTATTATTCGTCAAATACACAAGGAAATCACATTAACGGGATATATAAATGAGAAAATTAGTAGGAACTATGAGCAGGGTTCGAACCTGCTCACTTGGTACTCCCATGCTAATTGGAAACCTTAAACACCGGAGCAACCGGCGCCTTCCGCAACACCGCCTTCAGATCACCACCATGGTGACCCGTCAGCAGCCTTGACCACGCCTCACAGCACCTCACCCACCCGAGGAGGACCAGGAGCTACACCTCCAGAATGACCATTTGCGTACTCCCACCCGAGACTGATAATACTTCGACATGTTTTCCATACCCCTCTCGTCCTCCCCCATCACCCCTCGTCTTCCCCATCACCCCTCGTCCTCCACCATCAGCCCTCGCCCTCCCCATCATCCCTCGTCCCCCCCATCACCCCTCGTCCCCCACCGTCACCCCTCGTCCTCCACCGTCACCCCTCGTCCTCCACCGTCACCCCTCGTCCTCCACCGTCACCCCTCGTCCTCCACCGTCACCCCTCGTCCTCCACCGTCACCCCTCGTCCTCCACCGTCACCCCTCGCCCCCCCCGTCACCCCTCGCCCTCCACCGTCACCCCTCGTCCTCCACCGTCACCCCTCGCCCTCCCCCGTCACCCCTCGCCCTCCCCCGTCACCCCTCGCCCTCCCCCGTCACCCCTCGCCCTCCCCCGTCACCCCTCGCCCTCCACCGTCACCCCTCGCCCTCCACCGTCACCCCTCGCCCTCCACCGTCACCCCTCGCCCTCCACCGTCACCCCTCGCCCTCCACCGTCACCCCTCGCCCTCCACCGTCACCCCTCGTCCTCCACCGTCACCCATCGTCCTCCACCGTCACCCCTCGTCCTCCCCCGTCACCCCTCGTCCTCCACCGTCACCCCTCGTCCTCCACCGTCACCCATCGTCCTCCACCGTCACCCCTCGTCCTCCCCCGTCACCCCTCGTCCTCCCCCGTCACCCCTCGTCCTCCACCGTCACCCCTCGTCCTCCCCTCACCGCCCAGATAAAAACGGACCTTCAACATGCCTACAATCCTACTTCACTTCTGCATGGGCAGCAAGATTCCTTGAAGAGATTTTGTATGCTGTGGTCGCCAAGGAGACATAACACCCGCCGAAAAAGGACAAACTACGCCATCACCTGGGAAGAGGGTGGAGACACCTGCAGCTCCAGCCACAGCGGGCGCCAGACCTTCACCTCACCTGACCAACTCTCGTAAATACAAGGTGGCGGCAGTGTCCATCAGACCTTCCTCTACAGTCGGTACTGGGTGCATGTCGGCAGCACCGACATTATGGGCCGCACCTCAGTCGACACCCACCATGCTCTTGGCAGCATAGTCGACACCCACCATGCTCTTGGCAGCACCTCAGTCGACACCCACCATGCTCTTGGCAGCACAGTCGACACCCACCATGCTCTTGGCCGCACCTCAGTCGACACCCACCATGCTCTTGGCAGCACAGTCGACACCCACCATGCTCTTGGCAGCATAGTCGACACCCACCATGCTCTTGGCAGCATAGTCGACACCCACCATGCTCTTGGCAGCACCTCAGTCGACACCCACCATGCTCTTGGCAGCACCTCAGTCGACACCCACCATGCTCTTGGCAGCACAGTCGACACCCACCATGCTCTTGGCAGCATAGTCGACACCCACCATGCTCTTGGCAGCACCTCAGTCGACACCCACCATGCTCTTGGCAGCACCTCAGTCGACACCCACCATGCTCTTGGCAGCACCTCAGTCGACACCCACCATGCTCTTGGCAGCACCTCAGTCGACACCCACCATGCTCTTGGCAGCACCTCAGTCGACACCCACCATGCTCTTGGCAGCACCTCAGTCGACACCCACCATGCTCTTGGCAGCACAGTCGACACCCACCATGCTCTTGGCAGCATAGTCGACACCCACCATGCTCTTGGCAGCATAGTCGACACCCACCATGCTCTTGGCAGCACCTCAGTCGACACCCACCATGCTCTTGGCAGCACCTCAGTCGACACCCACCATGCTCTTGGCAGCACAGTCGACACCCACCATGCTCTTGGCACCTCAGTCGACACCCACCATGCTCTTGGCAGCACCTCAGTCGACACCCACCATGCTCTTGGCAGCACCTCAGTCGACACCCACCATGCTCTTGGCAGCACCTCAGTCGACACCCACCATGCTCTTGGCAGCACCTCAGTCGACACCCACCATGCTCTTGGCAGCACCTCAGTCGACACCCACCATGCTCTTGGCAGCACCTCAGTCGACACCCACCATGCTCTTGGCAGCACAGTCGACACCCACCATGCTCTTGGCACCTCAGTCGACACCCACCATGCTCTTGGCGGCACAGTCGACACCCACCATGCTCTTGGCAGCACCTCAGTCGACACCCACCATGCTCTTGGCAGCACCTCAGTCGACACCCACCATGCTCTTGGCAGCACCTCAGTCGACACCCACCATGCTCTTGGCAGCACAGTCGACACCCACCATGCTCTTGGCAGCCTCAGTCGACACCCACCATGCTCTTGGCGGCACAGTCGACACCCACCATGCTCTTGGCGGCACAGTCGACACCCACCATGCTCTTGGCGGCACAGTCGACACCCACCATGCTCTTGGCGGCACAGTCGACACCCACCATGCTCTTGGCGGCACAGTCGACACCCACCATGCTCTTGGCGGCACAGTCGACACCCACCATGCTCTTGGCAGCACAGTCGACACCCACCATGCTCTTGGGAGCACAGTCGACACCCACCATGCGCTTGGCAGCCCAGTCGACACCCACCATGCTCTTGGGAGCACAGTCGACACCCACCATGCTCTTGGGAGCACAGTCGACACCCACCATGCTCTTGGGAGCACAGTCGACACCCACCATGCTCTTGGGAGCACAGTCGACACCCACCATGCTCTTGGGAGCACAGTCGACACCCACCATACTCTTGGGAGCACAGTCGACACCCACCATGCTCTTGGCAGCTCAATCGACACCCACCATGCTCTTGGCAGCCCAATCGACACCCACCATGCTCTTGGTAGCCCAATCGACACCCACCATGCTCTTGGCAGCCCAATCGACACCCACCATGCTCTTGGCAGCCCAATCGACACCCACCATGCTCTTGGCAGCCCAATCGACACCCACCATGCTCTTGGCAGCCCAATCGACACCCACCATGCTCTTGGCAGCCCAATCGACACCCACCATGCTCTTGGCAGCCCAATCGACACCCACCATGCTCTTGGCAGCCCAATCGACACCCACCATGCTCTTGGCAGCCCAATCGACACCCACCATGCTCTTGGCAGCCCAATCGACACCCACCATGCTCTTGGCAGCCCAATCGACACCCACCATGCTCTTGGCAGCTCAATCGACACCCACCATGCTCTTGACAGCACAGTCTACACCCACCATGCTCTTGGCAGCACAGTCGACATCCACCATGCTCTTGGCAGCACAGTCGACACCCACCATGCTCTTGGCAGCACAGTCGACACCCACCATGCTCTTGACAGCACAGTCTACACCCACCATGCTCTTGGCAGCCCAATCGACACCCACCATGCTCTTGACAGCACAGTCTACACCCACCATGCTCTTGGCAGCACAGTCGACATCCACCATGCTCTTGGCAGCACAGTCTACACCTACCATGCTCTTGGCAGCACAGTCGACATCCACCATGCTCTTGGCAGCACAGTCGTTGTCAGTATGTACAGAGTGAACCATCCAAGTCTTAAGTACACAAGGCTGTGTCACTCACAGGCTTGTGACTGTCTTCACCATGCACGCTGACACGAACATCAGTAGCACCCATTGGAGAAAATTCAGACGCTTTGAAAATGTTCATCTCGATCTGATGCAGCCATCAACTATTCTTTTTTATTGTTGCCGCCAGAGGTGGCTAGCTTATTGTTCATCCCCATACTCGTCCTGTAAGCGGTAGTGCAAAATGGATTACAGAGGGCACAAAGGTTTTTATCAGACCTCAACGGAGATTATTACATTAATAATTTCATCTATCCTTCACACCTTGTAATTACAATGTCAGCTAGTTATATTGTGTTTTATTTCAAGAGTTATATATTTACAGTAAATCATTATACATTAATGGTAGGTCTTATCACTAATTCATAGTTGTTTGATCAATGAAGATATTAGTCAGAGGGGATCTGCTGTTTTTATTATTAGTCTTAATTAACAATACACTACTTGTCGTTTATCTACTGGAAGCGAAATATGGACACAGTGCAAGGATTTCAGGTATTTTATCCTTAGTAATAAGATAGGGTGCCATATCATACAACATGAGCTTAGATTTATCTCTAAATGGCTCAATTTTACTACATTCCAAGATATAGTGTTCGAGTGTGTGTTCCTGTCTTTGTCCACACACTTTACACTTTACTTCATCTAGATCCATATACAAGCCGAACTGCCAGAGATACCTGTAGCCAAGACTTACTCAAGCTCTGGCAACGTCCGTTAGTCTGCAGATTTTGTTACTTGCCCCATACACGTGCTTTACTTGACACATTTCATTGTGATAAATAATGGCCCTGCAAGTTCCAGTTTGCATTGTTCTGCTTTCTTCAAATTCATCCAAGAGTTCTCGTCTAATGACACTTTTAAGGGACCTATTTGATAACTCAAGATTCCGTTCAACACCTTATTTACTGCAATCTTAGCAAGGGCGTCAATTTTGAGGCTCCTGCAGGCCAATGTGAGAATGAATCCACAACACCAACTAGGCTGTGGCAAGGTGTCCTGGTATTCCACACCGAAAACAATTCCAGCGCTGGCTTGAGTAAGCACAATGAAGGGTATATTTTAGCACTGAAACCGTAGATAGAACACTCCAAGCAAAGACCGTCCACGCAGTGTGGGTGCCATTAATTAAAGATACCCTTCTCTAGGACAGATGTTATCATGTTCCACCGAATATGCCATACCTTACCATATTACTCGAGGAGACGAGTAAGCAGCCAATCAGGCCTTTCAAATGATGCGCTCTGCACTGCTACATACATCATCGTTATGCTGAGAGTCCCAACAGTCATCATTCCTGTCACCATCAGCTAATGGTATGGATTTCCAATATAATGGTCTAGGAAGTCTTCAGAGGTAAAATCCGTCCTGAAATTCACCAACACAACACCTGAATCTGAATACCCAGGAGATCTTCCATCCTGTCGTTTAATAAGTCAACAAATGCAGTTTCAGTAATTGTGTAGTTCACAGGTATAGAAAATTTCAGACCAGTCAAAGTAGATTGCTTCAGAGAAGAAGCATGACTGCAGTCTGACCCCTCCCCCCACCCCTCCCACACTAAACGGAACAAAACTGAAACAAGTGGCGAACACAGCCAACCAGGGAGGGAAGCGAGCATCAAGTTCAAGTACGTTTATTGAGACTATAAAATACATCTTAAAGGGATAGAGTAGCTTCGGCTCTAGTGAGGAGCGAACAGGGAACACTCGCATCCACTGACAATTTAAGGCCTATCAAACTCTTGTGGTTTACTTAGTCTTCTACAAGTGCTTACTGACCAATCAGAAAGCATTTTTTTTAAGTTCTGAGGATATTCCAGACCTAAAGAAGAAGACTCTCAGTGTGCATATATTAAGAGGTGGAGAACACTCTGTTTATATACCCCTGTTATGAAGTCCTTTTGCCAATGCTTCAAGAAACAAATCCCAATATCCAATTTTGTTTCATTTCATACATATATTCAATACCTTTTGTGCCGCATAAAAGTAATAATTATAACTTCCACATCTCTTTCACATCCAGATTTGGCAATTTGAACATTACCTAAACTCAGCCTCTTCATGAATGATGTCTTGACGCGGTGAATGGGTTCTTTCGTGCTGATTTTGAGTAGGCGATATTGTGACTTTGGTTTCCCGCTTTCGTTTCTAACGCTGCAAAAACTAAATACACCCAGTGGTTGTCCCATCACTGCTGTACCCATGCCTGGGAGACCCACATAATCCTCATCTTTGCTTCGTTTGGGCGTTGAACCTGCCTTGTGGCTGCAGCCCGTCCTCATAAACAAAGGCCAAAATCCATTCCATCAACCCGCCACACCCCCTATTTATGAATGAAAAATGGTTTACACACGACTCTTAACTGATGACGTACGTACACTTCTTGAACAAGTGCTTCACTGGCGACTTTTGTTCGAACCACAACGCTGTAAATGCTTCATCCACGTACTACAAATACAAATAATCGCCAACAGAACCTAAACACCCAATCTAACCTAATTAATCCCTAAATATACACAATAAGCTAATATTAACACATAAATTTTTATTTGAGAAAATTTCAATTTTGAATGAACATGTTGAAATTGATGAATACGTCTTTGCGGTCGACCGCTGGACGAGTTGGTGGCTATGGCCCCAGAGGAAAGCACTTTTTTTTAGTGGAGAAAACGTGTAAAACATGATGGTCAGTGAGGGCCACCGGAATCAATTAGCTAGTGTGGTATGCTAGGATGGTCAAACTTGATTCAATTGGGCAATGCCCAATTAGAGGGACCTGGCTGCCATTCAGACCCCAAAGTGGATACATGCATAACTCTTAGCTATACTCTCCATGTTAACCATGAGGTTGCTAGTGTGCCTGTACCTTTTTCTGCTGATCTGTCAACCCTGCGGATCAGCAGCTCTGGCTGCGTTGGGCCCCGACCTGGCTCTGTCCTCAGTTTCTTTTTCTGATTGTTTCCTTATCACTGCTTTATCCTTGGCAGTGACGTGTTCCACATGGTGACAAGTTTGTCGCCCTAACTTGTTTATAAAGGCATGGTGATACTGGTGTTCCTTACTGGCTCACCATAGCCCGTACTACTGGAACTTCTTGTTCTTAGTAGCTGAATCAAAAACAACTGGTGTTCCTCCTCGCAATGGTGAGGCCTGGCGTCGTAATCACCCATCATTCCTCCACTTTCCGACCAGAAACGTAAGCCTGATCTTTTTCCTCCCAGGAAATAACAAGACCTCGGTCCTTAATCTGGCCATCTCTCCCGCTCTCGTTTCTGAGTCACTCACAATACCTCATTATGGATGTTGCCAACATCCCAATTTGGTGCTTCCCTCGCTCTAGAACTCGCTGCTGTTTCTGGCCTTCGTAAAGCTCACTTTCATCAAGTGTTCTCAGCAGTCACCTTCTCCCTCACCAGGCTCTTGTCCGTCTAAGGTCTCTACACTTCCGACACTTTCTTCTCTATCAACTTTATCGATATCCCCTAACCCCAATTTCTCTGATAACATTCTGGGTCAACTCTCTTATTTTGTCGTTGTCTTAATTTCCCGTTAAAATAATTTTTTTTCATCACCTTGTCTATTATTTAGTTAAATAAATTAAATTTGGATTCTAATTGGATTAAGAACATAAGAATCAAGGAAACTGTAGAAGGCCTATTGGCCCATACAGGGCAGCTTATATATATATCCACCTATACTTATTCATATATATGTCTAACCTAGGCTTGAAACAATCAAAGGATCCTACGTCTTTTATGTTACACGGTAATTAGTTCCACAAATCGACAACCCTGTTACTGAACCAGTATTTACCCAGGTATGTCTTCAATGTAAACTTATCCAATTTATACCCATTGTTTCGTGTTCTTTTAAATGAACTTACATCATTTTTAATTCCCAATTTTATCCACTAATGTAAAAGTATTCAAGATCTGATACTTGGCGCTCGGCCTGTTCACTTTTGCGGTTATAACCTTTGGTCCTCTCCTCCATTTTCCCCAGTTCTACTATAGCTGAGCTGCTTTTTTATTCCAGAACAATGCTCTCTTTCCTACTCTTGCAGACGACAAGTCACAATAACATGGCTTCGTTATTACTCACAATTTCTTACTCCTGTTTTTCAGCCATGAATCTATTTCCCTTCACCTCACGTGTTCGTGAATAAGTGATATATCAGCTGTTCCTTTTATTTCCTTCCAAATATTCGGAAATTTCACCTTGATTCCGAGCCTCTTTTTAGACATCATACCATAGATATTTTTCCTTTTATGGGATTTTAAATGTAAAACTACCTATTGGAGCGATATTCGTACATGTAGCTTACGACCTCTTCCAGCACCTTTCTATTCTCTCTTCAACCATGTCTCTCTTGAATGTTGGGGAAGATGGCCCTTGTCAAGTCGCTCACAGCACTCATTCCTTTGTCGATCATTTACTCTGTTTCTTTATTCTTTACACTGACCAGACAAGGCTTGTTCTTGACCTCCAAAACAGTGACCATTTTCCCATCATCTTATCCCTCTTATCACGAATGGTTCTTGCAAGTGACGATTCGTGGAATGTTCTCCCAACAGTGATCTATCTCCATTTTTAAACACCGGCACAACACCTGTGATCATCAAAGATTTCGGTACTCACAAACGAACCTAATCTTTGAGCACATATACCAGTAAATTAAAGGCGAATGAAAACAACGAAAATAAAATAGAAATATGAATAAAAAGGAGTGTTAAGAACAAGCTCATAACAGCAATCAAACGAAATAAAAAATTAATGTTCCTCTCTTTTTATGTAATAACATCACACAAATGCCAAGAAAACTTTTAACAAAAGGAAACTTCCACCACAAAATTACAAAGGTACACAGGACAAAAATAAACTGAAGACAACTGGATGTTGCAAAAAATAGATGAAAAAGGCAAAGTGTGTTCTCAAGTTGCCTGGCTACATCACGTTACGTCCACTTAGGGGCCCAGGCACTTGACAACGGAACTAACTAGCCGTGAAGATGCTGGGAGGCGGGACCAGGTCACCTGCCATCTAGAGCTGGAAAGAAAGAGAAGAAGTAAAAAATGTAGAGAGAGAGAAATGGGCTGGGGGGGGGGGGGCTGTTGCTGATCTTATGCTAAATCTTTAGACTAACTGGCAGCAGTCCCTGAACTATTCCAAAGGCTTCTGTGTTGTTTCGTTGGATATTGCATGTTTAATTTTCATGGTTTGGCATCTTGTACTAACTTCAGAGTTTCATGCAGTAGTTATCTCAGGTTCTATCTTACATCCAATTAGGAACTACCATCAAGAAAGGATTAATGTAATGTCCTTAAGAATTTCAATCTGAAAACAACTCGATTGGTACCTGTGTGTCACTGGGCAGTGTTCTTGGCATCTGGTTAAGTAATATCTACACCAACGATCTAATTCTCATTCATGAAGCTCTAACCTTTGCTGATAACATGTTCTTTAATCAATACCTTGTTTTAACCAGAGACGTAGATAATATGTAGCTGAACAAATCTTCATGTGTGGTGAAGAGGACAAGTTGACTGGTATCTTGGATACCAAAGATGAAGTAATTAAACAAATACAACAAAATTATAGCCAAAAGTCCCCATGGCTGGACGAAGTATTTTCCAATTTTTAAAGAATGTAAAGAGCTAAGTGAGCCTTTGCTTTGAATGTTTAATAAACCATTATTAATTTTGAGTTCTGTGTTGATTTTAAAGAAAGGAGATATGTCACTAGTGTTAAACAATTGTCCAATTAGCTTAAAGTTTGCTGTAGGAAAATTCTTGGAATCAACAAACTCAATAGCCGGTCGTTTACAGCCTAACAAACCGAGAATTAAGGGATTCTCAACATGATTTTACTAAAGACGTTTTCGTGTTCAACAAACTTACTCTTGTTACTTGCCAGTTTATTTAAAGTAGTTAATAGTGTAAAGGCATGCTCCATTCTACAATTTGACTGAAACGACGATTTTGACACTGTGCTTCATGCGAAACTCATTAGAATGCTAGAGGCACATGATAGCAGGAGCTTTATCCTAAGTAGAATTGAAGCTTGGTTTTTCAAATGAAGCAAAGTTTGCATTAATGAAGTCAAGTCTGTGTAGGAAAAGTTGTATGTGGAGTGTTGCAGGGCGCTCTCTTCCCAGCAAACAATTTCCAATGCTGCAACATTAGCGGAAAGTTTTGAGAACTATGGCAACGTTCAATATCAGACTGCAGGAACAGATGATAGAATGTCTGCCTCCCATGCCGGAGGTCGGTTGTATGAGGATCCTAGTAATCAAGGTGAATAAGATATAACATTCACGGTATTGTGGTAGAAAGCTTATATGACTTGGGTCGAGGATCACATACTTCTCCTGAGCTCGAGTGGCAGCCACGGAAATGGTAAGTTCCATTGGGTAGCAGTTATTTGCCTTGTGATAATTGCCTCTTCAAGGCTAGGCCAGTTTGTTAGCAAGGTCCGATTTGAATAACGGGCTGAACCATTTTCGTATTTAAAACAAAAAATTCTTTCCAAATGGGTTCTTTCCTAAAAATGGTATTTTAGGAACATGACATGCAAACGTAGTTATGTTATATTAGCTGAGGATAGGTTATATTAGGTTATATTAGCAGAGGATAGGTTAAAATCGGTTAGGTAGGTTGTTAGTTTGTTTAGTAATATGTAAGTTAGTTTGACAAAAAAGAATAAAATAAAATATAATACAGAGCTTAATCATTCCAAAAGAAACAAATTGAACAAAAATATTATTTCAGGAAAATTCAGCTTGATAGACAAGTAGGCTTGTTAGGCAAATAAGGCAACTAGGCATATATATATACATATATATATATATATATATATATATATATATATATATATATATATATATATATATATATATATATAATATATATGTCGTACCTAGTAGCCAGAACGCACTTCTAAGCCTACTATGCAAGGCTCGATTTGCCTAATAAGCCAAGTTTTCCTGAATTAATATATTTTCTCTAATTTTTGTTCATGTAAAATGATCAAGCTACCCATTTCATTATGTATGAGGTCAATTTTTTGTTATTGGAGTTAAAATTAACGTAGATATATGACCGAACCTAACCAACCCTACCTAACCTATCTTTATAGGTTAGGTTAGGTTAGGTAGCCGAAAAAGTTAGGTTAGGTAGTCGAAAAACAATTAATTCATGAAAACTTGGCTTATTAGGCAAATCGTGCCTTGCATAGTAGGCTGAGAAGTGCGTTCTGGCTACTAGATACGATATATATATATATATATATATAATATATATATATATATATATAAATATATATATATATATATATATATATATATATATATATATATATATATATATATATATATATATATATATATATATATAAAATAAATAAATCCGGCGCACTCGGAAACAATGATAGAACTGTCCAAAATGTCCCTTCCACCTTTTTCTCTCAAACTAAAGAGCAAAATAGCGTGAAACAATTTATTTTCAAATTGCATTTGTTTTTATTGTCATTGTGTGTCACAATAATGTGTCAAGCACACTGACCCTGGCTGTCACTCTCCTGTGTGTACTGACCCTGGCTGTCACTCTCCAGTGTGTACTGACCCTGGCTGTCACTCTCCTGTGTGTACTGACCCTGGCTGTCACTCTCCTGTGTGTACTGACCCTGGCTGTCACTCTCCAGTGTGTACTGACCCTGGCTGTCACTCTCCAGCGTGTACTGACCCTGGCTGTCACTCCCCTGTGTGTACTGACCCTGGCTGTCACTCTCCTGTGTGTACTGACCCTGGCTGTCACTCCCCTGTGTGTACTGACCCTGGCTGTCACTCTCCTGTGTGTACTGACCCTGGCTGTCACTCTCCTGTGTATACTGACCCTGGCTGTCACTCTCTGGTGTGTACTGACCCTGGCTGTCACTCTCCGGTGTGTACTGACCCTGGCTGTCACTCTCCGGTGTGTACTGACCCTGGCTGTCACTCTCCGGTGTGTACTGACCCTGGCTGTCACTCTCCGGTGTGTCTGACCCTGGCTGTCACTCTCCGGTGTGTCTGACCCTGGCTGTCACTCTCCGGTGTGTACTGACCCTGGCTGTCACTCTCCGGTGTGTACTGACCCTGGCTGTCACTCTCCTGTGTGTACTGACCCTGGCTGTCACTCTCCTGTGTGTACTGACCCTGGCTGTCACTCTCCTGTGTGTACTGACCCTGGCTGTCACTCTCCTGTGTGTACTGACCCTGGCTGTCACTCTCCTGTGTGTACTGACCCTGGCTGTCACTCTCCTGTGTGTACTGACCCTGGCTGTCACTCTCCTGTGTGTACTGACCCTGGCTGTCACTCTCCTGTGTGTACTGACCCTGGCTGTCACTCTCCTGTGTGTACTGACCCTGGCTGTCACTCTCCTGTGTGTACTGACCCTGGCTGTCACTCTCCTGTGTGTACTGACCCTGGCTGTCACTCTCCTGTGTGTACTGACTCTGGCTGTCACTCTCCTGTGTGTACTGACCCTGGTTGTCACTCTCCTGTGTGTACTGACCCTGGCTGTCACTCTCCTGTGTGTACTGACCCTGGTTGTCACTCTCCTGTTTGTACTGACCCTGGTTGTCACTCTCCTGTGTGTACTGACCCTGGCTGTCACTCTGCTGTGTGTACTGACCCTGGCTGTCACTCTCCTGTGTGTACTGACCCTGGCTGTCACTCTCCTGTGTGTACTGACCCTGGCTGTTTGTTCTTTTTAAGAGGACAGGTTGCAACCTGTCCTCTTAAAAATAATGTCACTTTTCGCTGGTATGTGCACTATGGCCAAATTTGGACGTAATTTGAAATGAAATCGACTCACAAAAGTGACGTACTGTTCCGTTTTCTGTTTGAGTCGTCCGGGCGACTCTCTAAGGTTAGAATAGATGACTTTCAATTCACGTTTTTTCATAACGTTTGAAACTTTGAGAATTTCCTGCCCACCTAACCTATCAGAGGACTCTTAACTTACTGTTGTTCAAAAAAAAAAAATCCCAAATTTATTTTTATTTTTTTTTTCATTTTCATATTACGTCCAAATTCGGCCATACGGGCAAACGGCCAAAAGCGACGTTCTTTTTAAGAGGACAGGTTGAATAATATCGTATATTACATTGAGATAAATCATTGATTATTTTTTAAATGATTATATTTAGTGCAGAAATTCGTCATGGGAGGGGAAGGGGGGGGGTCATACTGTCCCAATGCCTCACTATGTTTCCTCTTGAATCTTGGCTATCCGAATCAGCCTCTATCCATCTATATAAGGAGCAGGCGGCTGAGCGGACAGAACACTGGACGCGTGATCCTGTTGTTATGGGTTCGATCCCGGGCGTCGGCGAGAAACAATGGACAGAGTTTCTTTCACCCTGATGCACCTGTTACCTAGCAGTAAATAGGTAACTGGGACTTAGTCAGCTGTCACGGGCTGTTTCCTGGGGGGTGGAGGCCTGGTCGAGGACCGGGCCGCGGGGATACTAAAGCCCCGAAATCATCTCAAGATAAGATCTCAAGATAGATCTCGTACCCCAGACGAGCAACGTAACCCGTTGTCTCTGCAACGTTGGGTGAGGCTAGCCCAAAGCATCTGACCTTCATCTTTGGACTGACAGACATATTCGCTCCTGTATATTTAGAGTGTTTTGGCAGGCCTTGATGATTCTTATCTTGTTTGCATAGACCCCTAAAATTTTTATCCCACTCGGACAATAATTTAAGACTGCTATCTAGGTCGGTCGGCAGAGCGGACACCACACTGGACTTGTGATCCTGTGGTCCTGGGTTCGATCCCAGGCGCCGGCGAGAAACAATGGGCAGAGTTTCTTTCACCCTATGCCTCTGTTACTTAGCAGTAAAATAGGTACCTGGGTGTTAGTCAGCTGTCACGGGCTGCTTCCTGGGGGTGGAGGCCTGGTCGAGGACCGGGCCGCGGGGACACTAAAGCCCCGAAATCATCTCAAGATAACCTCAAGATAGGTAGTTAGATAATGGTGTACATCTTTCTTCATATAGTGGTTCAGAATGTTTAATTTTCCAAGACTATATTTATGCATTAACATAACATTTCGAAAGCCTATCGGACATCAGCAAAGTCGTGAGAACGTCTTACTTAATTTGACAAGAATTTGATGATTATATCATACTTTATAAAGCTCCTATGGATATATATTTTTCGTACGGTACGAAGTTAAAGACGCGTATCGTACTCGGACGAGATCTTGAAAATTAAGATGACAGCGAGTCATGCTTAGCGACCATCGTGTGTCAAGAATTATATTGATGAATGCTGTTCTTACTCGTCTTCTTTCGTCACTTATTTCAGTTTCCCGTTTAGAAAGCTGTTCGTGTGATACAATAGAATGTATAACACACGTCGCTGTAAGCTGTTCGTGTGATACAATAGAATGTATAACACACGTCGCTGAAAGCTGTTCGTGTGATACAATAGAATGTATAACACACGTCGCTGTAAGCTGTTCGTGTGATACAATAGAATGTATAACACACGTCGCTGTAAGCTGTTCGTGTGATACAATAGAATGTATAACACACGTCGCTGTAAGCTGTTCGTGTGATACAATAGAATGTATTACACACGTCGCTGTAAGCTGTTCGTGTGATACAATAGAATGTATACCACACGTCACTGTAAGCTGTTCGTGTGATACAATAGAATGTATAACACACGTCACTGTAAGCTGTTCGTGTGATACAATAGAATGTATAACACACGTCACTGTAAGCTGTTCGTGTGATACAATAGAATGTATAACACACGTCACTGTAAGCTGTTCGTGTGATACAATAGAATGTATAACACACGTCACTGTAAGCTGTTCGTGTGATACAATAGAATGTATAACACACGTCGCTGTAAGCTGTTCGTGTGATACAATAGAATGTATAACGGCACTCAGCACACGTCGCTGTAATTTCTTGCTCCAGTTCAATTTTCTGACCCGTTTGCTGCTCAGGACGGAGTTGCCTTCATATTCCCGGAATGGAACTAATACATATTCATATCTAATTAACTTTGCTCGCCTTCAGTCCTACCACCTGTCTGCTGTCTGTCTCTTCCGCTGTCTGCTGTCTGTCTCTTCCGTTGTCTGCTGTCTGTCTCTTCCGCTGTCTGTCTCTTCCGCTGTCTGTCTCTTCCGCTGTCTGTCTCTTCCGCTGTCTGTCTCTTCCGCTGTCTGTCTCTTCCGCTGTCTGTCTCTTCCGCTGTCTGCTGTCTGTCCAAATAAGCAGTTTTCTGTTCTTTTTGGCTGTACACTAAACGGCAATCTTTTTCTTGTGTCTGTCCAACAGAGCCGTTTCTGCTCCCTTTGTGTGACATACATTGAACAGTTAAATGTTCTTTGTATCCGTCCAACTGAATGGCTGTCTATCCGTCTGTCTGTCTGTTTATCTGTCTGCCTCTTTGTTTATCTTCAACTTTTACGCAACTAAATATTTATCTACTTTTTGTTTTGTCAATATGCCTAAATTTTGGGTCTATCATTTATTCACGAACTCGCAGTTTTTGTATTTCCTGTTTGCAAGAGTCTCATCTTTCCGGGTTACTGGTGAAGTCTGGTCCTCAGATGAACATCCCAAGCTGGGACCACCAGCTTCTAGATTGAACTCTTCGCGGTGATCGTTTTCTTCTTTTGACGGGAAACCCATCTGTTAAAGTACCAGTTGTTTGCAAAATTACTAATTATCTCTTCCAGTTCCCATTTTTTGGCGTTAGCTGCCACAAAGCATCGACGGATGATCCATGGCTAACACAAACCTCCAGACCAGCCCGAGATACGTAATTTTCCTGGAGTTCCAGTATGGAATTAATGAATGCATTTCAACGTATTCATTGTATGCATTCCTGCTTCAATGTATTCCCATTGAAGCAGGGCAATTCATTCATACGTTTTTAACTCTAAGTGGAGGGCGAATATATTCTTCGCCCCGATCTGTCGGGATAGCGGGTGTAATGAAGATAGCCGGGTGAAAATTCCAAGGGATTGGAATTTGCTATAAATTTAAATAGATCTTGTTAGTGGCATAACGCCTCAGTCCCCCCCTCTCCCCCCCTCTCCCCCCCCCTCTCCCCCCCCCCTCTCCCCCCCTCTCCCCCCCCTCCCTCTCTCTCTCTCTCTCTCTCTCTCTCCCCCTCTCTCCCTCTCTCTCTCTCTCTCTCTCCCTCTCTCCCTCTCTCTCCCCCTCTCCCCCTCTTTTTTTTTTTTTTTTTTTTTAACTAAGACTAGGATTCATAAGGGATGCCTAATAACATACCTACTGAAACTGCAAGCAAGAGCTGTTATCCTACCTCAGCTCATCTGAAGCCTACACCTAGAAACTCCTTTATTACATAAGAGTATACTTTGAATCTAACACATTGGGAACTATCATATATTTAACTTATGTGAGCTAAGTTGAAACCTACTCCTAGATGCCTATTTATTTCATGAGCCTGGTATTATTTGCTTTAGAAGGAATAGCCTTTATTCATTAAAAAACATTAGGTAACAATCATATAAGGAACAGGATGAGCTTGTAGCCAGCTGTGTGCCAGAGTCTTCATGTGAACAGTTGACCTGATCTCCCGTGTATCAATCTGTTGAGCGAACAAGTTCCAGATGCGAGTAAGTCTCGGAAGGAATGAACGCTGATGGAGTGATGTTCTTGAGAATGGCACTTCCAGCATGAGAGTGTTGAATGTTGAGAGCCTAGTGTTACGAGTGGGAACTACTGGTACTCCACGGAGTTGGGCCAAGTACGGAACTTTGAGGATATTGGCCTTGTACATAACAGTAAGACCAACAACGTCCCGACGGTGTTGCAGGCTCTGATGTTCAGACCGTTCCCACCAGACTTGGTCAAGACTAGAGTACTAGCCTTCTAGCCCGTCTCTCTACTTTGTCCAACAGTCTGACGAAAGATGGGGGGCAGGCAATCCAGGAAAGGGGTGCATACTCAAGATGGGAGCGAACTTGAGCTTCATATAAGGTTTTGCATCCCTTGCTGTCAAGAAGATATGAGATGCGCCGTAGTGCTGTAAGTTTCCTGGCT
>NC_091188.1:16478876-16508876 GCF_040958095.1 Procambarus clarkii
AGGTGAGTACACACACACACACACACACTCACACTCACACATATACATGATCCCAGCGTTACGAAGGATGGGGAATGAAGAGCGCCTGAAGGAACTGAGCCTTACGACACTAGAAAAGAGAAGGGAGAGGGGGGGATATGATAGGAACGTATAAAATACTCAGGGAAATTGACAGAGTGAACATAGACGAAATGTTTACACGGAATAGTAACAGAACGAGGCGACATGGGTGGAAGCTGGAAACTCAGATGAATCATAGATGGTAGAAAGTTTTAATTTAGCGTGAGAGTAGTGAAAACTGGAATGCACTTAAGGAGCAGGTTGTGGAAGCAAATTCTATTCATAATTTTAAAACTAGGTATGATAGGGAAAAAGGACCGGAGTCATTACTGTAAACAACCAATGGCTAGAAAGGCGGGATCAGAGAGTCAATGCTCGATCCAGCAGACACAAATAGGTGAATACAAATAGGTGAGTACACACTACACATACACATACACATACACACACACACACACACACACACACACACACACACACACACACACACACACACACACACACACACACACACACACACACACACACACACACTCACTCTCTCTCACACTCACACACACACACACACTCACCCACACAGTAGGACTAGGAATACCCACATACTATAACATTAATATAGGAGAGAAACTATGATAAAGCTTCCAAAGCACAAAAAACACCCAAAATCACTTCACAGTCATACAATAAGGAAAATGACAGTGACCGGCTATGTGACTAGATTTTGAAAAACTTGAGGTCAACTGATAAGAAATGACAAGAAGGTTTGCAGTAACCTGACCTGACAGGCCTGAGGGGTCTGACAGCTGAGTAGACAGCGCTTTGGATTCGTAGTCCTGAGTTTCGGGTTCGATCCCCGGTGAAAGCGGAAACAAATGGGCAGTTTTTTTTTCACCCGAATGTGTTTGTTCACCTAGCAGTAAATAGGTACCTGGGAGTTAGACAGCTGCTACGGGCTGCTTCCTGGGGGTGTGTGACAAAAAAGGTTTGGTCGAGGATCGGGCCGCGGGGACGCTAAGCCCCGAAATAATCTCAAGATAATCTCAAGAAGATAACCTATATTCCAGTTACCACAGAAAGTTTGGGTCTAAACAAGAAAAGCTCCCATTGGATAAAGAGGAGATATACCTTGATGTGAGATTGACCTGTATTGAATATAAGAGAAGAGGAAGTAATGAGGCAACTAGCATCACTAGATGAGAAGAAGAAAGCTATTGAACCAGACAATATATCACCATATATGTTCAAACAAGAGGCAGAGACGCTCCTAGCACTCGTCACCTAATGTCTTGTTGCATGACACAAGGTCAGGTTGCAAGAGAGCTGTAATTGTGTGTGAAATTACAGACCTGATGTGCAACGGTTGCTCATTCACTCAACACTTCGCTAGCGACACAGGCTAGTTTCGAGCCCTGGCTTAAAATGGAACACTTGATCACCGACACTTAACTCTATGCTCCTGTTCAACAAGCAGTAATTGGGGACCTGGATGTAAACTGATTGATGGACTGTGTTCTAGGGAGAACTATAAAGTTAAAAAGAGTGGCTTAAAGGCTGAGGTGTGGGAAGTGACAGCTGTAAGCATGATGATGAGGGTTTCCATAGCCATTTGTTCCTGTACTCGCTTGGGTAAGAAAAAACGAAAAATCAATAGTTGCCAACCTCCTACCAGCACTGGCGCCACACCCTCGATCTATCAGTGTTGCCTCACCACGAAAATACTATTAGAGGTTCATGCTGTTACTAATAATGAACAACGGATGTGTGTCATGTCAAGAAGGTAGAAAATTTACCAGCGGCGTCATTATGGATAATGTCTAGATTATGACCATTAGTGAAGCTGCTTCAGACTGAGGTGTTGAACGTGTTGTGACCACTGCTATTTATGTCAGTGAACAGGAGGGAGAGAGGTCGCGTAGGGCTGATAATCTAGAGAAAATAATCATTCGGCTTGACATCATTTGCAAGTTCCAAAATAAAATCAAGACTGTATCACTGATGACAGTATTTACAACCTTCGTAAACTGGCATCAATACTGCCAAATTTTTTTGTTACAAGAACAGTTAAAGGAACAATGTCAAACGGTGACAAAAATTCCTAATATTATAGGCAAATGTGATAATGTTTCTCCAAAATTGTTTTCAGTATGCAATTTTTTGGTACGTTGGAACAAATTATAAAATTATAAGATCATAAGAAATCTTAAGCTGTTCTTAATCACTTATTAAAAAAATCCTTGTATTAAGCCAATAGTAGACACTGGCATTCTTCCAAGGAACAACATTGTTTCCTACACCAAAATCAAGATAATAGCTGTAATAAAAAGGCTTCAGTCAGTAAGTAGAAATGAAGGAGTTAACATTTTTGTTAGACAGTAATGATAACTTTCTATTTGAGGCACAAGGCAATACACGCAGAGGGACGCTTGTACTTGGGTGGCGTCGGGTACTCAAAGGTTAAGCAAAATCTTATATGTAGAGTTTCGAGCGAGCAGGAGAGCCGTACAGAGAGAGAGAGAGAGAGAGAGAGAGAGAGAATTATTCTTCCCCCCTCTAGTGTGGCCCGTTGAGGAGGAAGGGGCAGCAGCTGAATTGCTCTGGATTCAGCACTCGCTTATGATACACGTCAACAGGTACCATGATTCACAAGATTGAGGTGAGGTTCCGAGGAATCCACACCTTCAGCAGGACGGAAATACTCAGCATTCTTGGCAGCATCACTGACGCTGCGCCGACTGGCATCCAGGAAGATGGAAACGGAGCCCAACTCCTCCTCTCTAGTGAGGAAGCTCTTCAGGGCCCGTTCATTCCCGACACACTGGCCGCCTTAAGTGGAGCCAGACCAGCTTCAGCGACCACTCGACCGGTGACATCCTACAACATGCAATCGAAATCGTTTATAGCCTTTCCAAACAGTGGAGTCACAACACTGCAGCTTAACCCTTGGGGAAACTACATCCAGGCTCCGCCTCCACTGCCATCCCAGCCACAGCCTCCACCAGCAACAGACAAAAAGACAATACCAGTACTACTTTACCTTGCGGACAGGATTGGCAGAACAAACCACTGCATGTTCGTCAAAAGGCAATGAGCAGCCTACTTGCAGCAAATAGACTGCCAACCGTCATTGTATCTGCCGACATGCTTACTGCAACGGCTACTCCAGCGCCTCATGTTGCTGCACCTGATCCAGCCATACTTCCTGATCCTGTAACATAACTTGCACCTCCTGCAATCCCTATCGAAGAGCCTCATGCTCCTGCAACCCGGCCCACTGAGTTTTTGGCTCCTGCTCCTAGAAAAATAATTACTGAAGATACAGCCGATCTCTCCACATCGTCTGAGCAAGCGACAATGGTAGATGTCACTAATGTATCTACCGTTTCCACCGAATCGATAGTACAAGATAAAGAATCCGAATCTCAAGACCAAGACATCACCACCATGGACCTATCTGAACCAAAAGCAGTCATGCACCATGGAAAATCCGCCAGATCACTGGAACATTATCAAACACAGTGCACACTTACAAACCCATTAAAATTTCAACTTAGATTCAACAGAGCAGTTGTTGTTAAACACATGGGACAAAATCTTACTGAAGCGACCATACGAATCATAAATAATCATACTCCGCCCAAGTAAAACAGAAACAAGCAACCCTTAGTGGGCCAGCCAGAGGCTTAGCGCCTGCGCAGGAATATCCATGCAAAAATAAAAAAAAATCCAAGGAAAACTATTCAGACTCATCAGGGGTGAGCCACATGTACTGTCACTGGCGCTCATGTCTCCCCTTGTTGGACACTGGTGGGCGGAGGTGCAGGGCAGCGAAGTTCAGTTTCTTATTTAATATCTCCATCTATGTACATCTCTCCTTCTCAGGCTTGTGGAGTAGGCAACGCGGCCTCCTCGAGTCAGACTGCAATTGAAGACTAGGCTTCGAGGCTTATACTATGGTTGGCCCCAGGCCAGGCTTAATTTTTGGCTACCCTTTTGATCCCTTCCCTTCTGCAGCCTCTTCCTCAGTTGAGTCGGCCTCGTCCCCAGTGGTGACAAACACTTCACCTGTTGTGGCTCAATCTTTGCCCCCCCCCCCGCCTTCCAAGAAGTCCAAGATTTCTCACAATTGAGCATGAATATTTTCAACAACTATTGCTACACATACTGATCTGTTTGGCCATACTATGTTGTCTAAATATTTCGATGTCTGTCATAATGACCGTACATGTCATGGCAATTTTCAGTCACAGATAACTTGGCTCATTGTATGCTAAAGCCTTAATGACACAGGTACCATCCGGACTGGCACCCGTGTCATTGAGACCCCTTTCCAGGTGGCCACGCATCTAGATATACTATTTCATATTGGGGAGGGCTCCAGTTTGGGGCTTCAAGACTATCCACTTGAATACAAGCATGTGCACAGTCCTTCACAAGCCCCACGTTGAGACATGGGACAGGGAACAGGATTGGTCTGAAGGTCCGCTCGTGGTCGTCGTCATCGCTTTAAGGTCGTTAAGGTAATTTTAGATAGTCTGATCATCCTGTCTCCAGTAATTCTTGATTGTGTCAGATGCTCTGTTCTGAAACATGTCCCGTCTCCACGGCGCTGCAATAGATATTGGAAATTGAGCCTAAAGCCACGAAGTGGCGTAGTGAGATATTCACAAAGAGATCCCCTGGCATCTCCCTCTGTGTTTCGTACAGTACTCGAAGCTTATGTTTAATCGGATTTTGGAGTTGAGTACTTCTGTTTCTGAAGACTGGTTTGAGGCGGTTGTCCTTCCCATTAGATAACTTGTTATTCAAAGGACTTCCCCCTAAAGATTTTCGTTTCATTGCTCTGACAAGTTGTCTGCAATTTTTGTTTAAACATATGACTAATGTACATCTCGTATGATTCCTGAAACATCACTGCGAGGTCTCCCCGTCCAAATTTTTGTTTTTGCAAATGTCTCGGCACGAATATTACATTTGTACTGTCTTCATTTGCCACGAATTCCTCCGCTGTTGCAGTTCTTTTCTTACCAAAAGATGGCATTTGGCACCACCCGGACATACCGTATTTCAGCCAACGGCTTTTTCTTTGGCAATCTCTCGCTTTTCCTTTAATGCTTTTACTATCATGGTTCGTTTCAAGTTAGAGTTGGTGCTGCTTTCTAGAACTCTTTTTCAACAGTATGAAGGTGTTCCTCAAAGTAGTGTTCTGAGCACTACTCCCTTGATGCTCTTCCTCTCTTGGATTTTCTGCAGCCTTTTTTCTTCACATTCTCACTCTATTGTCATTGTAACTCCTCCTCTTCTTTCTCGAACTCCGGCTCGGAATCAACATCGTGTCGTCCTGAGCCATCAATCTTGGCTTCAAGTTCTCATTGACTAAGACTTCTACAATGACTCTTTCTCCGAGTCATGTTGTCTCTCGTTCCCCGTTGTCAGTGACGACCCCTTATCTAAATGGATTCTTCCAAACTCTTCGAGTTGATTTCTGACACCCGTTTGTTTTGTCACACTATGTCACTCACCTCCGACTTGAATACTTCAAAGCGGTACTTTAAGACCTTACTTAGTCTTGTCCCAAACCGTCTGGAGAGCTAATAGATGAATACTCATCAATCTGAACTTCTCTCTGGTTCTGAGTAAACTAGATTATGGCTGCCACACATGATCTCTTGCCTCTGTCTCGACCCTTTGTCGTCTTGATGCTCTGCACCATATGGGGCTGTCTCAACTCTGGTGCCTTTTGTTCGCCCAGAGCTTATATGTTCATACTGGAGTCCAATGTCTATAGGATCATTGTTATCGTTACTGCCTTCACTACCTCTGACGGTTCCAGCAACATCCCTACTCCCGCTTCTAGTGGTCTTTCTCCACCGCTCCTCAGGAGTGACCTCTTTTCGTCTCCATGTCTTTCTTTTCCTGCAAGGTGGCTCGGTTTACAAGATTCTCTCGGTTCACATTGTCAACGTCTCTCCTTGTGTTGTTCCTACCTTGCCCCCATGGAGGGTCTCACGTGAAATTTTGCAAGATGCCTCACCCACGTGGTTTTGAAATGTCTTTTCCTTGTACATTTTTTCTCACACTTAAACTTTTTTTCAGAGAAGAGTCTACATCTGGCTTTAGCTATGGCTGCTCCATTGCTTATCCTGATCACACATATGTAGGGCGCCTACCCCCAGATACTAGTATCATCACGGCGGAACTTAATGCAACTTTGTATGCACTTCATAAGCTACTCTCTCTGTATCAACGTTTGTTTGTCGTTGTGGTTGAATCTTGCAGTGCCACCTCAGGACTCTGGAGTCTTTTAACCCTATGAATCCTATGTGCTCTTAAAAGTGACCTTACTCCTTGACCTTTCTTTTTCTACCATAATAGAAACAGCTGTTACGAAACACTCTCAGAACAATACTGATACTTACAGTATCAGTATATTTCTCAAATGAGATGTAACTGGGATAAATTGATCAGAAAAAGACATGCTAGCAGAAGATATAGCTCCTGCATATAATGTATATAATGAGTGTAACAAGTATAGGTTCGACAGCCTGGTAAAGAGGTATGATGCTTACAAACAAACCTGACCAAAAAGCAGAAATCTGGCGAGGTTGCCTGTGACCTTCTGTAACACGGTATTCTTTGTAATCATTGTGTAAACTTAAGCTGGCAGCTGTATACAGATCATCCAGAGCAAGCCAAGAGAGTGATGCTATATTAATCGATGAAATTAAATGAAATATTAATATTTACGACACTGTAATCATTTACCAATATTAATAACACAAGTGTTTTTGGAACATATTATGAGACGGAAAGGATGCACAACTAATATTCGAAATGACTGTAGATGCTTGCCTACATCATATGTATCGTCTACAACACGTAGGAAAAATATCTTAAGATTCATTCTGTCATAACTAATTCTAAGGAATATGAAACCAGGGATAAGGTAAGAATTAGTGACTATAGCAAAGTTCGATTCACATTAAACTTGGACTGCAATATTCAAAGCATTCTTATGGCAATGTTAGTTTACAGGTTCGCAAACTCCAATATGTTAGGTAAAGGCATATGTTATGTAAACTGCATCAAACACCTGAGTGTCAAAACTGTCGATATGTTGAGCAGATTGAAACAGAAATGGAAAAAATAACAAAATGGATTATTTTCTCAAACAAGATAAACAAATATAATAACAACAAATGGCCAACACGAATGACAAAATGGCAGTTCAGTCCCCTGTTATACACGTTATACGCTGTTGAACTTACCTTACCCCCTCTGCATGCTCCTACGACGTCAGTGGCACACTCTGTGTTTACAACTGTGTCAGCAACAGTAACTTCCTCAAACATTTACCCCATTCACCCAGCAGTGATGCTATATCTTATAACATCCTTAATTCTGCTGTTTTCTTTTTTGGGGGGATATAAGGTTTCTTCCTGGGAAACACTGCATCATAAATCATTCAAGTAAGTTTTGTTCCTGCCATATGTAAGGTCGTAGTTTGCCTCACGTGTTGGTGGTAGGAAGGGGGGGGGGGGAAGTGATGATAGAGGGAGAAATGGGAGGATGAACATACGGAATAAGTGTCCAGAGGAAGGGATATGGTGGTGAGGTGTAGGTAGTAAATATAAACATAGCTTTCGGAGGAGGGGGGGACGAAGGAAATGAAGCTGAAGAAAAGGTAGATGATGAGAGAGAATTAAGGAGAGGGAAATGAGTGGAAGATAGAAGTAGTATAGGGAAGGGGAGAGTCAAAGGCAGATGAAAATGAAAGAGAGGAGGAGACAAGGGAATGTGTTGTGTAAGAAGGGCAGAAAGGAAGAGTGTTAGAGATGTGAAGGTTGACGAAGAGAAGAATGGTGGAGAATGAGTGTGTCAGGTGTGAATTGAAGAACACGAAGAGGAGGCATGAAAGCAGGAGTCGGGTCAGGGGGGAGGGAAAAGGGTTGAGATAGTGTTGTCTTCAGTAATGAAGAAGCTATGTGAAAGAGGGAGTCATCCTTATAGGAGAAGAAAGAATGTAATTGGAAGTAGATAAAAACATTGTCTGGGGCTTTGGAGCAGATAAGGACACAGTCGAGGCAGAGTTTTGCGATTCCCAAGTCCGTCATAAGCTTCGTCCTCACCTATCTGAGAGTTATTCCCCTTAGGACACACCTGGACAATAATAATAATATTATAATCCAGGTGAGTTGAATAAAAATAAACATTGTTTATTTTTATTTCTTTGAGAAGCAAGTTGAGAAGTTAATTGAGGATAAATATGCTTTTGTGTCTGTTTGCTAAGGGCAGTGTGGTCTTAGATTATGTCCAGAATATTCGAGAAAATGGTAACTAGAACCCGCTGCACAGAATAGGCAAGGATGATGTCATAAATAGCCAATAAAGAGCGGCAGGAGTGAGACGTAGCTATGAGTGGAGGTCTGTGATTGGTTTGGGCCTCACTCGAGTGTTGAGCAGGATTGGAGACGGATGTGTTTCAGTGTCCGTCGAATTTTTCTGCAGGATTTGACCTAAAACATACGTTCCTCTTTTCCTCAAACAGTTCACAGGCCAGTAAGTGAAAGGGCCAAGAATTGATACTCCATTTTCCAAGACTCTAATTCAACTCCTTCTCAGAACTTTGCCCTGAACAAATCCTCCTGCTGCTGCCTCCTTTCCTCCGCTTGATTCGCCTCGTATGTTCTATATTTATTCACCTAGCTCCTTTACTTTTCATCATATCACATACTCTGGATATCTTCCTTTTAGTCTGTACATCCTCCTCAAGTTTTACCAGTTAAAACCTTGCATGCTCTCTCCTCTTGGATAAATTAGTTTTCATCACAGTCTTCGTGTGTTCCATACATACATTCTTCTGATTTGAAATACTAATATTCTTCATGTGGTTCATGTACCTATCCAGAACTTAATAACTCGTTAATGATACGATGAATTACGGGCTTCCTCTTTCCCTAGTGTACACATTCCTGTAATAAAGAGCATATTCCCCGTACTTTGGTCAGCAATGGCATAGAATACAGCACCTTCCTGGGTCACCCAGATGCTTCACCTGCATGTATGAAGAGGTGATACAGCGACCTCCTTTAATTAGGGTTTAAGGGCTCCTCATTGTCTCCTCCTCAGTCTCTCTCTTTCCTATCACTCCTTTACACTTCCTCTTCCCTCCCATTCGTCAATCACCTTCCTTCCCATTCCCCAATTCCCTTCCCTTCTCTTTGTCTGTTTATTTACCATTTACCCATTTTCTAATTTACTGTACATGTATTCCTCGTTTGTTGAACATTCCTTACTTAATCATCAAGGCTTAGAAATTTTTGTTTTGTTTTATGAAATGTTAGTGGTTGGGCGTATTATTATTTGTATTGCCATATTTATTTATTCGACACATTACTGAACATTACTCAGATTAATTTAACAATATACGTAAATTAAGCAGATTGTGCAATCAAAATTTCAAGCTGTAATTCACCGTGACCACTAGCACAGCATGGCACAGGGAAGGTGGGGGTAGGTGGAGGGGCTTGGGCATGTTTGGCACCACACACACACACACACACACACACACACACACACAGGGACGTTAGAAAGAACTTTTTCAGTGTCAGAGAGTAGTTAACAGGTGGAATGCATTAGGGAGTGATGTGGTGGAGGCTAACTCCATACACAGTTTCAAATGTGGTTATGATAGTGCCCAGTAGGCTCAGGAACCTGTACATCAGTTGATTGACTGCTGAGAAGCGGGACCAAAGAACCAGAGCTCATCCCCCGCAAGCACAAATAGGTGAATACAAATTGATGAGTTCACACTCAAAACATGCCCGAACTCTCTTGCTAATTTTTTGTATTTCTTATAAAAACGTTGAATGGTTACACACCTTAAGTTCTTGGTATATGCATTGAGCCACGCTTATTTACTTGCTAAAACCCATTTGGACATTCTGCCATCTAAATATCCTTATGCGAGTTCAATATATCTGGTGCCACAAATTAACTTTATTGGTGCGTGTCTGAGACGAACGTCATATTTTTTTATCAACGTATATATCAAGCCGCAGAGACACTGTTGCAGCATAATCTGCTGGGTGTATTATCGTAATGTTGCACGCCACATAAATAACAATGCATATAAGCTGCATGACCAGTAAGCTGAATTAGGAATATATAGCACAGGTATCTAAACTGAAGGGCATAGCACATGCATAGCATGTAAGTAGTTTTGGGTATAGGCTGTATATTGCATGAGCGGCATGTAGCCTTATCTGCAGGCTTGAGTGCGCTATTCAGTCGTCACAATATTCACGGGCCTTAATGTTCCACACGCGGTTGGTTCCATAGTACCACACGTGACATTATTGACCGACACGCTAAAACGATGATGTGGCCAAAAACGCTTTCTGTGTGTATGTGTGCTCTCATTTAGCTTTGATTTGTGGCACTTGAGCTCCAGCTCCTGGACCTTACTACGTCTTTGGACTGGTGAAGTTCGTCATACAAAATCTTTCTAATGAATTCTTGGTGAAAGTTATCTTTAAAAATCTACCTAGCTTGCTCCTTCCTCTTCCTTAATACTAGGAAATGTTAAATTTTTTGTCCTAATTTGATCGTGAACTATTGTTGTGCTTGTAACTATGTTTGCTGAACCTAGTTCTTTATCCCAGGTCCTGGTCTTTTGTCCGACGGTCCTGGTCCCAGGACTTGTTTCTTTGTCCAATGGTATTCATTTTTTTTTTTTACCTTTGGGCCCCTGTCCTTTGTCCCTGGGTTTTGTTTTATGTCCGCCTTGTCCTAGATCTTTGACCCATGGCTTGTTCTATGCTAAGTGCCCCATTTCTTCCAGATCTGGCCCCGATTCTGTGGTTTCCAGGTCCTGGTGTTTTGTCCTCTGGTACTGGTTCCATTTCCTCCTGGTCAAGGTTCTGTGCTCCCTGATCCTTATCCATTGTTACCTTGTACTGGTTATTGGATTTTCGTGGGAGTCTGCCTTTGTCAACACCCAGGTTTATCATCTATGTCTTCATGAGATCCTCTTCTGTGTTGTGATTGTGTAGCGTCGTGATATCTAGTTTTCGCTCTCTCTGCTTTCTGGTGTTCTGTTATTCCGGAAGTTCCTCCACGCCCTTTTGTTCAGTACCTTTGCTTCCATACATGCCCTATTATACCATGGATTCTTCTTTTGCTTCTCGGATTTTTCCTTTTGGGCCGGGATGTATCTGCTTACTGCCTCCTGACACTTTTGGGTGACATAGTCCATCATATCTTGTACAGACTTAGCTCTGAGGTCTGTGTCCCAAGGTATTTCCCTTAGGAAGCTTCTCATCTCCTCATAATTTCCCTTTCGGTATGCCAGCCTTTTGTTTCCTAGTTCTTTTTCGGGGGGGATAATTCCTAGCTCTACCAGGTACTCAAAGTTCAATACACTGTGATCACTCATTCCCAAGGGCGCTTCCATCTTGACTTCCCTTATATCCCACTCATTTAGGGTAAATATCAGATCAAGCATTGCTGGTTCATCCTCTCCTCTCATTCTTGTTGGATCCTTGATGTGCTGGCTTAGAAAGTTTCTTGTTGCCACGTTGTGTGTGTGTGTGTGTGTGTGTGTGTGTGTGTGTGTGTGTGTGTGTGTGTGTGTGTGTGTGTGTGTGTGTCAGTGTGTGAAATAAAATAAAAAAGTTAAAAAAAAAATTGTAGTTAGTAACAGTTGATTGACAGTTTACAGGCGGGCCGAAAGAGCAGAGCTCAACCCCCGAAAACACAACTAGGTGAATACAACTAGGTGATGTGGAAGTGATGTGGTGGAGGCTGACTCCATACACAATTTCAAGTGTAGATATGATAGAGCCCAATAGGCTCAGGAATCTGTACACCTGTTGAATGACGGTTGAGAGGCGGGATCAAAGAGCCAAAGCTCAAACCCCGCAAGCACAACTAGGTGACTAGGTGAGTACACACACACACACACACACACACACATACAATGTGTGAATGTGTCAAAGGCTGTTGGGCCTGACAGAATCTCACAGTGGATTCTAAAAGAAGGTGCAGAAGCCCTAAGTGTGCCACTCTCTATGGTGTATAATAGGTCACTGGAAACGGGAGACCTTCCGGAAAGCTGGAAGACAGCTAATGTAGTCCCAATTTACAAAAAGGGTGACAGGCAAGAGGCACTGAACTACAGGCCAGTTTCCCTAACTTGTATACCCATGCAAGGTGATGGAGAAGATTGTGAGGAAAAGGTTCGTAGAGCATCTGGAGGGAAACAGCTTTGTAACACACCACCAGCATGGGTTCAGAGATGGTAAATCGTGCCTCACAGACCTAATAGAATTCTATGACCAAGCAACACAAATCAGGCAAGAAAGAGAAGGGTGGGCAGACTGCATTTTCCTGGACTGTCAGAAAGGCTTTGGCACAGTACCTCACAAAAGACTGTTACAAAAGTTTGAGCAGCAGGCAGGAGTACAAGGTAAGGTGCTCCAGTGGATAAGGGAGTATCTAAGAAATAGGAAACAGCGAGTAACGGTGAGGGGGGAGGCATCAAAGTGGCGAGATGTCACCAGCGGGGTTACACAGGGCGCTGTACTCGGACCCATCCTGTTTCTAGTATATGTAAACGACCTTCCAGAGAGTATAGACTCATTCCTCTCGATGTTTGCTGATGATGCAAAAATTATGAGAAGAATCAAAACATATGAAGATAGACAGAGACTACAGGACTACCTGGACAAACTGGAGGAATGGTCTGGAAAATGGCTGCTAATGTTCAACTCAGGAAAGTTCAAAGTAATGAAATTAGGCGAAGAGAGCAGAAGGCTGAACACAAGATACCATCTGGGAGGTGAAATCCTGCAAGAGTCCAATAGAGAGAGAGATCTGGGGGTCGATATCACACCGAACCTGTCCCCCAGAGGCCCACATCACATATGCCGCTGATATCATCAGCGGCATATGCTAGACTGGCCAACATAAGAACTGCCTTTAGAAACTTGTGTAAGGATACGTTCAGGACCCTGTTTACCACTTACGTAAGACCAATCCTGGAGTATGCAGCTCCAGCCTGGAGTCCATACCTACTTAAACACAAGACGAAGTTAGAGAAGATTCAGCGGTATGCCACCAGACTGGTCCCGGAACTGAGAGGAATGAGTTACGAGGAAGAGTAAGGGAAGACATGATAACCACCTACAAAATTCTCAGGGGAATTGACAGGGTTACCTTGAGGTTACCTTGAGGTGCTTCCGAGGCTTAGCGTCCCCGGGGCCCGGTCGTCGACCAGGCCTCCTGGTTACCGGACTGATCAACCCGGCTGTTGGACGCGGCTGCTCGCAACCTGACGTATGAGTCACAGCCTAGTTGATCAGGTATCCTTTGGAGGTGCTTATCCAGTTCTCTCTTGAACACTGTTAGGGGTCGGCCAGTTATGCTTCTTTTGTGTAGTGGAAGCGTGTTGAACAGTCTCGGGCCTCTGATGTTGATAGAGTTCTCTCTCAGAGTACCTGTTGCACCTCTGCTTTTCAACGGGGGTATTCTGCACATCCTGCCATGTCTTCTGGTCTCATGTGATGTTATTTCTGTGTGCAGGTTTGGGACCAGCCCCTCTAATATTTTCCACGTGTAAATTATTATGTATCTCTCCCGCCTGTGCTCAAGGGAGTACAGTTTTAGGCTTTTTAGTCGGTCCCAGTAGTTTAGATGTTTTACTGAGTGGATTCTAGCAGTAAAGGATCTCTGCACGCTCTCCAGGTCAGCAATTTCTCCAGCTTTGAAAGGGGCTGTCATTGTGCAGCAGTACTCCACTCTAGAGAGCACAAGTGTTTTGAAAAGTATCATCATCGGTATAACATCTCTAGTGTGAAAAGTTCTTGTTATCCAACCTGTCATTTTTCTTGCAGTTGTGACGGCTACTTTATTGTGTTCTTTAAAGGTAAGGTCTTCCGACATGAGTACACCCAGATCCTTTACATTGACATTTCGTTCTATGTTATGATTTGCCTGAGTTTTGTACGTGGTTTCCGTTTTAATATTTCATTTTTTCCATAGCGCATGAGCTGGAACTTATCTTCGTTAAACACCATATTATTTTCTGTAGCCCATAGAAAGACCTGATCTACATCTGACTGGAGGTTTGCCGTGTCCTCTATGTTGCCTACTCTCATGAAGATTCTAGTGTCATCTGCAAAGGATGATACAGTGCCATAGGTTGTGTTCTTGTCTATGTCCGATATGAAGATGAGAAAAAGTACTGGAGCAAGCACAGTACCCTGGGGGACTGAGCTCTTCACGGTTGATGGGCTGGATTTTATTTTGTTGACTATTACACATTGGGTTCTGTTGGTCAGGAAATTGTAGATCCATCTGCCTATTTTCCCGGTAATTCCTTTTGAACGCATTTTATGTGCAATAACACCATGGTCACATTTATCAAAAGCTTTCGCGAAATCTGTGTAAATTACATCAGCGTTTTGTTTGTCTTCCATAGCATCTAATGCCATATCATAGTGGTCCAGCAACTGCGACAGGCAAGAGCGCCCTGTTCTGAAACCATGTTGTCCGGGGTTATGGAGATGCTGTGATTCCATGTATTTTGTGATCTTAGCACTCTCTCAAAATTTTTTATGTGCGATGTTAGTGCTATCGGTCTGAAATTTTTTGCCTCTGCCTTATTTCCTCCTTTATGAAGTGGTGCTATCTCTGCTGTTTTTAGTATATCAGGAATAACGCCAGTATCTAGGCTTTGTCTCCACAGAATGTGGAAGGCCTGCGATAGTGGTTTTTACAGTTCTTTATGAATATGGAGTTCCAAGAATCCGGGCCTGGTGCAGAGTGCATAGGCATACTGTTTATGGCTTCTTCAAAATCCAGTGGGAATAGGGTGACGTCTGATATATGATTTGATGTTGGTATCATATCCATGAAAAATTCATTTGGGTTATCAATCTAAAGGGTGGACAAAGACAAATTCTTTAGCGCGGGTGGAACACGAACAAGGGGACACAGGTGGAAACTTAGTACCCAGATGAACCACAGAGACGTTAGAAAGAATTTTTTCAGTGTCAGGATAGTTAACAAATGGAATGCATTAAGTAGTGTTGCGGTGGAGGCTGACTCCATACACAGTTTCAAATATAGATATGATAGAGGCCAGTAGGCTCAGGAATCTGTGCAACATTGATTGACAGTTGAGAGGCGGGACCAAGGAGCCAGAGCTCAACCCCAGCAAACACAAGTAGGTGAGCACAACTAGGTGAGTACACACACACACAGGAAGCAGCCCGTAACAGCTGTCTATCTCCCAGGTACCTATTTACCACTAGGTAACAGGCGCATCAGGGTGAAGGAAATTCTGCCCATTTTTTTCCTGCCGGCCCCGGGAATCGAACCCCGGTCCACATGACTACGAATCAAGCGTGCTGTCCACTCGGCCACTGGCCCTCGTGTGTATGTGTGTGTGTACTCACCTATTTGTACTCACCAATTTGTGCTTGCAGGCATGCAGGATCGAGCATTGTCTCTTCGATCCCACCTTTCTAGCCATCGGGTGCTTACAGCAATGACTCCTGTCCAATTTTCCTATCATATCTAGTTTTAAAATTATGAATAGAGTTTGCTTCCACAACCTGTTCCCCAAGTGCATTCCATTTTTTCAGTACCCTCACGCTAAAAAAAATACTTCCTAACATCTCTGTGGCTCATCTGAGTTTCCAGCTTCCACCCATGTCCCCCTCGTTCTGTTACTATTACGTGTGAACATTTCATCTATTTCCACTTTGTCAATTCCCCTGAGTATTTTACATGTTCATATCATATCCCCTCTCTGCCTTCTTTTTCTAGTGTCGTAAGATTTAGTTCTTTCAGGCGCTCTTCATATCCCATCCCTCGTAACTCTTGGACAAGCCTCGTCGTAAACTTCTGAACCCTTTTCCAGTTTCCTTATGTTTTTTTCTGGTGGGGGGCTCCATGATGGTTCGGCATACTCTAAGACTGGTCTCACGTAGGCAGTGTAAAGCGCCCTAAAAGCCTCGTCACTTAGGTTTCTGAATGAAGTTCTAACTTTCGTCAGTGTAGAGTACGCTGCTGTCGTTATCCTATTTATATGTGCCTCAGGAGTTAGGTTAGGTGTTACGTCCACTCCCAGGTCTTTTTCTTGAATTGTTACAGGTAGGCAGTTCCCCTTCATTGTGTACTGTCCCTTTGGTCTCCTATCACCTGATCCCATTTCCATAAATTTACATATACGTGTGTTGAACTCCGGTAGCCAATTCTCTGACCATCTCTGCAACCTGTGGAGGTCCTCTTGGAGGATCCTACAATCCTCATCTGTCACAACTCTTCTCATTAATTTTGAGTCATCCGCGAACATTGATATGTAGGATTCCACTCCCGTAAACATATCATTTACGTAAATTAGAAAGAGGATTGGTCCCAGCACCGATCCTTGAGGTACTCCACTCGTTACTGTTCGCCAGTCGGACTTTTCGCCCCTTACCTTTACTCTCTGGCTCCTTCGTGTTAGGTAGTTCCTTACCTATGCCAGGGCCTTTCCGCCTACTCCTGCCTGCCTGCCTTGAAGTAAGGCAGGTGTGTGTGTGTGTGTGTGTGCGCGCGTTCTATCTTAATCTATCCTAAAATGACCTTGGTGGTACCTTCCTCGTAACACCAAACTTTCTTTGCCTGCACATCCACAGCCTAGACCGAGTGAATATGTTCTCTAGGCAGTTAAACTTCCAGCTGTTGTCAAAGTTAACCAAGGCATCCCACAGCTGCCATGATGGTAACATTAATCCGCTGACATGAGGGGGCGAACAGCCAATACCCCACACGGTAGTGCTGCCCCCATACAAGGCCTATGCACAGCATGCACACTGCATCCTGTGCACTTGGGTGCACACTAGGCAACGAACTTACTCCAATGTCCTTCCTTGTGCAGAACACTGCACACTTCAAGACACTGTAGATTCCCAACTTGACACTAAAACAATAAAGTGAGATATATTCTGTTCCAGAGACAGTTTGTCTAGTGTGTTTAATTTTATCCTGCCTGTTTGTGTGACGTTCCGCCCCAAGTTTTGGACGGGCGACGAACTCCGAGCAACGATCGGCCGCCCGAGAAATTGGGATGGTCTTGGCGGCACTCTCTCCTAAGGTTCACGACGCCAGAGCTCCTTCGCTTCCCTTCACCATTGTTTATGGAAGGGAGAGGCTTTGGACAGAAATTTGCAAGCACATTTCAATTTTCAATTGGACAAGAGTCTTCCCTGTATTTTGTTTGCTATATTGACAAGTTTGCTCAGACATCTTTGCAAATCTCTCTCTCCCTCTCTCTATCTGTATTTATCTCTCTCTCTCTTGCGCTCTCTCTCTCGCGCTCAATCTCTCTCTCTCGCGCTTTATCTCTCTCTCTCTTGCGCGCTCTCTCTCGCGCTTTATCTCTCTCTCTCTCTCTCGCGCTTTATCTCTCTCTCTCTCTCGCGCGCTTTATCTCTCTCTCTCTCTCTCTCTCTCTCTCTCTCTCGCGCTTTCTCTCTCTCTCTCTCTCGCGCTTTATCTCTCTCTCTCTCTCTCTCTCTCTCTTGCGCTTTATCTCTCTCCCTCGCTTTCTCTCTCTCTCTCTCTCTCTCTCTCTCTCTCTCTCTCTCTCTCTCTCTCTCTCTCTCTCTCTCTCTCTCTCTCTCTCTCGCTTTCTCTCTCTCTCTCGCTTTCTCTCTCGCTTTCTCTCTCTCTCTCGCTTTCTCTCTCTCTCGCTTTCTCTCTCTCGCTTTCTCTCTCTCTCGCTTTCTCTCTCTCTCGCTTTCTCTCTCTCTCGCTTTCTCTCTCTCTCTCTCTCTCCTCTCTCTCTCTCTCTCTCTCTCTCTCTCTCTCTCTCTCTCTCGCTTTCTCTCTCTCTCTCGCTTTCTCTCTCTCTCTCGCTTTCTCTCTCTCTCTCGCTTTCTCTCTCTCTCTCGCTTTCTCTCTCTCTCTCGCTTTCTCTCTCTCTCTCGCTTTCTCTCTCTCTCGCTTTCTCTCTCTCTCTCTCTCTCTCTCTCTCTCTCTCTCTCTCTCTCTCTCTCTCTCTCTCTCTCTCTCTCGCTTTCTCTCTCTCGCTTTCTCTCTCTCTCGCTTTCTCTCTCTCTCGCTTTCTCTCTCTCTCGCTTTCTCTCTCTCTCTCGCTTTCTCTCTCTCTCTCGCTTTCTCTCTCTCTCTCGCTTTCTCTCTCTCTCTCGCTTTCTCTCTCTCTCTCGCTTTCTCTCTCTCTCGCTTTCTCTCTCTCTCGCTTTCTCTCTCTCTCGCTTTCTCTCTCTCTCGCTTTCTCTCTCTCTCGCTTTCTCTCTCTCTCGCTTTCTCTCTCTCTCTCTCTCTCTCTCTCTCTCTCTCTCTCTCTCTCTCTCTCTCTCTCTCTCTCTCTCTCTCGCTTTCTCTCTCTCTCTCGCTTTCTCTCTCTCTCTCTCTCGCTTTCTCTCTCTCTCTCTCTCGCTTTCTCTCTCTCTCTCTCTCGCTTTCTCTCTCTCTCTCTCGCTTTCTCTCTCTCTCTCTCGCTTTCTCTCTCTCTCTCTCTCGCTTTCTCTCTCTCTCTCTCTCGCTTTCTCTCTCTCTCTCTCTCGCTTTCTCTCTCTCTCTCGCTTTCTCTCTCTCTCTCGCTTTCTCTCTCGCTTTCTCTCTCTCTCGCTTTCTCTCTCGCTTTCTCTCTCGCTTTCTCTCTCGCTTTCTCTCTCTCTCTCTCTCTCTCTCTCTCTCTCTCTCTCTCTCTCTCTCTCTCTCGCTTTCTCTCTCTCGCTTTCTCTCTCTCTCTCGCTTTCTCTCTCTCTCTCGCTTTCTCTCTCTCTCTCTCTCGCTTTCTCTCTCTCTCTCTCTCGCTTTCTCTCTCTCTCTCTCTCGCTTTCTCTCTCTCTCTCTCTCTCGCTTTCTCTCTCTCTCTCTCTCTCGCTTTCTCTCTCTCTCTCTCGCTTTCTCTCTCTCTCTCTCTCTCTCTCTCTCTCTCTCTCTCTCTCTCTCTCTCGCTTTCTCTCTCTCTCTCTCTCGCTTTCTCTCTCTCTCTCTCTCGCTTTCTCTCTCTCTCTCTCTCTCTCTCGCTTTCTCTCTCTCTCTCTCGCTTTCTCTCTCTCTCTCTCTCGCTTTCTCTCTCTCTCTCTCTCTCTCTCTCTCTCTCTCTCTCTCTCTCTCGCTTTCTCTCTCTCTCTCTCTCGCTTTCTCTCTCTCTCTCTCTCTCTCTCTCTCTCTCTCTCTCTCTCTCTCTCTCTCTCTCTCTCTCTCTCTTTTACTAAACTAAGACTAAGATTCATAAGGGCTGTCAAATGACGTACATGGTGGAACTGCAAGCAAGAGCTGTTATCCTCCCTCAGCTCAGTTGAAACATACTTCTAGAGACCAATTTATTTCATGAGACAATTATATGCATCAATAGGAATAAACTTTATTCATTAACAACATTAGGTAACAGTCATGAAAGGAACAGGATGAGCCCGTAGTCAACTGTGTGCCAGAGATTTCAAGTGATCAGTTGACCTGATCTTCCATGTATCAACCTCTTTAGCGACCAAGTTCCAGATGCGAGTCATCCTAGAAATGAATTATTATTATTATTGTTTTTTACACAAATGAGTATCGGAAGAGTCGACGTCTGACTCCTGAGAGCCTTCATTTCCCATAACACATAGTAAATCTTACTTATAACTTCCACCCTGGAACTTGACTCACCAAGCGGTTAACAACCAATCGGTTGACTGCTGGGTGTAGACAGGCAAACAGTTAAAGGTCGCGAGAACCTCGCCTGGGAGTCCTCCCTAGCCAGAACTCGAACCTGGGACCAAATCGTTACTAAGGCACTGGGCAAGTGCCAGTGAACAACCTGTACTTCAATAGTAATCCGCTTACTAAGATCGATTTTAACAAGTCATTTAAAAATGGGCTCGAAGTGTGTACAGTATTACTTCTATTCATGTTACATGTAATAGTAATTTGAATTAATACATATTTAATATTATTTGTAATATGAAAACATCTTGCAATTTGTGATCGAAGGAGAGCTCTATAAATGGTGGATGGTCCTGGAACCCCACACAAACACACGTACAGTTGTACATAGGCTTGAGGACTATTCAAAGTTTAAACACACTTGATACTTTATTTATAAAGCTTGATACAAGATTTAAACACACACTTTTCAACCGGTCGAGGTTCGAATCCTGGTGAGGTCATAGTCACCTCGTCCCAATTAAGAAACGTCAAGTGTTCGTCAATCCAGCGACCACACTCCAAGTTTGTGAATGATAAACGGTTAACACACAATTCACAACTGATGACGTTCAAACATTATTCGAACATTGAGCTTCACTGACGACCTATGATCGAATGGCAACTCTATAATGCTTCACCGACGAATTTCAAATAAAAACAATCACCAGCAGGCTCTACACACCTAACCTACACTTAACTGTACATAGAACCTTAATAGATAATAATAATATAAACTTATATACGAGAATAAATCAATTTTTAATACACATCGTGTTGCAGTTGATGAATGTGTGTTGTGGACGGCCGCCCTTATAATGAGCCTGGCTTAAGGAGACAGGTTGCATAGAGTTAATAGTTGCATATTGGCTTGGGGAGCGGTCAAGCTTTATTCACACGTGATACTCCATACAATTCTTCCAAATCCTAAGATTTGATGAAATATCTGTGCCCAATATACGCCATGAGTGTTGTTACGGGACGGATGGTCACGGGACGCTTGTGGACGTTTTTGGGAGCTTTTATAAAATGGTTCTTTGCTGACGACCTCTGTTCGAATCGCCACTCTGTTAATTCTTCCCTTGTATATAATAAAATAATGCCATCAGAAGGAAATTTGATTTTAATTTGAATACAAAATACAAAAATAAAAATAATTACCAACAGAACCTAAGCACCAACCTAATCTAACCTACGCCTATACATACGCTATATCATAATATATAATAATATTAGTTCATATTTGAAGAAAACTTTTATTTTGAATGAACAGCATGTTAAAATTGATGAATGCGTCTTTGGGGTCAGCCGCTTGATGGAATTGCACAGATTGATCAGCACAGATTGATCGATTCTTCACTTACTAAATAATCTTACTAAGAAATCTAAGTAATCATATTAAGTAAATTTTCAAATTTGTAAATACAAATAATTGGAAAAAGAATAATAATTATAGCTTTTCCGAACCTACGGTTAATTATGCATAAACATTTATTAATATTAATAAAAATACAAGAAAGTATAGTTTGTGTTTGCATATTGTGACAACTAACCAGCACCTCTTGGGGTATAGGCCACGGCTTGGGCAAGTGTAAACAGCGGGAGTGGGTTACATCCTCAGGCTAGGCTCGTGCAAACTTCGTCCATTCACCAAGATATTCATAATTTTTCCGTATAGCGTAATAGAGTATGGTATTTTATCCAACATGAACTTATATATTTATATATGATTCATTCTATCTAGTAGAGCACTGCTGAAAGGTTCTTCCCACGTTGCTGTAAAAATAGCAGGTGGTGGCTAGGTGCAGACTTGTCAGGGGCCGCTGTTGCAGTGTTGACAAAGAGCCAGAAATTGCGGGGCTATCCATGGTTGACGGTGGGTGGAATAAGTTGTGCTGATTGTGAGGCTAGGCGAGTACCACCTCTGTTCTGATACTGCGGTAGGAAGTCGTCCAATCTTAGATGGTGGCCTTGATAGTGTGAGGAAATGGCAGTCTGTTCCACTGACTTTACCACATAAGAAGTTGAAATGTCTTTCCCAAGGAGAGTAAAGGTTCCAGCTCTCGAGGAGCACAATTGACTCTCCTGAGCGTAAGGGCGAAGTTTGCTTGGGTATCGGCCCAGTCACTATCAGTAAGGCAATAGTTTTAATGGATTAAATTAGTTTAATAATTACTTTTTCCCAGTATTTCATGTGCTTTCGTAACTTCCCTGTGAATGACGAGACAACATATATATACTTTATATAACACATATCTACTTTATATTGACTTAAATAAAGCGTAATTTATGTCTGGATCCACTGCAAAAAACTCAGATGCGAGAAAAGATGCATATATAGGCGAATGAAACATGAGGAAACATTCACATGGCTACACTTAAATACCAACACGTTAATTTGTCACTGAACAGCCCGCGTATGTGAGGTGGTCGCTGTGGTGGCAGTGGTGGATGCCACAGTAGTGCTTGTAGTTCCCCTCCACAGCGAACCCTGTCCGCACGGGAGTCAGGATCCAAAGAATTAGGTCCTTGATGGTTACTAGGGTTCTCTATATATTTAATCATCTGTGTATCTATCACAGAAAGTTTAATACATGTTTGAATGGAAAAACGTGGAGCCCGATAGCCATGGACTAATCTTGCAGCAGAGCATGATAGTCGGCGCTGTAGGGTGGTGGTGGTGGTAGTGTTGTGTGTGTGTGCGTATGTGTTTGTGTGTGTGTGTGTGTGTGTGTGTGTGTGTGTGTGTGTGTGTGTGTGTGTGTGTGTGTGTGTGTGTGTGTGTGTATTTGTGTGTGTGTGTGGACTCACCTAATTGTGCTTGCGGGGGTTGAGCTTTGTCTCTTTGGTTTCACCTCTCAACTGTCAATCAACTGGTGTATAGATTCCAGAACCTATTGGGCTCTATCATTTCTACATTTGAAACTGTATATGGAGTCAGCCTCCACCACATCACTGCCTAATGCATTCCATCTGTTAACTACTGACACTGAAAAATTTCTTTCTAACGTCTCTGTGGCTCAACTGGGTACTAAGTTTCCACCTGTGTTCCCTTGTTCGTGTCCAACCCGTGCTGAAGAGTTTGTCTTTATCCACCCTGTCAATTCCCCTGAGAATTTTGTAGGTTTTTATCATGTCTCCCCTTACTCTTCTATTTACCAGGGGTGTGAGGGTCAGCTCCTTTAGCCTTTCCTCATAGCTCATTCTTCTCAGTTCCGGGACGAGCCTGGTGGCATACCGCTGAATCTTCTCTAACTTTGTCTTGTGTTTAACAAAGTATGGACTCCAGGCTGGAGCTGCATACTCCAGGATTGGTCTTACATAAGTGGTATACAGGGTCCTGAACGATTCCTTACACAAGTTTCTAAAGGCAGTTCTTTGTTGGCATATGCCTCTAGTGATATTCTTTTGATGTGGGCCTCTGTGGACAGGTTCGGTGTGATATCAACCCCCAGATCTTTCTCTCTATTTGACTCTTGCAGGATTTCACCTCCCAGATGATACCTTGTGTTCAGCCTCCTGCTCCCTTCGCCTAATTTCATTACCTTACACTTTCCTGATTTGAACTTTAGCAGCCATTGTCAAGACCATTCCTCCAGTTTGTCCAGGTCATCCTGTAGTCTGTCTATCTTCATCCGTCTTGATTCTTCTCATAACTTTTGCATCATCAGCAAACATTGAGAGGAGCGAGTCTATACCCTCCGGAAGATCGTTTATATATATTAGAAACAGGATGGGTCCAAGTACTGAGCCCTGTACACAATAATGAGCCCTAATACACAATACCGTGTGTGTGTGTGTGTGTGTGTGTGTGTAAGTAAATGACCATGACAACGACGCACGTGACTTGTCGACGGAACATTTATGACGAGAACCAAAGTTGTTGTTTACTCACTGTTCAGAGGCACCTAGGGTTCTTCTTGAGATGATTTCGGAGCTTAGCGTCCCCCGCGGCCCGGTCCTCGACCAGGCCTCCTTTTTGTTATAAATCCCCAGGAAGCAGCCCGTAGCAGCTGTCTAACTCTCGGGTACTTATTTACTGCTAGGTAACAGGGGTATCAGGGTGAAAGAAACTTTAATAATTTGTTTCCCCCTCCACCGGGGATTGAACCTGGAACCTCAGGGCTACGAATCCGAAGCGCTGTGCACACAGCTGTCAGGCCCCCTGACTACCGGGTTACTGAACGATTGTGCACGAAGTGGCTCTGTGAGCTCTATGGAGAACGAAGACCTTTTTGGTCTTGAAATTAGTCAGTTTGCCCAAGTCATGTGCTGAGAATTTTGTGTATTACGATAAAGTGCAACTTTGGCTGAATGCTCAGTAATCCAGGAGCCGCCGCCTGTTTATGGGAGAGAACCACTTTATACATGACTCATAACTGCTTGGTTATAGCGTGTTATAACAGGGCTTTTGCTGACTTACGTCAGAAGCTCAACTCTGAAAATGGTTCACCCACGTAACATGAACACAAGTGACTGGATATAACCAAAACTCCTAACCTAACCTAGACCTAACTATAAACAAAACTATACCATGTACCATTATTAATTCCCATTTAAAAAGTACGAATGTTATGATATAGTATGTTAAAATTGCGCATACGTCTTGTGGGAAGATTGCAGCTTGAAAGAGCATGGCCTGAATGTTATTTTTCTATTGAGGTGCACTCTGAACACAAAAATTGTTGGGGAAGCACTTTTTAACAGAAAGTCCAATAAATGAGCTGTAAGTAATGAATATGTTAAGCAGACCATCCACGTAAACAAAGGTTAAATGCTAGTTAATAGCCAACACAATCTGAACGCCTTCCTTAGCCTACCCTTTGCCTAAACGTGTACACTATACTATTTCATAATAATAATAATAATTTATATTTTGAGAATTTCCATTTTGGGTGAACATCATTTTAAAATTTATGAATGTGTTTGGGGGTCGGCCGCTGGATGGGACGAACAAAGCCAGAAGAAGGGTTGAAATACAAACAATTGCCAACAGAATGCTAACAACTAACCAAAGCGAAACTTAATATAAGCCTATAATGATTCCAGGCCATCCTCCTAAAACTAAAGTAATTATAGTGACGATGTGATCGATCTTACAAATATTGACGTGATGGACCAATAGGGAGCAGACTTTTGTATAATTGAATTTGGACAAACCAAAAAAGTTTTTATATGTATGTTGCTAATGAAACTTACCCTAACCTAACCATCATAGGCCTTATGCACGCTATCTGAAACCTAATATAGTACATATATGGGCTATACGAGGCCTAGGAATATTTATTTGTTTTTAGCTGTATTTTTTCCGAAATTTTTAAAATTTATAGTACCAAATTCTACTTTCTATTTGTCCATCACCTCCATAATGTTACGCTCGTCCACACAGTTACAAAAAGTACTGCCTTATCAGTAGAATAGATTGATTCTAATATATTCACAAATAACATATTTGAAAAACAATCAGTATGTTGAACTTCTGAACTGTTTTCAGGAAACGAGTGCAGCCTGTACGAGTGTAGCCTGTACGAGTGTAGCCTGTACGAGTGTAGCCTGTACGAGTGCAGCCTGTACGAGTGTAGCCTGTACGAGTGTAGCCTGTACGAGTGCAGCCTGTACGAGTGCAGCCTGTACGAGTGCAGCCTGTACGAGTGTAGCCTGATGAGTTGTGTAGTTGTTGTTTAAGATTCAGCTACTGGGATCAAAAAGTTCGAAGTAGCACGGGCTATGGTGAACCCGTGGTGGACTTACCTGGCACAGGAGCTGGGCTGTAACTTCACATAGAAAATAATTGTGTAGTGTTTCTCACTTACAAGCAGGAAGAACAGCTGCCTTAACGACCATTTACTCATAGTTGTTAAAGATGAGTTGCTGGCACACATTTCTTACCAAGTCCTATATGTGGGCACAAAAGGTCTTTATCAGACCTCAACTTAGATCATTACATAATCAATTTCATATATCTTTCACACCTTATAATTACAATGTAAGCTAGTTACATAGAATGTTATATATAACATCAAAAAGAGAGCAATATATTTACAGTAAGTCATCATACATTAATAGTAGATCTTATCGCTAATACATAATTGATTTAGCGATAAGACCTACCATATAAGGTAGGATATATGGCAAAAATATATTGCAATACCTGGTAAAATCCTGAGACTGATGGATGCCTACTACTACTATAATTGTAATATCTCCATCGTTCAAATAGTCATAAGGGAGCTGCTGTTTGCTAATATTAGTCTTCACAATACACTACTTGTTTCTTAATCTCATATGTCGTTAATCTACTGGAAGCGAAATATGGATACAGTGCAAGGATTTCAGGTATTTTATCCTTCGTAATAATATAGCTTGCCATATCATACAACGTGAGTTTAGATTTATATCTAATGGCTCGGTTTTACAACAAACCATGATAGTAGTTCGAGTGTTTGTCGGGAAGGAATGTGTCCTGGGTGAGATGGGGGACAGGGGAGTGGGAGGAATGTATCCTGGGTGAGAAGGGCGACGGGGAGGGGCAGGAATGTTTCCTGGGTGAGAAGGGGGACGGGGAGGGGCAGGAATGTATCCTGGGTGAAATGGGGGACGGAGAGGGGAAGGACTGTGTCCTGGGTGAGATGGGGGACCGGGAGGGGCAGGAATGTGTCCTGGGTGAGATGGGGGTCGGGGAGGGGGAGGAATGTGTCCTGGGTGAGTTGATAGGTGTAAGGGGAGGTCCTGCATAAAGTCTGCGGGTTTAGTGGGAGAGGTCCGGGTGTTATAAGAGGATTGGTTTCCTAGTCCCAGTTCCTCGATGTTGGTAGTCTGGTCGAATTTTCTTCTTCAAGGTGTCGTAGTTACAGAGGTGGTCGAGGCGTTCTTGAGGGACGACCAGAACGCGAAGGTCTCTCTCTTTCCCTTCTCCTTCTCTCCCCACGCCCGTCTGAACCCACCTCACCCAACTCTACCCTCCCACCCCGTTCCTACACCCCACGCCCATCTGAAACCACCTCACCCAACTACACATTTTGGTCACTGTCATTTTCTCCCGCAAGTCCACCACAAAAGTCGAAAAGACAGAGTCCGACCTGCTGGTGGCCTGCTGACTGGCCGAGCCCACCAGGGTCCGCCTGCCCTCCACCCCTGGCCAGTCATGCGGACGAGTACGTGCTGCACCTCGGTAATGTTCTCGTTCCCAGCTCCGGCCACCACTCGCTCCCTCACTGAACACTAACACACAAATTGCCTTTCAGTGTTTTTTTTGGTTTTTCTTTTTTAGGCAAGGGGTAGGGATTTCAGTTTAAAATGCGAAGTTATTGTGCTGAGTCCGTCAGCAGTAGGAAGTTCTGCTGTGGTGCGGGGTTCTCACCTAGAGGTGCCTGCAGGCTCGAACATGGGTCACTTGCGACCATCAGTAGTTTTATACAGTGATTCTTTTCACTATGTTGTTGTTTAAGATACGCTACTTGGAACAAAAAGTTCCAAGCAGCATAGGCTATGGTGAGCCCGTAGTCGACTTGCGTCTCTCTCTTTTCACTCGTTTTCGTATCATGCAGGCGATGAGTCACAATAACGTGGCTGAAGTATGTTTTTCGTATCATGTTTACGTTGAAAACTGTAAATCGAATTGATCTCGACAACTTGTTCGTCTAGTCCGTCCCAGGGATGATCGACTCGTAACTTGAAGTTATGTGAAGTTATGTTATTTGAAGTCTGTGACTCGTTTATGTCTTCGGTCATATTTATTTTGCTCGTCCTGCTGTCCTTGACTTTGATCAGTGCTGCTCTTTCTGATGCTACAGTTCTCATTATTATTTTGTACGTCGTTCTCATGTCTACCCAATTTCTTCTTTCCTCCAGTGTGGTGTCTGTGTGTATCTGTTTCCTGCTTTGTTTGTGTTCCTGTGATCTGGTATGTGTACACGTTTCCCAATATACTTGTGTTTACCCGCGTGTCCCTGTGTATTAGTATATGTATCCCTATGGCCTGGTGAGTGTCGAAGTATGTGTATCATGGCGGATTAGTATGGTTTTGTATCCTGATTGTGTGTGTGTTCCTGTATCGTAGTGTGTGTGCTTGTATCCGAGTGTGTCTGACCTAGTGGGTTCCGTTTCCGCGTGTCCTTGTGCCCTGGTGTGTATTACTGGATCCCTGTGTCTCTTGTGTCCAAATGTATGTCAGCGTATGTGTATCCGCTAGCCCGTGTCCTTGTGCGTCGTGTGTTTGTTACCGTTTGATTGTCCTTGTGTTCATCAATTTGTAATATTCGTGAGTCATATATCTGTTAAATGTGAGTGTAACTTTTCATATACCCCTGATATCCTTATTGTCGGTGACTGAGCTTCAGCTAATGGTTTCCGCCTCTCGACGTTCAATCAGCCGGCTTTCAAGTTCACGATCTCTGTGTTTCTGTCATATGCTCTATTCAACTCGCATATGGTGACTGTCAACACTGCCTCAGAGCCAGCCTCAGTCTACTAAGCCACCACCCGGATATCGACTAAGTTATTTTGAATATCGTTATTGCTAATTTGGGTAAATCAATTTCTCACGTTTGTTTCCAGCATGATAAATATCTTGTATTCTTATTGATTCCATTGAGTATTTTGTATCTGTGGGCCATTCTGAGCCTCGTGTGTGTCTGAGTGTGTTTGCGTGTGTCTGAGTGTGAGTGCATGTGTCTATGTTTGCGTGTCTGCGTCTGACAGCTTGCAGCCCCCTCAATTATCCGAATTTTGAATAAGTGGAGAATCGTGTGAGAAGACTCACCTCTGGTCTTGTCCAAGTCTGGTCAGTACATCGGAGCCTTCAACGCCAGGGAGCTAATGGTAGTCTTCGGAGAAAACCAAAAGCCGGCAAATACAAACACAAGGCCCTTTGTCATCAATTGTTTCATGCTGGCTGTGCTATACTCTAGAATATCACTCCATCAGCGATCATTCATTCTTAGCTTGACTGGCCTCGAGAACATTTTCAGTCAACACGTAGATGCACTTGGTATCCAGTCAGTCGACCAAATGCAGGCTCTGGGAAACAGCTGACACCACCTTCATTCTCTTACTAATGTGATTACCGCCAAAAAAAGGTTAATTCCCAATGAAAACAAATTATAATGTCAACAAATAATTGAGTTCTAGGGTTCACTAGGACCATCAAAGCCTTTCCTACCTTACCGTAGTCTTAACTCCAAAAAAATGAAAGTGAGAGAGAGAGAGAGAGAGAGAGAGAGAGAATGGGAAGAAGACGCCGTGTTGTGACGTTGTTCAGTGACCTCCTGTTGCTGACGGATCCAATATTTTTCTCTTTCATTTCAACTTTTGCCTCAAGACACTACACACAGCTGAAAATTTTCCATCTTTTATTTTTACTTTCTCCTTGCTGTCATCCTTTCCATGGGTTTTCTCTGCCTGTCTGTCTTTTTGCTTGAAATTGTAATTTAAAATTTTTGTTTTGTTTACATATATGAGTATTTTTTGTGCGTTAATTAATTTCTATTGTGTGTGGTCTCATCTCGATGTATTAGCCCTGTTATGATTGTAACGTAGAATGCCAGTACCAGAATACCGCCCTTCCAGATACAGGTTAATCAGTGCACTAAGTCCCATGCTCAGCTTCCTAATAATACTTCTCTTCCAAACTTTTCTGGTCATTTACGTCTGTAATTTGATTCCCGAGTCTCTCAGTTGTTTCACATTATACGATATGCTCTTTTACCGTTTCAAATCCGCAGTGTATCGTGTTAGATGATTGGCTGTCCTTTTCCTGTTTTGTTTCATGCAGTGTGGTGAGGGTGAGCTCTGCAAGCCAGGAACAGTAGCTCCTTCACCACAACTACCAAACTAATCTTGCACGAAGATTTTTCAGGTTTTTCAATCCTATATGTTGGATTTCTGTGATGAGTTGTATATTACCTCTGAGCTGGCTAGATAACAATGCCTGGAGCGAAGATTTAGGGTCGGTATGAATGATGAAATCATATAAATTATTCTCAATGGCAAAATTTGCCTACTTTAGGGCATATAATTCTGTTTGCAGTGTTGAGCACCCACTATTCATGCTCCAGTAAGCTTCATGTTTGGTAGTGTAAACTGCTGCCCCAGCAGAACTTCTTTCTTGATCAACTGATCAATCTGTGAAGATGTGAGTGTTTGTAGGTTTTGACATGGTTTCCATTTATTGTTCTTTGACTGCTTTGACCCTCTGCGTGTCACATGCTGATTTTTTAACTGGTAATCCTTCAA
>NC_091188.1:16513876-16521376 GCF_040958095.1 Procambarus clarkii
ATATAAAGATGCACTCGAGGGTTGAATGTGTATTGGCACCAATGCAGAGGGTTGATCACGACATGAGTTGGTAACTGTGAGCCGGACGCAGCAAGCAGAGCGTCAAGAAGCCTTCTGGGAAGCCAAGTGCTTCAGACGGAAGCTCTGCGTCGTCTCATGCAATTCTTTAGTGAGCACTTCAATCATGCAGGGCGTGTGCAGGCAGGATGGTGGTGGTGGTGGTTGGTGGTGGTAGTGACGGGAAGTGGTGATGGTGGTAGTGATGGTAGTTGCAATAGAGGTCTTGGTGTTGTGGCAGTAACTTACCTATCAATTCTTTCCTATCAGTAACTACTTGCAAAGGAAGCCTAGCCCTTGGTGCCCGCCTTCTCAGACTTATTGCTGCTCTGTTTTATTGATGATGAAAGCTGGGTGATGTGGGGGGGGGGAGCAGGTGGTGGTAGTTGTGGTAGAGGTGGTTGTGCTTAACCACCATCTTTACCCCAGCAGTGACTAGGGGGGGGGGGGGTAGCTAGGTTTATCGCTTTAAGCCCCGCATACTAACCTTATTGAACCCTTTGCATGATAATTTAACTTTTTGACGTTAAAGTTATTTGTCGAATTTGGCATTAAATTAAAGTTGTTGATGGAGGGGACTTCCACAACTTATTCTTCAGTGCGTCCCCTTGTTGACAACCCGTACTGGGTACAAGTATTTCCATCCAGCTTCTTCCTACGACTTCTGTCTCTGTTTCCTTTCATTATTTTGTATGCTGTGATCATGTCCCCTTCTGCTTACTCTCTCCACTAGGGTTGTGAGATTTTAACCAATCCGCGTAGCTTAGCAGTGTTATTTCAAGTTCAAACCTTGTTACATGCCTCTGCACTTTTAAATTGTTTGCTTAGTGATTCACAATGTGTGGATTCCAGCTTAGTGTTACATATTCAAGTATTTGTTTAACATAGGCTGTGGTGGTGGTTGTAGTAAAGGCTGTGGTGGTGGTGGTGATTGTGGTAGTGATGGTGGTGGTGGTTGTAGAGGCCGTGGTGGTATTTCTGGAGGTTGTGGTGGCATTTCTGGAGGTTGTGGTGGCTGTTGTCGAGGCTATGGTGGCGGTTGTTGTAGCGGTGGTGTTGGTTGATGATGTGGTAGTGATGGTGGTGGCAGTTGTTGAGGCCGTGGTGGTGGTTGTTGAGGTTGTCGTGGTGAAGATATCGGTGGTGGTAGTTGTGTTGATGATAGAGGCTGTGGTGATAGTGATGGTTGTGGTTGTTGTAGAGGTTGTGGCGATTGTGGTGGTGTTAGTGACTGTGGTGGTGGTAGAGGTTGTGATGGTAGTGGGGATAATGGTAATGAGATGGGTGTTGTCACCTTGATTATTTTATCATTTAATGCCATATTCATAACCCCCGGGAATTATATTTTTGAGATTCTTAGTAGTGCTGTACATACACACGCGGACCCTCGTTCTGTGAATTCCATTAACGCGATCTATGACATGTGACACGGCCAGCAAAAATGATCGAGCAATTGAGTCGACTTTAACCAGGCAATCTTATCCAAGTATTTCTGAAGATGGATAAGGATTGGAGGCGAGGGATATTCACGCTTTATCTGAACTCCTGCATACTGTTTCAGAGATAGTGTTCAAGTCTCAATGTGTATATATGTGTATAGCAAAATCTGCTTAGCGTTGTTTTCATTTGACAACTATATACCTATTTTTCTGGAAAGTTCAGCAGCGAAGAAATCTTAAGTGATTTCTATGGAAGCTCCCAAACATATTTATATTTGAGGGGTATAGCCGGCGGAGTCCTGATCTCTGTTCGTTTGTCTCCTTTCCTCTCTCTCATCCAACCACCCTTCCATTCTTCCTCCCTCTCTCCCACTAGAATCTCTCCCTCTCTCTCACCTAGCATCACCAGATAATGAGGTCTCGACCCGGATCTTTCCCACCACCGAGAGAACCGGAGTTTCACCCGGTGCATTTCCCTATGCTTGATTGCCCCTTCATCTCGTCCAATAAACCTTCAACTCTCTACCGTGTGTACTTGTCTACAAAATGTAACTCATTTTGCGATCTTTACCTAAGGATGTTCAAGAGAGGAACGAAACGTTGCCAAAAATTAACCGTTCTGTAGTTACTAGTCTTTTTTGTCATGAATTTTGTAACTTGAGTGCTCTTCTTACTTCTGATATTAAGAAAATAGAAGCTTAGGAAGCTTACACTATAAGATCAGCGAAGCCAACAATGCTATAATTTATTTTATTTATATATATATATATATATATATATATATATATATAATGATTATATGATCTAAATATAATATATTTAATATATATGTTCTACGTGCTCTGTAGAACATAGGGGATTTAATGGCCTATTAATATCCATTATGCATTCATCCACTTGTTCATCGCATTCACGACCTGTACCACTTCACCCCAAGCGAATATAAACTTTGGCAGAGCATGGAGAATTTGTCTTTGAAAATGTAAGGAGTGGCTTCCAAAACGCATCCTTAGGCGTCAAACCGTAATATAGTGTGAAAATGAACTTTGGAGAGTTAATTTTTCAACTTCCCTCGACAGTGAAGAAAAATATAAGAAATCTTGAGAAGAGTCGTGTTAGAATCTGGCCTAAAAGTTGTGGAAGGAGATGGCTTCCATAGCTTTTCTCAGAGCATTCCATTGCTAACTACCCGTATAGGGTACTAGTAATTCATTACGTCCAATCGGCTCATTTCCGTTTACAGTTTCCATCCGTGTCCTTTCGTCCCGCTTTCTTTCAATGTGAAGGGGCTATCCATGTTCATCTTATCTATCCCCTAAGTATTTTGTATGCTGTCATGAAGTTTCCTCTAGTCCTTCTGTCCTGCAGGGTTCTGAGAATTGGTTCCATTAGCCTATCTTTGTTGCTTAACACTTTTAGCTCTGGCACCAGTCTTGTTTCAAATCTTTGTACTTTTAAAATTTTGCTTTGTGCTTCACAAGGTGATTCATATTCCAGTATTAGTCTAACAAATGCTGTGCACATTGTCGGAAGGGGTCCTGATTAAAGATTCTAAACAATGTTCTCATATTTGCAGGTGTCCCATGTGCTGCTGCTGATGCTATCCTGTTGATATATGTGCCTCCGGTGTTGTCAGAAGTATATCCACTCCCAGAACCCTTTCTCATTCCTGTAGCTGCCTTCGCCTTGTGGTGAAGATTTCTTCTGGTGTCCTCTCTCCCTTTCCCATCTTCATTACATTACACTCGTTTAGATTAATTCCAGTTACCATTTGTTCGATCACTTCTGGAGTTTGTCAAAGTCCTCTTTAAATTTTAGGCAGGGGGTGACGGAGAACTTGTGATGCCCCCTTCAGCTCCCATGGGAGAATTAAGTCTGGCTTCATTAATTTTATCACATCTAGTTCATCCAGGACTTTTTTCACCTTCTGCAGTGAATGCAATGCTATCTAGTATTTCCTCTGGCCATTCATCTTGCAATATTGGTCTTCATGCTGGTCCCAATGTATAAACATACTTAAATCTTTCTTAGAGTTCCTCGTGTACCTCATTATCATTTTCTGTGAGAGCTACCCCTTGCAGCCTCAATCTTAGTACATTGTCTCACGCTCTCGTTTTACTCATTATATGGCAACATAACAGTTTCGGTTGTTCCTTAGCTTTGGCAACAATGTAATTTTTCAAATTGCCTCACGGCTTCTCTTCTAAGTTGGCTGTATTCATTTCTAGTTCTCTTTAACATTTCTCCATTGTTCTCTGTACTTTTCCAGCTTTTTTTTGTCCTTTATATAGCTTTCCTGCATTGCCTGTTGAACCAGAGGGCTTACTTTTTCATTCACCGCCTTCTTGAGTGGTACGAACTGGTGCCACTGAATTGGACATTTCCCTTCAATAAATTCTATCATTTGATATGTTGTCTTCACATCCATTCATCTTTCCTATTGGATGTCCTGCAGAGAGTCCATCATCCTGTTGTAGAGACCACGTCTTTAATCTCTCTTCTTCTTCTTCAACGGGCTTCGTTGTGTAACCAATTCCTTCAGCTCCACTACGCATTCAAGCATGATAATGCAGTGGTCGCAAGCTGCAAGAGGCATCTTACACTATATTTTCTCGACATTTGCGTCATGTTGGGAAAACACCAAGTCTAGTGTTGCTAGTGTGTTGTCTCCTCATCCTCTAGTGGGTTCTGCAACATGTTGATTTTAGGAGTGTTTTTCTGCCATGTATACCAGTTTTGCTCTCCATGTCTCATCACCCCCGTGCGTATCCTCATTTGTCCAGTCTAATTCTCTGATGTTGAAGTCTCCCAATATCAGGATGTTTTTTCGTGTTCCCCCTTGCTACTGTGGCTGCTTCTTCCATCACGTTTAGACAACTCTCACTACATCTCTCGTATTCTTCCCTTGGCCGTCTATTGTTTGGTGGGGGATATGAAATCCCAGCTTTCACCATCGTCAAGCCTCCCAATATTGTTATATCTAGCACATGCTCTTGCTGGCCAGCTCCCCTCTGCAATTTTCAAAGCTACAGAGACGCTATAACAACAGAGCTACACCGCGACCTCTTCTGTGCACCCCATCTCTTCTTATTACTTGATATCCTCTTGGGAAGATTGCATTTCCTGTAACGCTTATCAGTTTCGTTTCCGTTATCGCATTGTGCCACTGCCACTATTTCCTGTAACTATTCCCTTTTTTTGCGATTCTCACTGCATTTGTGCACATTTCTTTTTTGCGACTCATAACAATCGGACTACTTTTGTTTTCCCCGAGAAGTATTTGTTCATGTGGCTGCATTTTGGTGTTGTGAGGTGGTGGGGGGGGGGAGGGTTTTGGTGGAACAGTCACTATTATCTACTCGATTGTGTAGATTTTTTATTAGGCTGGGCAGCCCTGCCATTTCCCTCTGCAGTACTCTGTAACATTGTTATACGGGCCTGTCCCTCTATTTCCCTATATTCTACTGTTGCCATATTTCCTGCATCCTGTGCTCTGTGCCATTTTCTGGTCTTGGATTTCTCATTTCCTTTTGAGTCTCTTTGTCGCCTCCCTCTTCTCCTTAGATATATCCTATTTAACAAATACTACGGTGATACCTTTCCTGATATCTCATATATTTCTTATCTGTCGGCATTTATTTAACTGGGCTCTTTTCCATAAATATTACTTGCTCTGTTCGATTTCTTTCTCTCTGAATTTTATCTTGCTTGCAGAAATGCTACCTTTCCCTAGTTACATCTGCAGCCTGAATTTTGTGAAGAATTTCTGTTATTTCATTCTTTTCTTTACTTTCTCTGTCTCCTTATTTGCCATGTGTCAATCTCGGGCTCTGGTTAGCTACATATTATCATTGATCTCTCCCTCTCCAACTCCTACTGGTACATTTAATGACCTGGGAAGTATTTACAGGGTGTGTGTGTGTGAGAGAGAGAGAGAGAGAGAGAGAGAGAGATATAGATAGATATAGATGCTTCGCATGAGTGGTAACTGGTGCGGCTGCTGAAAGTCGAGGATGGAGGGACAGCAGGAAGTGTAGGGAAAGGTTTTGATTGGGGAAAGTGGGCAGTAGGGAGAGGAGGAGGAGGAGTGGGAGGAGCAGGAGAGAATTGTGCTCCTGGGACCAGATTCACGAAGCAGTTACACAAGCACTTACGAACCGGAACATCTTTTCTCAATCTTTAGCGGCTTAAAAGGCTCCGAAGCGCCAGGAGGCTGTTTATAACAATAAAAACAGTTAATTGGGAAGTTTTCATTCTTGTAAACTGGTTAATTAATGTAACCACAGCTGTCAAAGATTGAGGACAAATGTACACGTTCGTAAGTACCTGCGCAACTGCTTCGTGAATCTGTCCCAAGGCGGGTAGAGATTGTGAGGTGCAGAAGGAACTAGAGCAGGGGGAGGGTGTAAGGAGATGGAGGGAAGGGAAGGAAGGGGGGGGGGAGGGAGTGTTGGAAGAGGAAAGTGGGAGGGGGGGGGGGTGTTGGGGAAGGAAAGAGGGAGTGATAGGGGAGGGGAGAAGGAGGAGGGAGTGATGGGTGAGGGGAGGGGGAATGGACCTCGCAGCCGTTGGAACACCTCTGGAGGGAACATGTGGCTGGTGGTTCAGGTTTATTGGGCGTTTTCAGCAGTTTATGTAACGAGGAGCAGCAGAGAGGAAGAGGTAGTGGAAGACGAGGAGGAGGAGGAGGACATGAAGAAGAACAAGGAAGGAAACATAACACAGGTAAAAATGGGCTAAATAATAAATGATTCGAGAATATGGAATCGGATGAAATATAGTAGCAGGGCTCTGTAGCGTAGAGGAGAAAAGGTGAGAAAATCCATGTAACTGTCCGTCCTTAACAAGATGTTAAATACACAGTCTTGGTCTTCACGTTCCTCAGAGGAAATATGAACTCGTAAGGGGGATGGGATATACTCACTGAGTGATAATGTATTAACCCATGTTATAATGTATTAACCAAGTCATAATGTATTCACCATGTTATGATATATTAACCAAGTCATAATGTATTCACCATGTTATAATGTGTTCACCATGTTCTAATGTATTCACTATGTTATAATGTATTCACCATGTTATAATGTATTAACCAGGTGATAATGTATTCATCTGGTGGCAGTGTATTCACTTAATGTATTCACCAGGTGATATTGTATTGAAGAGGTAATAATATATTCACCAGGTGGTAATGTATTTCCCACGTCATAATGTATTCTCCAGGTAGTAATGTATTCACCTGGTGATACTGTCCTCTCTCGGTAATAACGTCAATAACCATTACCGTGGAAATCAACATTTCATTCATCTGGGTACTTGGAGACTCGAACCGCCGACTCCACTACGAACGTGAGACCGAAGCTCTGTCGAACTGGACTATGAAGTAGTCTTAATAAGGAAAGATTCCAGAAACAACTAACTGCTGTCCAACTGGAATTTTCGGCTTCCCTTGACGAAAAGGGAAGTACTACTGAAGCTCAGAAGAATCTTTAACTTAAGCTCAAAGAGTCAGGGAAAAGTTGTCGAAAATTGCAGGTGGGCAGCGTTTTTTTTCCTAGGTATATACTCATTGACTTTATTTGCTGGCAGATTATACTCCTCTGACTTTCACTCTATATACACCTCTGACTGTGTGTACTAACTTGGGTACTCTACGACTCTTCATTGTTTCGTGGCTGTGGAAACCTTTCAGTGCCATGGCTCACAAGGTAACTCTGTTTTCTCTCTTTCTGTCTCTTGATTCTTCTATAGCTTTTGATAAAATATAACATTCAAACCTTTCCAAATCATTGCTTAGCAGAAACGTGTGTCCTGTCATTGTATGAGATCAATATATGTTTTATCATGTATGCAAAATTAGCTGTGAAATGGAGTAATATCCTTACCGAATATTTCTAACTAAAACCTGAGGTCAAAAAAAGATTTTTTTTTTTACCTATATAAGTTGCTATCTATCTAGATAAATTTTTGTAGTAGTAAAGAGCCAGTTGAGCTGGCAGTC
>NC_091188.1:16526376-16608583 GCF_040958095.1 Procambarus clarkii
TATTGTTACAGACGAAAAATATCTGTTAATAGAGAGGGGAAACTCGTCCGTACTTCAGAAATGTGTAACGTTATAAGTCGACACGATGTTGGAACTAAGCTGCCTGTATCTACAGCGAGAGTCATATCGTACTGAACTATCAGACTGTAAGTTGTGTATAGCCAATATTTCCACAAATTTCTGATATCAATAATTTGTGAACTGAGTACTTTAATTTTTTTTTCAAAAGCATAGACATTAGGGACTGATGTTACTGCTTACTGACACCTCTGAAATAGAGATTCTCTCAGCGCTTCTAAGATTATATACGCACAATTAAGTGAGTACAACTAGGCGAGTAAAACTAGCTATATACAACTAGTGAGTACAACTAGCTACATACAAGTAGATGAGTTCATATGCTTAATAACATTCCAAGGCTCGGGATATTTTCGCTTTTGAACTGAACAGTTTCTCAAAACATCTGCTAACAAAAGTATGTTAACTGCCTCCTCCTGGCCTTCTAAACACAGCTTCAGCCGCCACCATGCCTATTAATACAGCCTTAGTCCATTGACCACCAAACACAGCTTTAGCCGCCTTCTCAACCATTAGTTACATAGTATAATGATTTGTCGATTTCAAAACAGTAAAAACAATTTATTTGTAATAGTGGTTCATAAACATAAGAACAAATAAACTGCTGAAGCCCTAATGACCAATTCATGTTAGTTTGTGGAAGCATTATCCTGAATGACAAATACATGCGAGTTCCTAGAAAACCTATCTCTAATGAGACACCAGTGTATTAATCATCTTATAAAGATTGTTTTTTAGTTGATTAATTAAAATTAATCCAAATTGTACAAACCATGATTTATATTCATGTTATGTGTGACTTTGTAATTTGTATTAAAGCAGTTTCAATAATATTTCCGTTGAAAATGATTTTACAATTTGTTACTGAGGTAGAACTCTCGCAATTAATTTTGTGAGAATTTTCTGACATGAAAAAATTAAGTGTTAGATAACTGACCCCTTCTTACAGCAGCTACAAAAAAGACCCAAAAGTGATTCTGTGCACTTGCCTAACCCCCCCTGTTTATGAATGAAAAACGGCTTACACACGACTCTCAACTGATTTCGTTCGAACACTTCCAGAACAAATGCTTCTCTGACGAATTTTGTTCGAACCACAACACAGTAAATGCTCCACCCACGTAATACAAATTCAAATAATCGCCAACCGAACCTAACCTATGCCTATATATGCACAATGCGCTAATACATTATAATATTAATTTATATTTGAGAAAATTCCCGTTTTGAATGAACAGCATGTAAAAATTTATGAATGCGTCTGTGGGGTCGACCGCTGGATGCAATTGACTTGAGTCGAGGACGGGTTGCTTACAGAATTTTTATGCTTCGAAATTCGAAATTTACAATCTTGAGGTGTTTCACCAGTATAGAATGAATTACAATCATTACAGGGTATCTTGTAAATGACACATTAATTATTACAAGGGCTGTTTGTAACTAATAATTTTACATTTATATTTTCAAAATTAAGCACGACATGACCAAAAAGTTTCAAGGCCTTAACAATATTTTCGAGCCTCGAAAAGTATGTTAAGCTTAACACTTTTTTTTGAAAGGGGGGGGGCAAATTTTCTCAGGGCTGATTTTGTTATAATATGTACGTTAATAAAATACTTAATTGCAGGACTTGAAACAAACGTAATTAATATTTTTAAATTCTTTATCTAAAAATTCTGTAGACGTTTCATTTGTTTAGATGTTTAGAGCACTAGGATACATGGATTGATTGTTTAATGTTACATCTGTGCTCTGGCAGCTAGACGTGTTAGTGAATCTTACTAAAATAACTAGTAAGATATTTTAAACTGCTTACTTGACCATTTTTTTTATGTGCCTGGGGTCTTAGGGCTTTGAAGACCCCCACTGAACCAAGTGGAAAAGACAGATGCTTTGAACACTTCAGTAAACATTATCACTGCGTGTCATTATCACATAGTGATAATGACACAATTATCACCATGAGGATAATTGGGGTAATGCTTATTGTGATAGTGTTAACTGAGTCATTTACAAAATACCTTGCAAAGACTGTAATAGGTTCTATGTAGGGTAAACATCCAAAGATTTGAAATTTAGGATTATTTAACATAAATACTCTAAGACATTGCCAATTGTCTAATGCTTTGTTTATTCCTTTGTCAGAAAGTTCTCACCATATTTATCGGGAGAGGACTTCTTCAATAACAAATTGTAAAAGCATTTTCAGTAGAAACATTATTGAATCTGCTTTAATATAGATTACAAAATCATGTGATATGAACAGAGTAGTGGTCTCTCTAATTTAGATACATTTTTGATTGATCAGTTAAAGGGCGATTTGAGTGGGAACATTGATACACTTTTATATCAATAATACCTTGCTAATATCCCATTATCTCCTTAAAGACATTGTTTCTCACCTCACCTCATTCCTGCCTATATATTCACACCACTGAATTATAAATCCATCTTTCTGAAGTTGTATTAATAAATACGAAAGTACTTGAGGAAATACCTGTCTTAATCATTCCTTCGTCGTCTGTCACAGTGTTCATCACGTGTTAATTTCTTTGGGATTTACACACACACACACAACTATAAATATATATATATATATATATATATATATATATATATATATATATATATATATATATATATATATATATATATATATATATATATGTCGTACCTAGTAGCCAGAATGCACTTCTCAGCCTACTATGCAAGGCCCGATTTGCCTAATAAGCAAAGTTTTCCTGAATTAATATATTTTCTCTAATTTTTTTCTCATGAGATGATAAAGCTACCCATTTCATTATGTATGACATCAATTTTTTTTATTGCAGTTAAAACTAACGTAGATATATGACCGAACCTAACCAACCCTACCTAACCTAACCTAACCTATCTTTATAGGTTAGGTTAGGTTAGGTAGCCGAAAAAGTTAGGTTAGGTTAGGTAGGTTAGGTAGTCGAAAAACAATTAATTCATGAAAACTTGACTTATTAGGCAAATCGGGCCTTGCATAGTAGGCTGAGAAGTGAGTTCTGGCTACTAGGTACGACATATATATATATATATATATATATATATATATATATATATATATATATATATATATATATATATATATATATATATGTTGTACCTAGTAGCCAGAACGTCGTACTCGCCTGCTATGCATTTCCCGATTTGTCTAATAAGCAAAGTTTTCCTGAATTAATATATTTTCTCTAATTTTTTTCTTATGAAATGATAAAGCTACCCATTTCATTATGTATGAGGTCAATTTTTTTTATTGGAGTTAAAATTAACGTAGATATATGACTGAACCTAACCAACCCTACCTAACCTAACCTATCTTTATAGGTTAGGTTAGGTTAGGTAGCTGAAAAAGTTAGGTTAGGTTAGGTTAGGTAGGTTAGGTAGTCGAAAAACAATTAATTCATGAAAACTTGGTTTATTAGGCAAATCGGACCTTGCATAGTAGGCTGAGAAGTACGTTCTGGCTACTAGGTACGACATATATATAATATATATATATATATATATATATATATATATATATATATATATATATATATATATATAATATATATATATAATAATAATATATAAAATGACAGTGTCAGACCACAGAGGAAGAATTGAAACAGGAATTTCCTTAAGTACTTTCGTATATTAATACATCTTCAGAAGGAATCATTCCTTTTGATTCGTTCAGAAGATGTATTATTATACAAACGTACTAAAGGAAATTCCTGTTTCAATTCTTCCTCTGTGGTCTGACATTGTCACATTTTTCATCACGTGATAATTTTCGTGATTTACACACACACACACATATTTTATGTGTTAGAGTAGTTTTAAGTGTAGAGGTATAAATGTGCAAATGTATACATATATATATATATATATATATATATATATATATATATATATATATATATATATATATATATACATATATATATATATACATATATATATATATATATATATATATATATATATATATATATATATATATATACACACACAGCATGTGTATGTATATGAGACTATGTGTATGAATGAATGCAGATGTGTATATGTGGAAATATCTGTGTATTTATGCATGTCCAAGTGGGGAAACGTATGTATATATTTGAAAACGTATATACACGTACGTGTGTGTGTACTCACCTATTTACACTCGCCTATTTATGCTTGCGGGGGTTGAGCTCTGGCTCTTTGGTCCCGCCTCTCAACCGTCAATCAACTGGTGTACAGATTCTTGAGCCTACTGGGCTCTATCGTATCTACACTTGAAACTGTGTATGGAGTCAGCCTCCACCACATCACTTCCTAGTGCATTCCATTTGTCAACCACTCTGACACTGAAAAAGTTATTTTTAACGTGCAGGCGATGAGTCACAATAACGTGGCTGAAGTATGTTGACCAGACCACACACTAGAAGTTGAAGGGACGACGACGTTTCGGTCCGTCCTGGACCATTCTCAAGTCGATTAACTTATTTTTAACGTCCCTGTGGCTCATTTGGGTACTCATTTTCCACCTGTGTCCCCTTGTTCGCGTACCACCAGTGTTAAATAGTTATCCACCCTGTCAATTCCCGTGAGGATTTTGTAGGTAGTGATTATATCTCCCCTTGCCCTTCTGTCTTCAAATCTCGTGAGGTGCATTTCCCGCAGCCTTTCCTCGTTACTCATGCCTCTTAGTTCTGGGACCAGTCTAGTGGCATACCTCTGAACTTTTTCCAGCTTTGTCTTGTGCTGGACAAGGTACGGGCTCCATGCTGGGTGCCGTATACTCCAGGATTGGTCGTAAATATGTGATATTCAAGATTCTGAATGATTCCTTACACAGGTTCCAGAAGGCTGTTCTGATGTTAGCCAGCCTCGCGTATGTCGCAGACGTAATTCTTTTTATGTGGGCTTTAGGAGACAGGTTTGGTGTGATATCAACTCCTAGATCTTTCTCTCTGTCCGTTTCATTCAGTACTTCATCTCCTATTCTGTATCCTGTGTCTGGCCTCCTGTTTCCACTGCCTTGTTTCATTACTTTGCATTTACTCGGGATGAGCTTAGGAGCCATTTGTAGGACCATTCATTCTGTCTAGGTCATCTTGTAGCCTCCTCCTATCATCCTCTGTTTTAATCCTCATAATTTTTGTAGCATCAGCAAACAGTGAGAGGAACGAATCTATACCCTCTGGGAGATCATTTACATGTATTAGAAACAGTATAGGTCCAAGGACTGACCCGTGCGGGACTCCACTTGTGACGTCACGCCAATCTGAGACCTCATCCCTCACAGTGACTCGATGTCTTCTGTTACTTAGGTACTCCTTTATCCAATGGAGTACCTTCCCTTTCACTCCTGCCTGCATCTCCAGCTTTTTCATAAACCTCTTATGTGGTACTGTGACAAAGTCTTTCTGGCAATCCAAAAGTATGCAGTGTGCCCACCCCTCTCTTTATTGCCTGATTTTTGTTGCCTGGTCGTAGAATTTAATTAATTCTGTGAGGCTGGACTTGCCATCCCTGAACCCATGTTGATGCTGTGTTACAAAATTCTTTCGCTCTAGATGTTTCACTAGCTTTTTTCGCACAATCTTCTCCATCAGCTTGCATGGTATGCAAGTTCAGTGCCTCCTGTCTATCCCCTTTCTTGTATATCGGGACTTCATTAGCCACTTTCCAAATTCTTGGCAGTTCCCCAGTTGCCAGTGATTTGTTATACACTATGGAGAGTGGCAAGCACAGTTCTTCTGCTCCTTCCATTAGTATCTATGGGGGGATTCCATCTGGGCCTATAGCCTTTGTCGCTAGTAAAAGCTTTCTTACTTTCCTACTGGTAATCTCAGACTCTTCTAGTGGTTCCTGGTTAACTATTCCCTCTCTTGTCTCTGGAACTTTTCCTTGCTCTAAAGTGAAGACCTGAAATTTCATATTCAGTCTCCCGCACACTTGTCGTTTGTAGTGAATCTGTCCGCCCCTATCCTTAATTTCATTACCTGTTCCTTTACTGTTGTTTTTCTCCTGATGAGGCTGTGCTGCAATTTAGTTTGAGTCTTTGCCTTGCTTGCGATGTCATTTTCGTATTTTCTTTCTGCCTCTCTTCTCATCCTGACATATTCATTCCTGGCACTCTTGTATCTTTCTCTACTCTCAAGTGTCCTGTTATTACTATAGTTTCTCCACGTCCTTTTACTTTGCTAGCCTACATCTCTGATTAAACCATGGGTTTCTCATCTTCATTTCATTGTTTTTCTTTTGGACTGGGACAAACTTGTTTGCCGCCTCCTTACACGTCTGCGTGATGTAGTCCATCATGTCTTGGGCCAATTTTTTCCTGAGCTCTGTTTCCCGTCTTATATCTGTCAGAAATTTTCTTATCTCCTCATAGTTTCCCTTTCGGAATGCCAGCTTTTTGTTTTCAGTACCCCTCCTCGAGTTCAATGACTCTTCTTCAACCAGTTACTCAAACGCTCAAACGCGAGTACACTGTTGTCGCTCATTCCTACTGGGGCTTCGAAACCGATTTCTCTTATGTCGGAGTCGTTCAGAGTGAAGACTAGGTTAAGTCTCGCTGGTTCATCGTTTCCTCTCATCCCTGTGGGTTCCCTGGCATGCTGGCTAAAGAAGTTTCTTGTTGTCACCTCCAATAGTTTGGCTCCCCATGTATACTCACCTCCATGCTGGTCCTTGTTGTCCAAGTCTATCCTTTTTTGAAATATCCAACACTTATTTGTCATTTCTAGTACTTTGATAAATGATCTTTGTACTAACTATTATATTTTATTAACCCTACTAATCAGTAGAATAATAATTTTAATTCATTTCTTGCTGGGTAATAACCACGCCAAAATTTTCCTAGAATCTATGGCGAAGTAACGTCAACCAGCCCGACCGAGGGAAAAACTATCTTCATTTCAAAGAATTGCGTTCAATTCTCCCTTCATATCAGCATTCTCTCTTAAGAATTATTAGCTGATAATACGTTTACTAGTGATCTAATGATATAGCATTATTTACTGAGGATCACTATATACAGTACATAATGTTATCACTGATATACATGGAGGAAAGAATTCCCTTTAACTTTTTCGTCTATATGAACTTCGTTTCATATTGTTATATGACGAGAAGCTAATTAAAATTAGCTCTCTTACAATAAACCTTATTCTTATTATCTCGCATAGTTGAATAAATTATAGGAATAAAATTCGTCGTTCCAATACTTCGTGCTATTGCGCATGCGCGGGTGAGACGGGAGAAGGAGAGACGAAGGCAGCCATTATTCTAGCAGAGAAGCAGTGTCTGAAGCGTGCAAATTTTACCAGCCCGTAAATACGTCATCCTAGCAGCAGCGGATGCCAGATTGCTGGAGCAGCTTCCTTATTACTCAGATACTTCGGCTCGGCAAACAAATAAGACGCTAAATCCCTACTTATTGTTATATTTTATCACAAATATTTAACAGGTTGGATGTTTGTCGTCAGGGCGCATGGACTCGAAATGTTAACAAGTGAGTCTTATATCAGGTCGCCTTCATATTTTCAATTATAAATAAGTGTAAGTTAATATTCGTATAGGGCACTTTTACAATCTACCCGTATTTCAGCTTGTGACCTAGTGACAAGAAAGGAGATAAGCCTCTACCTCAATCGCGTGTTCTGGGACATCCTGTTTCAACAAGTTTTCTTGACGCTATTGCCCAAACGCTTACTACTATTTTACCACTGAGTTAAGCAGCTGTTTAGTTTGTTGATTAAGTGGAATACTAATTAGCATTTATTTGTTGATCTTCAATATAAGATCATATATTTCACTAACATTCTATATATTCTTTAACATTGATTATTATTGCTATGCATTGATATCTTAATATCTTATTTTTTGATACGCATTAGTATCTAATTTATTGTGCAAGTAACGCATTAGTTTCTTTGTACTATTTCAACCCCCCAAAGAGTGTGGTGTGTATCGGCTCTATATTTAATTTCAATCTACAGTTCACTTTATGCTTTCGTATTATTTATTAATTATTGAAAGATCCATAGGCACTGATTACTGGATTTATTTTTCAACATTATATCATTTATTTTATCTCCTTTTTAATTAAAGGGTGGTCCTTCGTAGCTATCGAAATATATTCTCATTATTATTAATATTCTGAGCCAGATTTTCCCACAATTCTTCCGTGATTCAAGACCCCCATGATGAGCAGATGGGATCTATTTATACAGGCAGCGGAGGCTGCCCTCTCAATTAGTGTGTTAACTGCCATGTTGTTGTCATACTCTTGCCTGGGTCTTCTGTCATTTGGTGGAGGGTTATATATCCTGCTAATACTACTTTTCGTCCTCCCAATGTCATGGTGCCTGTTATGTAGTCTCTGAATCCCCCGCAGCCCGGGATAACCATCTCCTTGAAATTCCATTCCTTTCTCATTAGTAGGGCCACTCCACCTTCTCCTCTTCCTTCCCTCTCTTTCCTTATTACAGTATAGTCCTGGGGAAACACCGCATTCGTTATGATTCCTGAGAGTTTTGTTTATGTGAGCCCAGTTATATCTGGGTTCACTTCTTGTGCTCTTTCCCTTAGTTCACTTCCCTTCTTTTAATCCCATCTATTTTCGAGGACATCACCTTGAAACAGATTCTCTTCTGTCCTCCCTCAGTTTCTGTTGATTCCTCTAAAGCAGGGAAACAGGGAAAGTCCTGGAGGGGGGGGGGGGTGTCTAAGAAGGGGGACCTGGGGTGTGAGGGGGCTGGGTGGATCTGGTATGGGGAGGGTGGGGGAGAAGATTTGGCTTTGGAGGGTTGAGGAGAGGGGGAGGCTTGGGTGGGTGGGGTGAAAGAGGGGAGGCTTGGGTTTGAGAGGGGGAGGCTTGGGGGAGTGGGGAAGAAGGGAAGGTTTGTGTGTGTGTGTGTGTGTGTGTGTGTGTGTGTATTCACCTAGTTGTATTTGCGGGGGTTGAGCTTTGCTCTTTCGAGCACCTCTCGACTGTCAATCAACTGTTTACTAACTGTTTTTTTTTCTCTCCACTTTCCCCCCCCCCAGGAAGCAGCCCGTAACAGCTGACTAACTCCCAAGTACCTATTTTCTGCTAGGTAACAGGGGCATTCGGGGTGAAAGGAACTTTGCCCATTTGTTTCTGCCTGGTGCGGGAATCGAACCCGCGCCACAGAATTACGAGTCCTGCGAGCTATCCACCAGGCTACCCCCACACCAGGTAGCCAACCACATACCAGGTGTGTGTGTATGTGTATGTGTGTGTGTGTGTGTGTGTGTGTGTGTGTGTGTGTGTGTGTGTGTGCGTGTGTGTGCGTGTGTGTGTGTGTGTGTGTGTGCGCGCGCGTGCGCGTGCGTGCGTGCGCGCGTATTTCCGTGAATGTGTGCGAATCTCCTTTCCATATTCATCATAAGTGGCCCGTAAAACACACATTTCTTTTATTTTACTCCTCAATTTAATTTCAGTGCCATTGAAATTACAGAAAAAAATATATATGCAACCGCGTTTATTAATTTTAGAGAGCCCTTTTATAATATTTATTTATATATTTTTTCTCGTGTGTGTGTGTGTGTTTTTGTGTTGGAATGGTCCTGTCGAAATAAATTCCGGCCAGACATACCGGGCAACGCGAGCTCCGTGTGCCTTCGCTGGGAGAGAAGTGCCTTCCGTAAAGAACAATTTATTTTTAATATTGTTTTGTATTACGTACTCTTGCTGTGCAGTTATCAGTTCGAGTCTTATATTTATCTTCGCCTGTATATCATTTTTTTTATTTTAAAGTCTTTGGATGCTATTATGGGTCATTAGTCTTTCATTTGCCATTGTTGGAGTTGTTGTTGTTTGGGTCGTCAAATCGTGATCTTAATTTTGCCTATTTATGAAGGTATAAAAAGTTCATAAACAAAGGCTGTCAGGCTGTCACTTGCGGCATCTTAAACTAGGAGATAGGGGGAGATTTTACGTGATTTCCTCATTATCAAAGAATAATTTATCATGCAGTGAAGGTCACATTAGAGCCATGGTCTCCATTTCCAGTTTTTGGATATGCAAAGACATGTTTCCGGCAGCGTGAAAACTTATAACGAATTACGGTAATTGATATTCTAGATAAAGTCCACCGAAATTAGATGCATTAATTAAAAAAAAAAAAGACTGATGTTCTGGGGACCTTGGCCACAAGTTTGTTGAAATTTGTATCATATTCCGGCCCAGGATTCACAGAGTACGAATTCGTGCACTTACGAAATAAGTACATCTTGCTGCGTAAGTAGTTGCTTATTCTCTATTTGCTAAACTGTTCTCGATCTCCACAATGCTGAGAGGTGATTCTCACCCAAACACTTGTATTGAAGTACCACTTGGTAGTAGTAAGGAGCTCTTCAGACCTAGTCAGTCTTTCATCAAATATAATAATATATTCACTCTTCATTGTTATAATTTTATACTTGACAATCGAGCCATTTAGCATCTGATAACGTTGAGGAAGTATACTGAGACGATAGGTTATATTCCAGGACAGACAGCCTCAGTTTCCTCCGGATGTTTTAGTTCTGAACGGAAGCAACAAATTAACACGACTCTTGTCGTGTCCTGCTGTCCCTGTAACTATTTTCACTACACACTATCTTCATTAATGTAACCAAATGAAAGTTTCCCAAATGCAATTTGTCACCTGAACTCCGTTGTTTTGCATGAAACTATCTGTATATGCTAATAGTTAAACGAATGCTGAACTCTTCCGTCATTTGGTTTGTAAATTTCATATCCACCAACTACGTGAAGGGGGCACGGAGGCATTTTCCCTTCAAGTGGGCAAAGAGGCCGACTCGGACCACCCTACTACACCCTCCAAAACTCACCCGTAACCATGCAAAGGGATGTGGGGCGGTCCTTAAGTGTCTACCTTCCATCCATCTAACATACAAATAAACAGACTTTTTATAGATAGACGAAGTTGGAAGTACCCGGCAGCGCCTCGGTCTTTTTCCTTCCGTGCCTACTCTCCCCTTCTCTCATCTCCCTATACTTGAAACCTCATTCTCTTCCCATATCTCCCTCTCAACCCTTTTCTGCAAACGAGGTGTCACAACAACGTGGCTGAAATATGTTGACCAAACCACACACTAGAAAGTGAAGGGGCGACGACGTTTCGGTCCGTCCTGGACCAGCCGCAAGTCGATTTTTATCGACTTGTGAATGGTCCAGGACAGACCGAAACGACGTCGTCTCTTCACTTTCTAGTGTGCGGTTTGGTCAACCCTTTTCTCTCCTTATTTTCCTCCTTCTCCACCTTTCTTCCCTAACATTACTTCTCGCCCCTCTCTTCCCTTGCCCCTCCCCTTCACTCTCCACCCTATTTCCCAATCTGTCCCTCTCTAATCTCTTCCCCTCTCTCCACCTGTCTCCCCCTTAACTCGTTCCGTCTCTTCAAACATCACCCCCATATCCTTCCCATACCTCCCCTCTCCTCCAAACATCCCTCTCCTCTTCTTCATCCTTTACTCCATATCTCTGCTTGTCTATGGCTCTCTGTTTCTGCATGTTTGTCACGGTGTTCCTCTCCAAACTTGATACATTAATTGTAAGTAACTCCTTATCATTCTTAATTGCTCTCAACTCTTTAAGATATAACTGTAACATGCTCGTGTCCGAAGCTAGAGACAAATACAACAAAATTATTAAGGATGGTAACAGAGTCCATTACATGTGGTCTCCATCTCATGTTGGCCTCAGAATGCATGATAGAGCTGATAAGTTAGCCAAAGAATCTGCCTTTAAAGGAGCCGTTGAGTGTAACCTTGGATTGTCAATGAGCAATTTGAGAGCAGCAGTACACCGAGAACTTCAACAAGATCTTGTAGATCAGAGGCAAAGTGAAATCGACACCAGTAATTCCATCTATCATCATACTATCATGCAAGAGGAGCCACACATAAATGGTTCATCCAGTAAAATCAGCAGCCTTCTAGATGTTACTATTGCTCGGCTTAGACTCGGTGACAAGTATCTCTGGGAATTCTCATTTTCTGCCGATTTAGACCTGACCAAATGTAAACTGTGTCATCAAAATTATTCGCACACCCTCCGTTACAATGTGAGTGCAAAAAGATACGTGAATTCAGAGACAATTCTATAACCAATATTCCAACGATGTGTAAATATTTCATTCAAAATGATCTGCTACCAGAAATTTTAGCCAAATATCACCAGTTTGCTAACTGTAGGTAGTAACTAAGTGATTTGCAACCTATCCACCGCTGTCCACTGGATGGGGGGGGGGGGGGGGGGGGTGTGCAAGACAAACATATCAATTGTGACACTAGCTCTCCACACATGTCAGTTGCTTAATTCAGAAACTGTACTTGTGGTCGATCTCGAACTCATTGTTGATGTGACGACTTACACAGAATTTTGTAACTAGCTCATCAAGATTGTAACTTGCTTAGCTAAATGAATTGTGGGGTTCAGTTCCTGAGCCCATTATATGCCTCTGTAACTTTTTCCACTACCGCCATCAGGATGGATATGGGGTACATAATAAATGAACTAAACTAAAAAAAAAAAAAAAAAAACTATCTCTGTTCTCCTACCTCTCTTTGCCCTGGGCAACCCGGTCCTCTGCAGGACTATCTCTGTCTCTGTTTCTGCTTGTCTCTGTACCTTTCTGTATATTTGTCTGCCTCACCTTCTATCTGCCTGTTTGTCTCTGTCCTTTTGCTATCATTGTGTCTTTGTCTCTCTCTCTTTTAAAAATAATATATGTTTCTCATTAGATCATTGGTCCATTGACGTGATGTGAATTATTTTACAATTATAATAGTTCACCTTTGGCTTTGAGAATTTACAATGTTTAATAAAACCTTTGAAGCTGCGGGAGGATCGTTTATATGCTACTACAGGCAAAATATGATGATTAGACAATTTTTGTATATTTTCCCGAGTTCAGTAAATATTTTTTGATATTACTACAAGAAAAATCTTGTTTTGCAAGTACTATTTTTCACACATTTATTTGTTAGGCAGTTCCAAAATCAGTTGTGGGTGATAGCATGTGACTGTGGCATGTGGTTCTCTCTTGAATACTGGCAACCCCAAACCCATCTATGTTCGATCCATACCCCAATCCATTCTCCCTGCAAAACTGGGTGAGACTAACTCCAAGCGTCTGGCCTCCATCCAGGGATAAACAGACATTTTCTCTGATATCCTAGTTTCTGAAGGTAATGTGAATGCTCTCAGTGATTCAAATATTAGTAACAAAGTATGTTCTCGAAATTCCTTAATATTAATAACAACTGGCTAATGTCTCGGAATTAGATATACTGAATTGTTGGCTGATGGGGAAAAATACTTAGGTTTTTAAACAATGGATCAACACGCTCTCAACACAGGTCTTACGTGGACTCTCGGCCTTTCTTAATAAAGCATAATAAGGATTACAAAAGAAGCATCTACTCCCATTGTAACCCATTATTAAATGTAGTTGTAGATGTGAACGCCTTGAGATTTCCAGACAACGTGATCCGATTTTGATCACTGGGTCTCGACACGAGGCATGATGGGCGTCTGGGTCCTGCTCAATCGATCACAGGTAGAGGATACTGCTGTTCTGCTCACAGAGGCTGAAATATAGGCGGGCTTCTCAAAGTTCACAAAATGCCTGGAGCCTCTATAGTCTGGGCTAACTAATTGTCGATACGTAGTCTTCCAGCTTGTGTCGGGTGGGGGTTCTGGCTGCCGCCTCCGTGATCATTGCCAGGCGTCTGTCTACCATTGCATTTAGCTGTCGCAAGGCACTAGGGCCAGACTCACGAAAGCACTTACGCAAGCACTTACGAACGTGTACATCTTTCCTCAAATTTTGACGGCTTTGTTTAGATTTATTAAACAGTTTACTGCATGAAAACTTCCCATTCAACTGTAGTTATTGTTATAAACAGCCTCCTGGTGCTTCGGAGCTCATTAACTGTTTAATAATTGGAAACAAAGCCGCCAAAGATTGAGAAAAGATGTACTGGTTCGTAAGTGTTTGCGTAAGTGCTTTCGTGAATCTGGCCCCAACAGTTTTCCGCCGACATGCGTCGTGTGACCCCCGAAGGCTTTGCACTTTTTAAACCGTACCTTGGTGTGTTGAGGCACTTACAACACTTCAACTGTGTTGGTGTGTTGATGTTCCCCTCTATAAGGGAAGTGGAGAGGGAAGGGTATCCCACACGATGTAAATATCTGGGTTAACTAACACATTGTTTGAAGTTAAGAACAGGTTAATAAACATAATTTTATTATCTACTCAAAATAATTACTCGCCAGTAAGTCAAGTTGCAATTATCACGAATTTACCTGATTTGGGTGCTATCATAACTTGATATAGTGCCTGTTCTACTTAAACTATTTCATTCTCTCCTCTTTTTTCCACTGTGTATGAGAGCTCCGGTTCCACTGTGTATGTGTGTTGTCCTCTCCTGTGACGAAATACCAACGTTGTAATACAGCTCTTACCACTAATGGGGAAAATAACAAGGCTTATCTTACCGACCTATGTCACTCTGCTTTTCACCACTCAGGCCTGGAATCGTGGCAATCCGTCGCTACTAATCCACGTTCTCGTTCAGGATATCAGAATCGACTTCCTGCAGGCTCCATAAAACGACAAGAATGGGTTATTGACTCGGCCTCACAATGACCGCTCTCCACAGAGCTGTAAATATCTGTCGCACAGCGAAGCACTGCCGACATTTCTGTCCGCTATCCAATACCGTCGACCGGTTCTGCTAGATGTGGGCCTTCACGTACCTCATACTTCCTGCTAGATGTGGGCCTTCACGTACCTCATACTTCCTGCTAGATGTGGGCCTTCACGTACCTCATACTTCCTGGTAGATGTGGGCCTTCACGTACCTCATACTTCCTGGTAGATGTGGGCCTTCACGTACCTCATACTTTCTGCTAGATGTGGGCCTTCACGTACCTCATACTTTCTGCTAGATGTGGGCCTTCACGTACCTCATACTTTCTGCTAGATGTGGGCCTTCACGTACCTCATACTTCCTGCTAGATGTGGGCCTTCACGTACCTCATACTTCCTGCTAGATGTGGGCCTTCACGTACCTCATACTTCCTGCTAGATGTGGGTCTTCACGTACCTCATACTTCCTGCTAGATGTGGGCCTTCACGTACCTCATACTTCCTGCTAGATGTGGGTCTTCACGTACCTCATACTTCCTGCTAGATGTGGGCCTTCACGTACCTCATACTTCCTGCTAGATGTGGGCCTTCACGTACCTCATACTTCCTGCTAGATGTGGGCCTTCACGTACCTCATGCTTCCTGCTAGATGTGGGCCTTCACGTACCTCATACTTCCTGCTAGATGTGGGCCTTCACGTACCTCTAACTTCCGAGCAGATCTCTGCTGCTCCTTAACTGATTTGGAGGTTGAATCGGATAAATTCTTAAATGAACACAATGCACAGGAAGTGAGCTTTCGCACTCGGTGATTCTTCAGTGAGTGGAAAGCCAATTACAAGCGGGCTTGTTGATTCGCAACGTCAAAGGTTATCACCAATGGTCACCTTATGTTACGTGACCTGTGAGCTAGGCCAAGCGCCATCTCGCATTGCTCAGAATATTACAGAAAGTCTAGATAGCATCTGATAATACACACATGATATAGAATTATTCATCCTGACTTAAATAAAAACATTAATTGGAAGTTCAGTATACCCGATCCAGGCAGAATGTGGTTCTCAAAGAAGGTCGCGTGGTGTTTGAATAGGTTGGTAAAGCATAACTTATCCACAAAGGATTTGAACACTGTTATGAGCCTCAGTCCAGTCATGACATCCATCCTAATCTATCATGAGAGTAATTTCTCTTTGCCTGGACACTCTGGACTGACGCAAGAGGTACAGCATGGTTTATAAGGTAAACTCAGAGTTTATATCGAGGAGAAGATATGTGGTTTTAGACATTTATGGAACAGGGCTAAATCTGAGCTTGGAGGGAAAATTGCAACAGCGAAAAGTGGCAGGATCAAGAAGGTCGATGACGTCACCGTTAACCAATTGGAGGAAGCAGGGCAGTGACGTGGATGGAGGTGATGATCGTTGATTGGCTGGAACCCCAAATGTGTATGGAAGCCAGAGGGTGGAGACGCATACTGTTGTCCTTCAATTTTTAGGCGGGAATTCTACTTGCAACTGCCAGGAGGAAGCCCGTGAATTGTGACAGTGAAGAGCGGTAGAAGAAGGGAGCTGATGTGTCTGCCCCTGTCGTACACTAAAGCCACTTGGGAGCAAGCCACAGGAAGTCAGTCCGACGTGAATGAGGGTAATTTTGTGGAACCCGTAAGAGGTCGTCCAGTGAGAGGGATGGAGTACTAAGTGTGCCAGGAAGTGGACACATGTTGTTAACTTCAACAGCAAGTCGAGGAGTGGAAGCTAACCCCACAACATTGCCAAGCCGAAGACATTGAGGACAACACAAAGGGAGAAGAGATCCTCTGCGCCACGTTTGCTTAGCAGACAACACAGCCACCACCTCCACAATGGAAGTCAAGATATTTGTGGGGTATTTAAACTAGCTGTGCTCTAGAGCGAAATGTCCAATGATTCTAAATGATACACTGTGACTTTCATAACCAGTATGTATAATAAGAGAATTTGAGTGTGCTGGAATGTCATGGTCAGGGAGGAACAGCAGCTGCGTGTCCAACCGTTAACGAGAGGCTAATGACGAGGTTCTAGATGATAAAGATTAGGCCACCCAAAAGGTGGCACGGGCATGAATAGCCCATAAGCGAGGGTTTAGCAGCGCGCCTGTAAAAATAGGCTCGGTGGAGAGTTGCCAGACGCCACCGACGATAATGAAGACGTTTTCCGAGGTGACACAATATATTATTTTCGGCAATAATATTTCATGTTTCAGAGAGATTAGTTTATTGGTGATTTGCAGGAATGTGTGCACCTACTGGGAGGCAGGAAAAATCAGACGACTGGTAAGAGATGTGGCAAAACAAAAGGACAATATCCATGAATTAATCCACCAGCATCAATTGTGACTCCTTATAATTATGTTTAATTGTTGTGGACTGTGCTCATGTGTGAACCTGACGTAGTGACTAAAGGTGAGCGATTCTGATTTCTTTGTTACGTAACGTTGGTAACCAACAGACCAACATCCGACCAAATCCATCGTGAGTGTGGAGCAAAGAATGTTGGGGAAAAGACGTCACAGTTACCTTTGTTATAATTTTCCTGTAACGAGACCTCCTCATAATACCAAAGATTTAATGTGATTTGTATTATATAAAAAATACCGATTCAAAATAAAATTAATTCCGTCAGAAAATCAAAAGGTATACCAAAAAATATAATTTTTTTAGAACAATTACTAGATTGCAGCTCCGCTTCACCAGGCGGGTCAAATCTATTTACAGCGAAACACTTAGTATAACACACTGTCGCAATAAATCTATCACTCCTTCTCAGTAATCAACCCGTTCTCGCAAATTTAAGAAGTCAATATTGACTTATTAGTTGCGTGCATAGGTGACATACTAAACATAATAGTTTCCCTTGAAAAGCTTCATAGAAAACACCGACCTTACCTAACCTACTTAGTATGTTAAAATAAGCATCTTATAGCTTCGTAATTACAATTGTTACTTAACCTATTATAGGTATAGGTTAGGTAATTGTAATTACGAAGGAATAAGATGCTTATCTTAGCATACTAAGTAGGTTAGGTAAGGTCGGTGTTTTCTATGAAGCTTTTCAAGGGAAACTATTATGTTAAGTATGTCACCTATGCACATATTTAATAAGTCAATATTGACTTATTAAATTTGCGAGAACGGGTTGCAGTAATGGAAATGTATTACGTACACAATGTATTCTAAACATAAATGTCTAGGGCAGAGATTTTCAACCAATTTCATCCCGCAAAACACTGGACAATGTTATTTATGATTATTTTAATACCTGCTCACTAGTGGGGCCCCCGGAAGACTAGTGGGGCCCCCGGAAGACTAGTGGGGCCCCCGGAAGACTAGTGGGGCTCCCGGAAGACTAGTGGGGCCCCCGGAAGACTAGTGGGGCCCCCGGAAGACTAGTGGGGCCCCCGGAAGACTAGTGGGGCCCCCGGAAGACTAGTGGGGCCCCCGGAAGACTAGTGGGGCCCCCGGAAGACTAGTGGGGCCCCCGGAAGACTAGTGGGGCCCCCGGAAGACTAGTGGGGCCCCCGGAAGACTAGTGGGGCCCCCGGAAGACTAGTGGGGCCCCCGGAAGACTAGTGGGGCCCCCGGAAGACTAGTGGGGCCCCCGGAAGACTAGTGGGGCCCCCGGAAGACTAGTGAAGCCCCCGGAAGACTAGTGGGCCCACCGGAAGACTAGTGGGCCCCTCGGAAGACTAGTGGGGCCCCCGGAAGACTAGTGGGACCCCCTGGAAGACTAGTGGGCCCCCCGGAAGACTAGTGGGCCCCCCGGAAGACTAGTGGGCCCCCGGAAGACTAGTGCGCCCCCGGAAGACTAGTGGGGCCCCCGGAAGACTAGTGGGCCCCCAGAAGACTAGTGGGGCCCCCGGAAGACTAGTGGGCCCCGGAAGACTAGTGGGCTCCCGAAACACTAGTGGGCCACGGAACACTAGTGGGCCACGGAACACTAGTGGGCCCCCGGGACACTAGTGGGCCCCCGGGACACTAGTGGGCCCCGGGACACTAGTGGGCCCCCGGGACACTAGTGGGCCCCCGGGACACTAGTGGGCCCCCGGGACACTAGTGGGCCCCCGGGACACTAGTGGGCCCCCGGGACACTAGTGGGCCCCCGGGACACTAGTGGGCCCCCGGGACACTAGTGGGCCCCCGGGACACTAGTGGGCCCCCGGGACACTAGTGGGCCCCCGGGACACTAGTGGGCCCCCGGGACACTAGTGGGCCCCCGGGACACTAGTGGGCCCCCGGGACACTAGTGGGCCCCCGGGACACTAGTGGGCCCCCGGGACACTAGTGGGCCCCCGGGAAGACTAGTGGGCCCCCGGGAAGACTAGTGGGCCCCCGGGAAGACTAGTGGGCCCCCGGGACACTAGTGGGCCCCCGGGACACTAGTGGGCCCTCGGGACACTAGTGGGCCCTCGGGACACTAGTGGGCCCTCGGGACACTAGTGGGCCCTCGGGACACTAGTTGGCCCTCGGGACACTAGTGGGCCCTCGGGACACTAGTGGGCCCTCGGGACACTAGTGGGCCCTCGGGACACTAGTGGGCCCTCGGGACACTAGTGGGCCCTCGGGACACTAGTGGGCCCTCGGGACACTAGTGGGCCCCAGGAACACTAGTGGGCCCTCGGGACACTAGTGGGCCCCCGGAAGACTAGTGGGCCCCCGGAAGACTAGTGGGCCCCCGGAAGACTAGTGGGCCCCCGGAAGACTAGTGGGGCCCCCGGAAGACTAGTGGGGCCCCCGGAACACTAGTGGGCCCCGAAAGACTAGTAGGCCACCGGAACATTAGTGGGCCCCGGAAGACTAGTGGGCCCCGGAACATTAGTGGGCCCCCGGAACATTAGTGGGCCCCCGGAACACTAGTGGGCCCCCGGAACACTAGTGGGCCCCGGAAGACAAGTGGGCCCCGGAACATTAGTGGGCCCCGGAACATTAGTGGGCCCCGGAAGACTAGTGGGCCCCCGGAACATTAGTGGGCCCCCGGAACACTAGTGGGCCCCGGAAGACTAGTGGGCCCCGGAACATTAGTGGGCCCCCGGAACACTAGTGGGCCCCGAAAGACTAGTGGGCCCCGGAACATTAGTGGGCCCCCGGAACATTAGTGGGCCCCCGGAACACTAGTGGGCCCCGGAAGACAAGTGGGCCCCGGAACATTAGTGGGCCCCGGAAGACTAGTGGGCCCCCGGAACATTAGTGGGCCCCCGGAACACTAGTGGGCCCCGGAAGACTAGTGGGCCCCGGAACACTAGTGGGCCCCGGAAGACTAGTGGGCCCCGGAACATTAGTGGGCCCCGGAACATTAGTGGGCCCCGGAACATTAGTGGGCCCCGGAACATTAGTGGGCCCCGGAAGACTAGTGGGCCCCGGAAGACTAGTGGGCCCCGGAAGACTAGTGGGCCCCGAAAGACTAGTGGGCCCCGAAAGACTAGTGTGCCCCGAAAGACTAGTGGGCCCCGAAAGACTAGTGGGCCCCGAAAGACTAGTGGGCCCCGAAAGACTAGTGGGCCCCGAAAGACTGGCTGAAAAACGTTGATCAGGTTTGTTGCCCAAGACCTTAAGTCACACATCAAGAAATCTTATATTTTGTAAATACTTGATTATTACTAAATTAAGTTTTTCGTTAACCTAGTACTTTATATCACACTTTAGTTTGATGAATACTTATTCGTTATTCAACTCAAAGCATTTCAGCAGCTAACTGAATCCTCTCGTCACTTGGCAAACAGAAGAAAACATTAATCTAACTTTCAGCCCACGCAAAGAATTGCTGTCCCGCTCAAGTTAATATATTAATAAAGTCAAGTAACCAAACTTCAGAAAGAATACGTAATTATTGCTCTCACTAGATCACTGGTCACCAGCTTGTTGCCGAAACGAATTCCATAATTTTGCGTATTTTGGATAACATGAGCGTCAAAATTGCTTTATTCGTGCACAGGGAATTTCTATCTGGTTGATCTTTATTGGTTATTATTTATGTTTACCATTATTATTTGTTTTTGTTTTGTATTTATAAACACTTAAACCATTGAGTATTTCATCACCGTATGAAGTGATTGATAAAGCTTACTGCGTCATGCTATATTTTTCGTATACCAAAGAATGAAAAAGCTCGTTACGCTAAGCTGTTGTGTGCTTCACATAGCAGCCCGTCTTCCTCTGTAATATAACGGGTATAGTTGGTAACATATTAATTAACAAAAGAGATAATGACAAAGCTTATAATATTAGCAATCTTACAAAACTTATTGAAAACTTTTACATTTTTACTAAGAACTAATTATGTTCCAAACTGTTTTTCTTCTTTGAATTTTATGTTGCAATTCGATAACGCTGTTAAGCCCTCAGCTTATTGACCTCGATGGCCCAACAGGTTTCCTGTTCCTGGCTGTGGTGCATCATACAGCATCTGTTCCTGGCTGTGGTGCACCATACAGCATCTGTTCCTGGCTGTGGTGCACCATACAGCATCTGTTCCTGGCTGTGGTGCACCATACAGCATCTGTTCCTGGCTGTGGTGCACCATACAGCATCTGTTCCTGGCTGTGGTGCACCATACAGCATCCGTTCCTGGCTGTGGTGCACCATACAGCATCCGTTCCTGGCTGTGGTGCACCATACAGCATCTGTTCCTGGCTGTGGTGCACCATACAGCATCTGTTCCCGGCTGTGGTGCACCATACAGCATCTGTTCCTGGCTGTGGTGCACCATACAGCATCTGTTCCTGGCTGTGGTGCACCATACAGCATCTGTTCCCGGCTGTGGTGCACCATACAGCATCTGTTCCTGGCTGTGGTGCACCATACAGCATCTGTTCCCGGCTGTGGTGCACCATACAGCATCTGTTCCTGGCTGTGGTGCACCATACAGCATCTGTTCCTGGCTGTGGTGCACCATACAGCATCTGTTCCCGGTTGTGGTGCACCATACAGCATCTGTTCCCGGCTGTGGTGCACCATACAGCATCTGTTCCTGGCTGTGGTGCACCATACAGCATCTGTTCCTGGCTGTGGTGCACCATACAGCATCCGTTCCTGGCTGTGGTGCACCATACAGCATCTGTTCCTGGCTGTGGTGCACCATACAGCATCTGTTCCTGGCTGTGGTGCACCATACAGCATCTGTTCCTGGCTGTGGTGCACCATACAGCATCTGTTCCCGGCTGTGGTGCACCATACAGCATCTGTTCCTGGCTGTGGTGCACCATACAGCATCTGTTCCTGGCTGTGGTGCACCATACAGCATCTGTTCCCGGCTGTGGTGCACCATACAGCCTCTGTTCCCGGCTGTGGTGCACCATACAGCATCTGTTCCCAGCTGTGTTGCACCATACAGCATCTGTTCCCGGCTGTGGTACATCATACAGCATCTGTTCCCAGCTGTGGTGCACCATACAGCATCTGTTCCCGGCTGTGGTACATCATACAGCATCTGTTCCCGGCTGTGGTGCACCATACAGCATCTGTTCCCGGCTGTGGTGCACCATACAGCATCTGTTCCCGGCTGTGGTGCACCATACAGCATCTGTTCCCGGCTGTGGTGCACCATACAGCATCTGTTCCCGGCTGTGGTGCACCATACAGCATCTGTTCCCGGCTGTGGTGCACCATACAGCATCTGTTCCCGGCTGTGGTGCACCATACAGCATCTGTTCCCAGCTGTGGTGCATCATACAGCATCTGTTCCCGGCTGTGGTGCACCATACAGCATCTGTTCCCGGCTGTGGTGCACCATACAGCATCTGTTCCCGGCTGTGGTGCATCATACAGCATCTGTTCACATTAAAATGATAACCGGTTGTACACACGCAGGTGAAAATGTCAAAGAAAATGTCAAAAAATGCTTCTGGACTTTTAAGCAGGGAGAGGCCCGGATTCAAGGGAAAGTGCTTCGCTAATCTGTCTAAATGTTTTTACTTCTCATCACTTTATTATTTCTCGTGTTAAGTGGTATTATGTTTACTTCTCTATTAACTTTTTAATCTCATTACAGTGAAATGGGTTTCCCTGAAATTTTAAAACCACTGCTGTACGTTATGATTCTGTGAAACTAAAATTGTATTTTTAACTAGCAGTACCCGGCCACGCGTTGCTGTGGCTCAGTAACGCATGTGCTAATCCACAGCAACCTTTTCTGTCCCCCCAGTCCTCCCCACCATTCATCCCTCACACGTCTCCTCGGCTTCCCAAGCATTCCCCACTCCACCGTCCCCTCTTCCTTCCCACCATGCCTCACACCCCCTGTCCCTTTATCCTTCCCATTATTCTCCATTCCAACATCCCAAACTCCCCCGTCCTCTCATCCTTCCCCACCATTACCCTCCTCCCTTGTCTCCTCGTCCTCCCCACCTTCTCTCACTTCCGTCCCCTCGTCCTCCCCACCATTCCCCACACCCTCGTCCGATGCCTTCCCAAATGGTCTAATGTTCCCATCAGAAAACTAGGAACATCAAGTGATCTGATGTTCCCATCACTGAAATATAAAAAAAAAATTAAATTTAAATATGAAAAAATAAAAAAATAAACTATACTCACGAAATGAACGGCTCAGTAAACAACTCGGCTCAATTCTAACGCAATTCACACAAATTAATTAAATCAAAATGAAAATAAATAAAAAACTATGAAAATGCAATCAGAAACATTGAAATTGAATTGTAACATATTTAGTATAGCATGTGTGTTGCTCTTACATGCAACCTGCATGTTGCTCTTAAATCCAAAAGCATAATTTTACCTGTTACAGGTGTGGCATCTATACTAATAATTACCAAATGAACGGTATTGTAAACAATACAGCTCAATTCCAACACAATTTCAATAAAATAATTCACTAAAAAATCAAATAAATCGAAATCAATGAAAATAAAATTGATCAATGCAATCGGAAATACTGAAATGGAATTCGCGACATATTTAATATAGCGTGCATGTTGCTATTATTTGTAACAGATGGGCGCGGTTTTTAAAAAACGCATGTTTTTACCTGTCACAAGGGTGGCATCTATAGAGTAGGTATATAAAACGATGCGCCTATTTGAATGCAACGTTGTGTCAAAATTTCAAAGCAATCGGTGAAGAAGGGAGGGAATTATTAGGGTCAGGATAAGGATTTGGAATGGGACGGGGGAAAGGAATGGTGCCCAACCACTTGGTGGGTCGGGGATTGAACGCCGATCTCAATGACCCAAGATCGTCGCTCTACCGTCCACCCCAAGTTTCTGGGTCAAGAACTTTCGGAGATTTCAGCGTGGGTTGCTCTTTCGTCCAACAGATGGCGCTGTTTTTTTAACATATTTTTTCCTGTCACAGGTGAGACTTGTATATAGTAGATATATAAAAAGACGCGTTTATTCGAATGCAATGTTGTGTCAAAATTTCAGAGCAATCGTTAAAGAGGTTTCGAAGATTTCCCTCACATAAAAATCACATAAACAGTTTTTCAGAAAAATCATGTTTTTTTTTACCGTCACAGACGTGACATCTATATAGTATGTATGTAAAAACCTGCTCGGATGCGAATGGAACGTTGTGTGAACATTTCAAAGCAATCGGTGAAGAACTTTCGGAGATTAGCGGTTATGCACAAACGAACATTTCCATTTTTATGTATATAGATTAACAGCTGTAGTTTTAGATTCCGCTGCTCAGAAGAAAATGTTCCAAGTAGCACGGGCTATGGTGAGCCCGTAGTGGACATAGCTGGCACAGGAGAGGGGCTGTAACTCTGTGCAATTAACAGCATTTTGTTCTTTTGATGGGTTTAAATATTGTATATGCATGAAGTCATATCCTACATCATTTCATTCCAGACTGTGAATTTTGTTAATCTTGGAGGATTTCAGATTATATATTTCTGACCCGTAAGTATCACATTCATCACCCGGCACTCAACTCCTTCCAATTTGTCAATATTATTACTTAAACAAAGTTACCAAAGCTGTACATAGTAGTCAAGAATAGGACGCACCTATGAATGAGAACACATTCAGAAAATCAAGTGTGATGTTGCGGCAGATAATTTATCTTGAAACATAATCATCAAAAATATTTTAACCATTTGCATCAATAAAAAATGGGATTGAGCATTTCATATTACATGATGAGCTAAGATTGGAGAGGCTGCTGAGTGGAAGGAAAACATGAATTCAGTGCATCAAAAGGTTTGACAGGACTTGTCTCGCCGCTATCGTACAACTGACGCTGTGAGCAATATGCTGTACACTGTACACAATATGATAACGAGTTATGCTCGAAACTTAAATAAAGCTTTGAAGAAGTATTCAAGCTGGAACCTGATTTGGCATTTGTGCTTAGGTGCCAAACCGAACGGGCAATTTCACAGAAAACCTCACTGAAGGAACGGTGATACCAAAAGAAGTAAAGAAGCAGCTGCAGGAACTATAAGTGGCAACAATCAATGAGACAAGACAAAATATCGTCTTGTATAATAAAAGAACCAGGTGGTGAATTGTGCAGCTCGCTTCCTATAATAATAAATTCCTCTCTAGAAATGGAAGATCTTCCTGGCTGTTGGAAAACAGCTAATATGGTGCCAGTTTACAAGCAAGAGGAATATCAGAAATAGTTAAACATGGGACCCGTATCACTAATAAGTATCCCCTGCAAGTAGCTAGTGAGTCTGATTCAAAGCGGGGGAGTAGAACATTTTGAAGAGATCAATATTTTTGAAGTCACCAGCTGGGTTTTAGTAACATAAATTCCTGCTTGAAAAAACTTGCTAGAATTTTTTAACAAGATGACAGAAATCGAACGGGGGAGAGAGTGAGATGGGTAGACTGCAAATTCCTCGACTGTCGGAAGTCATTCGATACGGTCTTGCATGAAAGACTCATATTCAAACTACAGACGCAAGTTGACATATCTGGAAGAGTCCTTAGGTGGGTCAGAGAGTCTCTCTCTCAGGAAAAAAACAAATGATTAGAGTGAGAGCTGAGACATCAGAGTGGAGAGAGGTTACAAGTAATTAACAGCTTGTTAATTAGTAGCCAAGTCAACAGCTTGGCCCTAGAACCGACCACAAGGGTCTGTTCTAGGGCCTTTCCTGTTTCTAATATATGTCAGTGACCTGAGAGAGGAAATATGCTTCTTCATAACAATGTTTGCAAATGTTGCAAAACTAATGAGAAACGTCAGGTCAGGGTTAAACTGTGATCACTGCAAGCGGATCTGGACACATTCAGAATTGGTCTGAAAAGTGGCTTCTAGATTTTAACCTACCAAATACATAGTTGTGAGGATTAGAACCAGAGTGCAAAGACAAATTCCGCAGTATTGGATGAAGGGAAGACAGATTCTTCAATGAGAAAATAAGACAGACCTGGAAGAGGACATAACCCCAAATCTGATGCCAAAATCTCACCTCTGGGTATCATTCAGAAACTTGAACAAAGGGGCTTTCCGGGCCTAATACTCAGTGAAGTTGAGATTCACTCCTGAATATGCACCACCAGCAGGGAACCTTTACCTGAAAAATGACATGGAGAAACTAGAAAATTTCAATAGATATGCAACGAGACTCGTTCCTGAGCTGAATGCATTGATTTATGAAGAATGACTGACAGAACCAGACTTTGCCACGCTGGAGGAAAGCACATGAGATACATGCTAACAACATATAAAATTCTAAGGAAATTTGATAAGGGAGACATAGCGTTGTTCATAGAACGAAGGGTAATAGATGAAAACTAGATAACCAAGAGTCACAAGGACAGCTGGAAGATGTTAGAACTATCGGTAAATGGAGCAGGTTAGATATAGACGTCATTGAAGTTAATTCGATTAAAAATAAATTGAATGAAAATATGATAAAAGCGTGAAAATGAGGCATTGCCATTATTTAAGAACGTTCGGAATGCGGGACTAAGAGCCTTCCTGCTAAAATAAGTGTATACACACACACACACACACACACACACACACATACACACACACACACACACACACACACACACACACACACACACACACACACACACACACACACACATACACAAACACACACACACACACACACACACACACACACAAACACACACACACACACACACACACACACACACACACACACACACACATACACAAACACACACACACACACACACACACACACACACACACACACACACAGATAAGAAACTTAGATGATTGTCATGCCCTTCAAGATGACCTGGACAAAATAAGTATATGGAGCACCACTTGGCAAATGGAATTTAATGTTAATAAATGCCATGTTATGGAATGTGGAATAGGAGAACATAGACCCCACACAACCTATATATTATGTGAGAAATCTTTAAAGAATTCTGATACAGAGAGAGATTTAGGGGTGGTTCTAGATAGAAAACTATCACCTGAGGACCACATACAGAATATTGTGCGAGGAACCTATGCCACGCTTTCTAACTTCAGAATTGCTTTTAAATACATGGATGGCGATATACTAAAGAAATTGTTCACGACTTTTGTTAGGCCAAAGCTAGAATATGCAGCGGTTGTGTGGTGCCCATATTTTAAGAAGCACATCAACAAACTGGAAAAGGTGCAAAGATACGCTACTAAGTGGCCCCCAGAACTGAAGGGCAAGAGCTACGAGGAGAGGTTAGAGGCACTAAATATGCCAAAACTAGAAGACAGAAGAAAAAGAGGTGAAATGATCACTACATACAAAATAGTAACAGGAATTGATAAAATCGATAGGGAAGATTTCCTGAGACCTGGAACATTAAGAACAAGAGGTCATAGATTTAAACTAGCTAAACACAGATGCCGAAGAAATATAAGAAAATTCACTTTCGCAAACAGAGTGGTAGACGGTTGGAACAAGTTAGGTGAGGTGGTGGAGGCCAAAACCGTCAGTAGTTTCAAAGCGTTATATGACAAAGAGTGCTGGGAAGACGGGACACCACGAGTGTAGCTCTCATCCTGTAACTACACTTAGGTAATCTCACACACACACACACACACACACACACACACACACACAAACAAATGTATAGGAGCCGGTGGCTGAGTGGACAGCACACTAAAAACGTAATCCTATGGTCCGGGGTTCGATTCCCGATTTCGATTTCGATTTTTAAGAAAGGAGATAGGGAGGAGACACTTAGCTATAGACTTGTATCACTGACAAGCATCCCCTGTAAAATACATGAAAGAATAATTAGGCTAAGACTTGTTGCACACCTGGACAGAATTAAGTTTGTAAACATCAACATGGGTTCTGGAAAGGAAATCATGCCTAACAAACCTTTTAGAGTTCTATGATAAAATAACCAGGATAAGGTAGTACGGGGAAGGATGTGCAGATTGCATATTTCAGGAATGTTACACAACTGTGTAATACAGTATCAACATGGGTTCAAGGATGGCAAGTCCTGCCTCACAGGATTAATTGAATTCTACGATCAGGCAACGAAAATTAGGCAAGAAAGAGAGGGGTGGGCAGACTGCATATTTTTGGATTGCCAGAGAGCCTTTGACACAGTACCACACAAGAGGCTAGTTTAAAAGCTGGAGGTGCAGGCAGGAATGAAAGGGAAGGTACTCCATTAGATAAGGGAGTACCTAAGCAAGGGACGAGGTCTCAGATTAGCGAGGCGTCACCAGTGGAGTCCCGCAGGGTTCAGTCCTTGGATCTATACTGTTTCTGATATATGTAAATGATCTCTCAGATGGTATAGAATCGTTGTTTGCTGATGATGCAAAAATTATGAGGAGGATTAAAACGGAGGAAGATAGTATGAGGCTACAAGAGGACCTAGACAAACTGAATGAATGGTCCAATAAATGGCTACTAAAGTTCAACCCGAGTAAATGTAAGGTAATGAAACTAGGCGGTGGAAAGAGGAAGCCAGACACAGGATACAGAATGGGAGATGAAGTACTTCATGGAACGGACAGAGAGAAAGATCTAGTAGTTGATATCACACCAAACCTGTCTCCTGAACCCCACATAAAAAGAATTACATCTGTAACGTATGCAAGGATGGCTAACCTAAGAACAACCTTCAGGAACCTGTGTAAGGAATCTTTCAGAACCTTGTATACCACGTATGTAAGACCAATCCTGGAGTATGCAGCCCCAGCATGGAGCCCGTACCTTGTCAAGCACAAGACGAAACTGGAAAAAGTTCAGAGTTATGAACAGGCGCTCTTCATGAATTTAGTTCTGGGACTAGCCACTAGGCTAGTCCCAGAACTAAGAGGCATGAGTTACGATGAAAGGCTGCGGGAAATGCCGCAGCCCTTCATCGTTCCAAATGGAAATAGTGATCATGGAGACATGATCACTATCTACAAAATTATCAGAGGAATTGAAAGGGTAGATAAGGACAAACAGTTTAACACAGGTGGTACGCGAACAAAGGGACACAGGTGGACACCGAGTACCTAAATGAGCCACAGGGACGTTAGAAAGAGCTTTTTCAGTGTCAGAGTAGTTAATAGGTGGAATGCACTAGGGAGTGATGTGGTGGAAGCAGACTCCATACACAGTTATATATGTAGATAGGATAGAGCCCAGTAGACTCAGGAATCTGTACATCAGTTGATTGACGGTTGAGAGGCGGGACCAAAGAGACAGAGCTCAACCCCCGCAAGCACAATCCTCGTAAGCACCACCGCAAGCAAGCAAGCAAGCAAGCAAGCAAGCAAGCACGCACACACACACACACACACACACACACACACACACACACACACACACACACACACACACACACACACACACACACACACACACACACACACACTGTAATGGGGTCTTGCGGCTGGGTGGATATTAGTGGGCTATTCAAGTCCGTGGACCTCTTGGGTGGCTTAATCTTCATCAGAGTGGATAGCGCCTGGGAATCCTAGTTCTTATAGTCCGGGTTCGATTCCTGGTGGAGGCGAAAACAATTGGGAAGAGTTTCTTTCATCCTGATGTACCTTTTCACCTAGCAGTAATTAGGTACCTGGGAGTTAGACAGCTGCTACGACCTCAGATTGGCGTGAAGTCACCAGTGGAGTCCCACAGGGCATTTTACTTGGACCTATCCTGTTTCTGATATACGTAAATGATCTCCCAGAGGGTATAGACTCATTCCTCTCAATGTTTGCTGACGATGCCAAAATTATGAGAAGGATTAAGACAGAGGAGGACAGCTTGAGGCTTCAAGAAGACCTGGACAAGCTGCAGGAATGGTCGAACAAATGGCTGTTAGAGTTTAATCCAAGCAAATGTAATGTAATGAAGATAGGGGTAGGAAACAGGAGACCAGATACAAGGTATCATTTGGGAGATGAAATACTTCAAGAGTCAGAGAGAGAGAAAGACCTGGGGGTTGATATCACGCCAGACCTTTCCCCTGAAGCTCATATCAAGAGGATAACATCAGCAGCATATGCCAGGTTGGCTAACATAAGAACGGCATTTAGAAACTTGTGTAAGGAATCTTTCAGAACATTATATACCACATATGTCAGACCAATCCTGGAGTATGCGGCTCCAGCATGGAGTCCATATCTAGTCAAGTATAAGACTAAACTGGAAAAGGTTCAAAGGTTTGTCACCATACTAGTACCCGAGCTGAGAGGTATGAGCTACGAGGAGAGACTAAGGGAATTAAACCTCACTTCGTTGGAAGACAGAAGAGTTAGGGGGGACATGATCACCACATTCAAGATTCTCATGGGAATCGAGAGGGTGGATAAAGACAGGTTATATAACACAAGGGGCACACATACTAGGGGACACAGGTGGAAACTGAGTGCCCAAATGAGCCACAGAGATATTAGAAAGAACTTTTTTAGTGTCAGAGTGGTTGACAAATGGAATGCATTAGGAAGTGATGTGATGGAGGCTGACTCCATACACAGTTTCAAGTGTAGATATGACAGAGCCCAGTAGGCTCAGGAACCTGTACACCTGTTGATTGACGGTTGAGAGGCGGGACCAAGGAGCCATAGCTCAACCCCCACAAGCACAATTAGGTGAATACAATTGGGTGAGCACACACACACACACACACACACACACACACACACACACACACACACACACACACATTGGAGTGGAACGTGGGTTCACCAAAGTTGTCGATACATAGAAGTAAAGCCAATACACACCAGGACCTTCACCACCACAGCTATAGTTAGTGGTTTCTAAAGACGATGTGTGATATACCTTCAACTTCACTTACTTTAAACACTGTTCATGTAAGCAAAGCATGAAAAATACTGTGAAGATACCTTTCAAAACCTCACTCTCTCTCTAGATAGGGTTAGTGGGAATAATCTTGGTGCCCCACTGGAGACAAAATAAAGACATTACCCACTGGGTTACCACCAGAGGGGTGCAGACTTGTGACATAATGGTGGACCATGTGATGATTTCCCGTGGCAGTCACCACAGGTGGCGATCAGACTGTGGGGGCTGGAGCAAGAGGGAACTTCTTACCGCTGATGAGACTTGGAGTTATCATTACGTCTCGAGGGACAAGAAAGCTCTCAAGGCAGAGGCATCATCTGGGTCGCATCATCCCGCAGGCAAGCTTATGTGCACTATTTTCTTGAATACTGCACATGTGTTGATTTACTTCCCGCCGCTCACGGCTACAGTCACAGGTCGCTACGCGGCGGGTTGGTTCTGTTGACTTAGTGCTCGCTCAACTCGTATACAGGATGCTCTTATTGCTCGTTTTCTGGTCCCTTTAACTGTGTGAAATTGGCGGTGTCTTCCAGGGCGCACACACTGTGGGTGGGAGAGACCAGGTACCACCCACCCACACGGAGGTGGGAGAGACCAGGTACCACCCACCCACACGGAGGTGGGAGAGACCAGGTACCACCCACCCACACGGAGGTGGGAGAGACCAGGTACCACCCACCCACACGGAGGTGGGAGAGACCAGGTACCACCCACCCACACGGAGGTGGGAGAGACCAGGTACCACCCACCCACACGGAGGTGGGAGAGACCAGGTACCACCCACCCACACGGAGGTGGGAGAGACCAGGTACCACCCACCCACACGGAGGTGGGAGAGACCAGGTACCACCCACCCACACGGAGGTGGGAGAGACCAGGTACCACCCACCCACACGGAGGTGGGAGAGACCAGGTACCACCCACCCACACACAACCCGATACATTTAACATTCGGAAACTTCCATTCAGAATAATTTTGGATCATAAGGTCTACCAAGTTCGTCAACTTATTAGTAATAATTGTTGAGAAATAAAATTTTTAGTGCGTAGGACTGCAAAGACCTGCCTAACCTATTATGAAGAATTTAATTCAAATTAAAGAGGGCCTATGTTTTAGAAAAAATAATTTTTATATATATATGTTTTAATATTTTCGTAGGTTTAGATGGCGGCAGAACACACACAAAGTAATTGTAATGTATCGTGCACCCACAACCGGCGTTTCTCAAATGTAAACTAATATTGTTATATATTATAACTTTCTGTATAGTTAAGTTCTGGTCACGTTATGGTACTTAGGTTCGATTGGAAATTATTGGATGAAGGCTTTCAATCAGTCCTCAGACCAAGTCCATTCCATCCAGTGGTCGACCTAAAAGACGCAGTCCATCAATTTTAACATGATGTTCATTCTAAAAATATTTCCTTCAAATATAAATTAATAATATTTTTTATTAGCATACTGTTCATATTTAGACATTGATTAAGTTAGGTTTGGTATTTATGTTCTGTTGGTGATTACTTGCATTTGTTGTACGTGGGTGAAGCATTTACAGCGTTGTGGTTCGCATAAAAGTCGTCAGCGAAGCACTTGTTCCGAACGTGTTCGAATGTCAACAGTTGTGAGTCTTGTGCAATTCATGTTTCATTCATAAACAAGGGTTTTGGCGGGTGCATGGATTGGACGTTGGCTTTGTTTATGAGGATGGGCTGAACATTAACAAGTTTGATTTGAACAGAGAACATCCGCAAAGCACAGTTCGAGAACAGATCGAACGCCATTTGTTGTGATTCATGTGTAAAATGTTTTACACTTCGTAAACAGGGTGCCTGAGAGCTACATTAATAAGAGTTTGACCGTTGTTGATGAGGACGGGCTGCTGTTTACAGCTTGTCCTCATAAACTAAGGCCAAAGTTGTCAGTTCATCTGTAATCTGGTATAAAGTAATGCATTGCTTGTTCGTTGGGAAGTAAGGATAAATATTAACATACAACTGCATGCAAGATGGTTAAGAAGATTAGCTGTAATATGTGAAGTTAAGCAAAGTATTAACTGTTTAACAAATCTAGAAATATTACACAGTTTGAATAATACTAATGAGAAATGGGCAAGTGTTTAGGTTATTTCAAATTTCATGAGCACTTGATGAGGAGAGAGAGATGGAGGAATGCACTGGAGGAGGGAGGAGGTGAGGATGAACATGAATGAGGAGGAACGATGGTGAGAGGGATGCAAAGGGTGGAGGTGAGTGGATGGCAGGAGAGGCAGATGGACTGCTGGATGAGACAGTTGAGAAGGTGTGGAGGGGACACTGGGTGAAGCTGGGGAGGGTTGTGGGTTGTGGGTGGGGGAAACTCTAGGTGGAAGAGGGGAGGGTTGTGGGTGGGGGAAACTTTAGGTGGAAGAGGGGAGGGTTGTGGGTGGGGGAAACTCTAGGTTTAAGAGGGGAGGGTTGTGGGTGGGGGAAACTCTAGGTGGAAGAGGGGAGGGTTGTGGGTGGGGGAAACTCTAGGTGGAAGAGGGGAGGGTTGTGGGTGGGGGAAACTCTAGGTGGAAGAGGGGAGGGTTGTGGGTGGGGGAAACTCTAGGTGGAAGAGGGGAGGGTTGTGGGTGGGGGAAACTCTAGGTGGAAGAGGGGAGGGTGGTGAATAGGAAGTGGAAAATGGAAGGGCAGGGAGACTCTGCTGTTTAATAATATTTTCCCCTACTACTTTGATTGCAGTCATAATACTTCCAGGTATAAAATGCTTGATGGTTATTAATGTCTGTTTTTTCAATTTCATAATTGCAAAATAATTTTTAAATTAGAGATAAAGTATAATTTGTAACGAGAACTGAGGCCCATGACCTACAATTTCTTCTTTGCCATAGTCTCCAGAATCTATGTTTAAAATTGCATATAAATTGGATATATACTTATGAAAATACAAGAGAGAAATGACTTGGAACGGGAGGTGGTACCCAAGAACTATCTCAAGTCCCTTTACTCCGTCTAAAACAGATGTGGTGTAAAGTTGTCTTTTAAACTGATTGTATACATACGAAATTACGACAGACAACATCTAGAGGAAGGTCCAGGAACTAACATACGACCTACGCAGACTCAAGATAGACTTAGGGCTGGAGCCAGAAGGGAAACTCTGCTCTGATACAAGATGGACTTTAAAAGGCGAGAAGCCAAATCTGGACTTTTGCCGAAGCCAAAATGTCCGGATCTGGCCTCATTCTCTCTACTAGCACCATGTCTATAGTGTCTGAAGATATTAATCTCAAACCAACAATATTTATAATAATGCACTATACATTAGAGGAAAAAAGAAGAAACCATTGCCAATCAGTTCCCAGTGTCCATTAGCTACCTGTGCTTCTTGCAAACAAAACCATTTATGCACTATATATGAACAGCTAATCAAACTTAATTTCTTTTACTCAGTTCTTGACAAATATCACTGAATCTTGTTCTTTTTGACACATTTTGTAATTAGGTACAAATTTGGGGGTTCTAAGCAAACATATTGTCAAATCTGGCATCATATCTTGTAGGTGCCTAAGGCCTACAAAAATCTTATTCGATCCTGGCTGCTATGACCAAACTAAGATGATTAGAAATGTTATGTTAATTTTCACAAGATAAGAGAACAAAATATTTAGGGATTTATTTTTTCCAAATATTTAGCCCCGCATAGCCGGAGTCCAGTACCAAAATCAGTAAAGGTGTCAATGTGTGACCGTAATATGCAGTTCCCTATTGAATTTGGGGCTTAACCATGGACAAGCAAAGAAAACAGACACATACATTCTAATTTATAGAAAGATATATCGATTATCTGTTGCTTTCAATTATTAAATTATTTTACCTGGAGTTAATATTGCTGTTGGCCTGGCGTTTCACTTAATAAACAGATGAGAACCATTTTGGTTTCCTTCCTCCAGGATAAAATATCATCCACTAACATTGTCAGAAATATGTGCGAGTATATAGAAACGTAAATTTTTATATGTGATAAAATCCAACAATGCATACTTTAAGTCAAAGTGAGCGTTGGACTAATATTGTTGAGTGATACCAGGTACTATATTAATCCGCATGAGAGGAAATGGGAATTGGATTAATTTAGGTGAGTGACAGTCTTTACTGGATTAATCTGGGTAAGTGACCGTGGAGCACTGGATTAATCTAAATAAGTGACCTTGGGCACTAGATTAATCTAGGTAAATTAGTGAGCATTAGATTTAACTTGGAAATTCAGGATGGGTATTGGATTGATCTAGGCGAGTCCCAGTGGACTATAGATTAATCTCGTCGATTCAGAATTAGCACTATACTAATCTAGGTAGGTGATAGGGTCACCAGATTTATGTGAGTGATAGTGAGTACTGGATTAGTCTTGGCGAATGGCCGTGGGTACTCGTTTTGTCTGGGTGAATGTCAGTGGGTAATGGATTAATCTAGGCGAGTGGCAGATTGCCTATTGACTAACACTTTAAATTCTCTTGCAAACAGCTCTATGTTAATTGAACCATATGTTTAGTCTCATTTTGGTCCACTTTACCTGCTCAGACCCTTAGGTCTGAGTAGGTAAAGTGATTAGGTTGTGCAAATTTCAATAACATCATATAATTAGTTTATATTTAGCTATTATTCTTCAAGTTGGTTTTCGCTGGTCTAGTTTAATGTCATGATTTTTCACTGTAAATCTTCTCACTCTAATTTTAAGCCATAAGTTTTTAAATGTCTGTACTGTTATTAATTCCATCCCCAACAGTAATCATTTGTATAAATTACTGGCAGTTTAGGCTTATAAATTTATATTTGATCCTAGATTACACTACATCATAGTAATGATAAGGTGTTATGATGTTGCAATGATTTACTGTTACGTACAGAATGCTTTGAAATTTTGTGTAAACTAAATTATACATGTACATATTTATGAATGAAGAATTTAATTGTATTTAAAAAAAATCATGGTGATTGACCGTGAGCACCGGATTAATCTAGGTGAATGACAATGGGCAATGGATCAATCAAGGTGTGTGTGTGTATTTACTATCCGTGCCCTCAGAATCGAGCTATTAGTTCTTGGACCTCGCACTTATAACCGATCTAATTTTTCCTCTATGTCTACTACATATATTTCACTTACACGTGTGCGCGCGCATACACACACACACACACACACACACACACACACACACACACACAGGAAGCAGCCCGTAACAGCTGTCTAACTCCCAGGTATCTATTTACTTCTAGGTGAACAGTAACACCAGGGTGAAAGAAACTCTGCACATTTGTTTCTGCCTCCGCTGAGGATCGAATTGGGGTCCTTAGGACTACGACCTCAGAGCCCAATCCACTCAGCCGCGAGGCCTCTAGTGGACAGCGTGTCAGCGTGTGTGTGGGTGAGCTTTGGCTCTTTGGTCCCGCCTCTCAACTGTCAATCAACTGGTGTTCAGATTCCTGAGCCTACTGGGCTCTATCATATCTACATCTGAAACTGTGTACGGAGTCAGCCTCCACCACATCACTGCCTAATGCATTCCACCTGTTAACTACTCTGACTCAGAAAAAGTTCTTTCTAACGTCCCTGTGGCTCATTTGGGCACCCAGTTTCCACTTGTGTCGCATTGTTCGCGTACCACCCGTGTTAAATAATCCATCCTTGTCCACCCTGCCAATGCCATCCCAGGGTGCCAGGGGTGCCATCCCAGGGTGCCAGTGGTGCCATCCGAGGGTGCCAGTGGTGCCATCCGAGGGTGCCAGTGGTGCCATCCGAGGGTGCCAGTGGTGCCATCTGAGGGTGCCAGTGGTGCCATCCGAGGGTGCCAGTAGTGCCATCCCAGGGTGCCAGTGGTGCCATCCCAGGGTGCCAGTGGTGCCATCCCAGGGTGCCAGTGGTGCCATCCGAGGGTGCCAGTGGTGCCATCCGAGGGTGCCAGTGGTGCCATCCGAGGGTGCCAGTGGTGCCATCCCAGGGTGCCAGTGGTGCCATCCGAGGGTGCCAGTGGTGCCATCCTAGGGTGCCAGTGGTGCCAGTGGTGCCATCCGAGGGTGCCAGTGGTGCCATCCCAGGGTGCCAGTGGTGCCATCCCAGGGTGCCAGTGGTGCCATCCGAGGGTGCCAGTGGTGCCAACCCAGGGTGCCAGTTGTGGGGTATTTTCCCAGCAAGCATTTATTTGTTATTAAATTATTGATTTCTTTCTTTTGTTTTAATATATTAGTATTATTTCAAAGTGGACTGTACTTAAAGTTTATCCTACTGGTGTTAACCTGTACACAAGTTTGTGTGTGAGGGGGGGGGGGGAAAGGGCGGTAAATACATAGCTTATATCACATATAGTGGATATTAATAAGCTAAAAAATTTAATGTTAGTACTACCCTGTCAATCCCCCTCAGAATCTTGTATATGGTAATCATATCTCCCCGAGTTCTTATGTCTTACAGGGACTTGAGGTGCAATTCCTTCAGCCTTTCCTCGTAACTCATGCCTCTTAGTTTTGGGACTAGCCTAGTGGCATACCTCTGAACTTTTTCCAGTTTCGTCTTGTGCTTGACAAGGTACGGGCTCCATGCTGAGGCCGCATACTCCAGGATTGGTCTTACATATGTGGTGTACAAGATTCTGAGAGATTCCATTCAAGAGTTTCTGAAGGCTGTTCTGATGTTAGCCAGCCTCGCATTCGCCGCCGATGTTATTCTTTTGATGTGGGCTTCAGGAGACAGGTTTGGTGTGATGATATCAACCCCTAGGTCTTTCTCTCTGTTCATCTCGTCAAGGACTTCATCTCCCGATGTGTATCCAGTGTCTGATCTCCTATTTACCCCCCCCCCCTAGTTTTATTACCTTAAGTTTACTTGGGTTGAACTTTAATAGCCATTTGTTGGACCATTCATTCAGTTTAGGTAATCTTGTAGCCACTTACTATCTTCCTCCGTTCTAATCCTCCTCATTAATTTTGCATTATCAGTAAACATTGAGAAGAACGAGTCTATTCCTTCTGGGAGATCATTTACATATATCAGTAGAACAGTATAGGTCCAAGAACTGATCCCAGAGGGACTCCACTGGTGACATCTCGCCACTCCGAGACCTCACCCCTGACAGTGACTCGCTGTCTCCTGTTGCATAGGTACTCCCTTATCCAGTGGAGTACTTTCCCTTTTACTCCTGCCTGTATCTCGAGTTTATGTACCAGTGTCTTATGTGGTATTGTGTCAAAGGCTTTCTGGCAATCCAAGAATATGCAGTCTGCCCATCACTCTCTTTCTTGCCTGATTTTTGTTGCCTGGTCATAGAATACAATCAATCCTGTGACTCATGATCTGCCAAACTTGAACCCATGCTGATGTTGTGATACAAACTTCTTAATTACGCTCCAGATGTTCCACTAGTGTTTTTCGCACAATCTTCTCCATCACTTTACATGGTATGCAAGTTAGGGACACTGGCCTGTAGTTCAGTGCCTCCTGTCTACCCCCTCTTTTAGCTTTAGCCGTCTTCAAAGTTTTTGGCAGTTCACCTGTCGCCAGTGATTTGTTATTCCCCATGGCGAGAGGCTGACACAAACTTCAGCTCCTTCTTTCAGTATCCAAGGTGAGATTCCATGTGTGCCTAAAGCCTTTGTCACTTCCAACTCTAGCAGATGCTTCTTCACCTCCCCACTGGTGATAACAAACTCATCTAGTGGTGTTTGGTTTGATCTTCCCTCTCCTATCTCTGGAACTTCAGCTTGTCTAGGACTTCTTGAAGCCTCAAAGAGTCCTCTTCTGTTTTAATACTTCTCATAATTATAGCACCGTCCGCAATCATTGAGAGAAATGAATCGATACCCTCCGGGAGATCATTTACATATATCAGAAACAAGATAGGACCGAGTACAGAGCCCTGTGGGACTCCACTGGTGACTTCACGCCAATTGGAGGTCTCACCCCCTCACCGTAACTCTCTGCTTCCTATTGCTTAGGTACTTTCTTATCCACTGGAGCACCTTGCCAGCTACACCTGCCTGTCTCTCCAGCTTATGTACCAGCCTCTTATGCGGTACTGTGTCAAAGGCTTTCCGACAATCCAAGAAAATACAGTCCGCCCAGCCCTGTACGCCCTGTGTGGTACGCAGGGCGTACCACACAGGTACCCAGGGCGTACACAGTACGCCCTTTGTGTGTGTGTGTGTGTGTGTGTGTGTGTGTGTGTGTGTGTGTGTGTGTGTGTGTGTGTGTGTGTGTGTGTGTGGGTGTGTGTGCGTGCGCGTGCGTGCGCGCTCACACACACACACTGGATTAATTTAGATATACGACAGTGGGTACTGTTTTAATCTAGGTGAGAGAGAGTTTGCAAATAATCTGGGTGTGAGAGTGTGGGTATTTCATAAATCTTGGAGATTGACCGTGGGCACTGGATTAATTTTAATGATCGACATTGGATACTCTAATAATCAGGGACAAATATGGCTTAACACACACACACACACACTACATATTTTACATGATTTAAATGATTTAGGTGATTTCTATGCTCAAAATAATTTTGATCCATTGCAGCTCCTACATTTCTTGATGTAAAGCACTGAAGATGTTCAAATTTATATAACCTCAAGGTTTAATTACTTAATATTAGCCGACCATCAAACTGTCTATACATAATTCTAATTTTACTCTGATTATTTTGTCAATTCAAGTTTGACCTTTCAAGTTGTAATCGATAGTCTAAAGGATTTAACTATGTCGTTAACTGCAGCCAGCACTGTAATAATCTTAATAAATCCCTGATAAATGAAGCTATTAAAGATAAATCCGACAGAAGATTACACAGTACATAATAATGATTTGCTTTATGATATTAGTGCGATTTCCTCTTAGGTTAATACTGGAGTTTTGAGCAAAATAATTATAACCATGATGAAATTTACTAGGAAAGATTTATATTTAATTTTAGTAAGTCTAGGCAAGTGAGAGTGGGAACTGAATTAATCCTGGTGAGTGACAGTTGCCAATGGATAAATCAAGATGAGTGAAGGATGGTGCGGAATTTTGCTAGGAGAGTGACAATGGGCTCTGGCTTAATCTGGTCGAGTGACAAAGGGTAATGGATTAATTTACGTGTGTGCCAGTGGGTACTGGATTAGTCTTAGGTGAGTGAGCGTGGGCACACTGGATTAATCTCATTGAGTGGCAGTAATCTCTGGATTGATGTAAATGAAGAATAACACTTATGAGGAACCATCGCAAGCTGGTATAGTATGGTTAGTTGTTACATCTATGTAAATAAGCAACTCCAGGTATGAGAATACTTTTAAGTTTTGGTTACTTAAACTTATTTAAGCTGATGTCTGGGGTACCTGTGGTTCGTGTGACATATCTGATTTTTTTTTTACAATGAGATTACCTTGGTCATAGGATTACTTTGGCTGTAAGATTAACTTCGTCATAGAATTGTCTTAATTATAGGATTAGTTTGGACGTAAGGTAACCTTTTATCCTAAGTTTACTTTGATCGTAAAATTACCTTGATAGAAGAAAATATCTTGTCATAGTATTTCCTTGGTCACTGTATTGCTTATATGAAAAATATTTGTTTAATATAAGATTAACTTTGTCATAGGATTTCTGTAGTCTTATGATATCATTGGATTACCATTGTCGTGGGATTAGAGTAATCGGTAGTTTACCTTGACTGTTGGATTATCCTGATTACTAGATTACCTTGGCTGTTACATTAACTTGATCATTGGATTAATTTGGTCACAAGATTACATTGATCGTAGTATTGCTTCAGGTCTTAGAATGAAACGTGGGATGTATTCAAAGGATTATGTTAATTATATAGGATAACTTTTACCATAGGAAGAGGATATAGGGGAATGGGTAAAGCTTTGACCTGCGTGAACAGTAGCACTGAGTTGCGGAATACTCTTGTTTGTTTGTTTGTTTTAATTAGTTGTGTAAGGGCACAGAAAGCCAGATTGTATTCATACAAGTTAGTCTTTAATCGAGTTCCACCCACCCCAAGGTCGAATTACTGACTCCGTCCATGCATGACGTAACCCCACAAGAAGCTGACTATCTCCTGGGTACCTATTTACTGCCAGATGAACAGGTCCATTAGGTGACAGGAAATGTGTGCCCAACCATTTCTGTCCCGCCCGGGTATATACGAGTACCTCCCATGATCACTTTGTAAAGCGCTGGGACGTCGTAATGACTTGCGGTTTGGCATCATCTTCCCAGGGTTAAATCACTACAGATCTCTACGTCTTAGGAAACTCCTCACTGGAGCTATAATCAGCATTTCGCAACTGCGAGCATCGCTACACTTCTCTTCACCCCTGAAGCTTGGGTGAGTCTCCTCCTTAGTGCTGCTGCATTTTCTCCTCGCTCACAACACTATATACACTCGTTGTATATAGGCCAGTTCTGTTTTATTTTTTGCACAGACTTCCTTGGAAGCGGGGCTGTAAGTCCACTCCGGGCTCACCATAGCCCGTGCTACTTGGAAATTTTTGTATTCCAAGTAGTTGAATCTAAAATAACAACATCAACATATATTTTTAATTGACCTGGAAGAAACTCGCCCGAAAGGGAATATTGTCATATATAAGTTTTTCCTCATTATATTAATAAAGTCTTCGGTTTTATTTATTAAACAAATTACCATATAATAGATGCAAAGTGGTTTGATTACTTCAAGGATATATATATATATATATATATATATATATATATATATATATATATATATATATATATATATATATATATATATATATGTCGTACCTAGTAGCCAGAACGCACTTCTTGGCCTACTGTGCAAGGCTCGATTTGCCTAATAAGCCAAGTTTTCCTGAATTAATATATTTTCTCTATTTTTTTTCTATTGAAATGATAAAGCTACCCATTTCATTACGTATGACGTCAATATATTTTTATTGGAGTTAAAATTAACGTAGATATATGACCGAACTTAACCAACCCTACCTAACCTAACCTAACCTATATTTATAGGTAAGGTTAGGTTAGGTAGCCAAAAAAAGCTAGGTTAGGTTAGGTTAGGTAGGTTAGGTAGACGAAAAAACATAAATTCATGAAAACTTGGCTTATTAGGCAAATCGGGCCTTGAATAGTAGGCTGAGAAGTGCGTTCTGGCTATTAGGTACGACATATATATATATATATATATGTCGTACCTAGTAGCCAGAACTCACTTCTCAGCCTACTATGCAAGGCCCGATTTGCCTAATAAGCCAAGTTTTCTTGAAGTAATATATTTTCTCTAATTTTTTTCTTATGAAATGATAAAGCTACCCATTTCATTATGTATGAGGTCAATTTTTTTTATTGGAGTTAAAATTAACGTAGATATATGACCGAACCTAACCAACCCTACCTAACCTAACCTAACCTATCTTTATAGGTTAGGTTAGGTAGCCGAAAATGTTAGGTTAGGTTAGGTAGTCGAAAAACAAATAATTCATGAAAACTTGGCTTATTAAGCAAATTGGGCCTTGCATAGTAGGCTGAGAAGTGCGTTCTGGCTACTAGGTACGACATTATATATATATATATAATATTTATTTATTTATTTATTATTAGTATATTTTGGTAGCAGTCTTTCTTGTAAACATATGTTGTTGTATATGACCGATAGAAACTGTGAACGCCATGAAATCCGGACTCCACCTGCCAAAGGTTGTTGGGGAATACAAGCCTGGGTATGCCAATGGAAATGTCAAGACCCACAAGGCTGGAAACCCACTACGGCCAATCATCAGCCAGATACCCACACCCAGGTACAGACTGGCTAAGCGACTCAACGTTGTTTGTTGTTGTTATAGATTCAGCTATTCGGAACAAGTTCCAAGTAGCACGGGCTATGGTGAGCCCATAACGTACCTGGCAAAGGAGCGGGGCAAGAAGCACGGGCTATGGTTAGCCTGCGACTCAACGGGTTGCTGACTCCTTATGTACCTTGTGCTTTCAGCCTGAAGTCTCCCAAGGAATTTGTCGACTTACCGAGTCATTATTTACCAACGTACCTGTGGATGAAACAATCGAGATGATAGCAGACAGAGTGTATCGTGACCCAGCTTGTACTCCTCTTGACATGCCAGCAAACATACTGAGGAAACTACTCCAAGCCTGCACTAAAGAGGCACCCTTCACGAGCCCAGATAGGCACATGTATAAGCAAGTAGATGGGGTCGCCATGGGTTCTCTCCTAGGTTTCTTGTTTGCGAACTTCTACATGGGTACCATCGAGCAGAGGGTCGTAGTTGACATGGAATTGAAACCCGCCATATACTGCAGGTATATTGACGACATTTTTCCGCAGGTACCTGATGCCAGATCTCTGCAGCAGCTGAAGGAGGCCTTTGAGCGGAATTCTGTGTTGAGTTTCATTACGAGATGGATAATAATGGGAAGCTGCCCTTTCTGGGTGTAACAGTCACGGAAAGAAGCAGAGGCTTCCACACTACAGTCTACCCTAAGGAAACAAACATAGGAATGTTCCTCAATGCCAATAGTGACTGCCCAGACAGGTACAGGAGGAGTGATGTTAACGCTTATGTCGACAGTGCTCTCAGCCACAGCTCAGGATGGAAGGAAGTCGATGAAGAACTCTGTAGGGTAAGGCAGGCCCTAGTCAACAACGGCTTCTCTAACGGTTTCGTTGAAGACATCATAAAAACGATAGGTGAAACCCCGTGCAACCTCTGAAGAGTCAACCAACACAACACTTGTGCCCCTATTAGACTATTTTACAGGAACTTCTTTTCAACGGCTCATAAAACGGAGGAAAGGGTCCTGAAAGATATTGTTGATAGAAACGTTATCCCTACAGACAAAAATCAGAAAGTACAATTGATAATTTATTATGAAACCAAAAAAACGGCCAATCTACTCATGAAAAACTTCCCAGAAACCAAGCAGAACGCTTTGAAGGAGACCAACGTCGTACATGCCTTTAAATGCCCACTTGGGGACTGTAAGCCCCTAAGAACTAAGTACATAGGCAAGACAATAGCAACATGTACAGTATACTAAATATGTCACGAATTCCATTTCAATGTTTCCGATTGCATTGATAATTTTATTTTCATAGATTAAGATTTATTTGATTTTTTTATTGAATTATTTTGTGATATTGTGTTGGAATTCAGCTGTGTTGTTTACCATACCGTACATTTTGTAAGTAAAAGTATAGATGCCACACCTGTGACAGGTAAAACTATGCTTTTCTTGAAAAACGGTGCCATCTGTTGCATGTAAGAGCAACACTCATGCTATTCTAAACTTGTTGCAATTCCATTTCAGTGTTTCTGATTGCATTAATAAATTGAATTTGCATAGATTTTGATTTATTTTCATTTTGATATAACTATTTTGTGTGAATTGCATTGGAATTTTGTTGTTGTTTACCATATCGTTCATTTCGTGAGTATAGTTTTTATTATTTTTCATATTTTCATTTAATTTTTAACTTTTTCTTATACATCAGTGATGGGAACGTCAGATCACTTGATGTTCCCAATATACTGATGGGAACATTAGACCATTTGGGATGGCATCGGACAAGGGAGTGGGGAATGGTGGGGAAGGACGAGGGGACGGGGGAATGGAGAATGGTGGGGAGGAGAAAGGGACAGGGAAGTGGGACATGGAGGGAAGGAAGAGGGGTTGGTGGAGTGGGGAGGAAGAGGGGTTGGTGGAGTGGGGAGGAAGAGGGGACGGTGGAGTGGGGAGGAAGAGGGGTTGGTGGAGTGGGGAGGAAGAGGGGACTGTGGAGTGGGGGATGGTTGGGAGGCCGAGGAAACGGGTGGGGGGCGAATGGTGGGGAGGACTTGGGGACAGGGAAGACTGCTGCTAGTATATACATAATTTTAGTTTCATCTACTTGGAATACAAAAAGTTCAGAGTAGCACGGGCTATGGTGAGCCCGTAGTGGACTTATATGAATGAGCTGGTCGATGTTAAGTTCCTCGTATGGGCAATAGGCCTTCTGGAATTTCCTTTGTTCTTATGTTTATATTTCTCGCTACTGTGGTTTGCTAGTGCAGGACCTCTGCATTATTTACCTCTTTTGGGGCCCGGCTGTGCTACTTCTCTATTATTTAACGCTCGTGTTGAGGGCCCGAGGGGCTGGGTGCTCTAGTGTGGTGCCTCTGTACAACGACACGTGATCCACTCTGACTCTTAGATTTGTGTAGTGCCCCTGAGGAGTAGATATAGATATTACCTCACGCGTGAATACATTCTCTCATACACAGAATCCTATAGTTATATACTCAGATTCATAGCATTCATACATGATTAGTATTTTAATATATACGTATATTTAAGCGTATTAATATGCATGTAGTTATAAACACTTTTTATGCATTTATAAATCCCACATAGCAATATTTGAGTCCATCCTACTAAATGAAAATACTTATAATAACTATCAAATTGAAAGTACTAATATGTAGAGATGGATCACCAGAAAGTTGACTTTTGTATTATTGAATTTGAAGAAACCGGGAACTTTAACTGCAGAAGAAATTTAAGACATGATCTATTCCAACATCTAGCAATGTTAGGCCTAATTCGTTATCATAGGCCTAATATTGCACACGTGCTTGACGAAGCCTCAGAATATTTATGTTTGGTTTTTAGCTTTATTTTTTCAGGACTATAAAATTAATAGCACAAACAGTTGTTTACTGATGGTTCATCACTAGAGTGTTGGCATTTTCGACCAGATAGTTTCTATAAGTACTATCATCTAGCGAGGATTGGTTGCAATATTTTTACATTCATTCACAAGAACAACAGAGCCTAAAATGTTCAGTCTTATTTTCCTCACAGTTAAAGTTAGAGAGGCGGTGCCTGAGAGAGATGTAGCCCAATCCTGGCAGGCACAATTCAGTTGGTAAAATTACTCGCAAGAACGTGGAAGACTTGGGACTACTGCCAGCCTTGGAAGGAGAGCAGCTGCTTGAGGCGCTCCTTTACTACGGCTCTATAGACCCCTCGTCACGACCTCGTTTGTTAGGTCGTGACTAACAAACTTTAGAGAGTTTTATGACAAGGTTAATCTTTTAAACCAGGCCCTCCCCCCCCCAAAAAAAAAAAAAAACTGTCGACGGAATTTTCAAGGATTGTCCAAAAACATTCGATTCTGTTCCTCATTAAATACAGTAGTACAGGACTGAGAAGCTAGCTTGAATTACTGGGAACATTAAACTGGGTTAGGAACTAGAACGACAGAAAAAAGAGCGTGTCAGTGATGAGGTTTCGAGACGGAGGAAGGTAACAACTGGAGTCCCTAAGGGATGAGCCTAGGACCCCTACACACACACACACACCCTGCTCTTCCTAATTTACTTGACTGACCTACCTGAAGAGGTGAGCACGTACATGTCAATGTTTTCCGACGACGCAAGGTTAATGAGAAATGTAAAAACAGAGGAGTACTGCAAAAAGTTACAAAAAGACCTTGACAATTGCATGAAAGGACAAGCAAATAGTTACTAGAATTCAGTCATTAAGTGTAAGGAAATGCAGAAGGGAAAGGGAGAAAGGAGACCACGTGATATCTACATCATAGAGGGAAAAAAACTGTAAAAGTCTGAAATAGAAAACGATTTGGGAATGGATGTAATTCCAACAAACTTTCGAGAGGTACACGTAGAGTATCAGCATCATGTAGGACGCTTGTAAACATTAGAATATCGTTTAGAACACTAACTCAGGACTCTCGAAGCAATGTACACAACCTCTTTTTATACCAGTTTTGGAATATACCATTGGCCTGGAATCCGCACTCCGTCATAAAACCAATATTGAGAAGTAAGCGAGTTTGGAAACAAGATTAGTGCCAGAGCTAAGAAGGCTAAGCAGTGAGGATAGGATAAATGAACTAAACCTGACATCCTTGCAGAAAAAAAATAAACACTGGTACAATAGTCCATACAAGATAGTGAGGAGATAATGGCAATGTGGACAAAGATAGCATCTTTAAAAAAGAGAGAGTAAAACGGGAGAACATACGTAGAAGTTGGAAACGCAGATGATTCGAAGAAATGGATGGAAATAATGGGAACCTGATGGATAGTCAACAAGTGGAATACAACAATAGAAGTTATGGCAGCAACCTCCCTCCGCAAATTTAGGGCCAAATTCCACACAAAAAATTCGAACGGCAGAATTGTTGAGAGATTGATGGAGAATGAGCCACCCAAGAGGTGACACGGGTATGAATAGCGCATAAGTGGAAGATTTTTATGGACTGAATGTATACTGTGTGCTGAGGTCGCCTTGAAATTGTCAGATACTGCTTGCCAGTATTTATGAGGATATAATTGTTAAATATAATACATCAGCTGAATCGGTGTGGCATAAGGGTTTCCCCTCTCTCCCCTGTAGTCACTGATTGGTAAGTGCTGAGAGAGAAACAAGTACCACCTCCATATATCTTCTGTTTTAACAGGAAGATGATCAGGACAATATCGTCGGTTTGATATTTCTGATAATTTTCCCCAAGTTATTACATTATACACAACATAGTAGATGTATCCACCCAAGAATAATAGTGTTATGAGAGGTGTCGAATGACTCTTACCTGAGATCAAGCTTCCTTTTTCTCTTCTGTATCTACTCTCTAATTATTTGTGTGCCGGGGAATGCGAACAGCCTTTGATGCATATCTTCTGGTATAGGGTTGTTGAGCGCTGGCGACTTATCAACCACTTGAGTGTTACAATAGTCACCCAGATGCTTACTGACCAGCCATAAAGTATACTGTAGTCTTGGACAAAATATGCAGCTGAAGTAAACTCAGAGTCGTCTTCATCGACATCACAGGTACACTTCTCGGTGTATTTATCCCTTGTTAAACCATTTTGCGTGTGGTCACATACAACTGCTGTGTTGTACTCACAAGTTATTTTGGCCAGAAATGAGCTACGACTCTTAGGTCCCGCCTCGCAACCCTTTATCGACTGTTGCATGGGTTCAGAAGCCTACTAATTTTTTTTTAAGTTTTACAAAGTTTTCAACTCTACACACAACATTTTAGGTTTTGTGTGGAGTTGGCCAGCACCACGTCACATCTCAACTCATTTCCTTTTTTTCACTTTCCTGACACTGAAAAAAGTTCTGTCTAATACCTCTGTCGCTCATATGGGTACGTAGTGTCCCTCTATGTTCCTTCCTTCGTTCACTACACATGCTAAATTGTCTCTTCTTGTCTGCCCAGTCTATTCCTCTGAGTACTTTGTATGTGGTAATCATTCTTCCACTGTTTTTTCTCTCCTCCAACGAGATGAGATTTAGATCCTATAGCCTTTCATCGAAACTCAAGCCTCTCATCTCTGAAACTAATCTGGTGGCATACAGGTTGGATGATCAAAACATTGAGAAGGTTTTCAGGTTGGGCTGGCACAACAAGGACAGAGATCGCCTGGTGAAGATAGTGTTTGCAAACGAGACCAGGAAGGAGGTTATTCTAGAAAGGAAGAGCCATCTGCAGTATGTGGAGGAATGCAAAAATGTATTCCTCCAAAGGGACAGGTCGAAGGAGGAGAGAGCCAGGGCGACAGAGGCCAGGAAGAAGCACAGGGAGAGAGGAGTAAACCAGGAAATCACAGCTCCCAACACAGCAGTCCCAGAAACAAGAGGGAAACCTACGACCAGCACCACAGCAACACCAGAGGGGAGGGCAACACCGCCACCCTCCTCTGCATGGAACCCCACCCTACCCCTCACCCTACCTGCCCCCACTCAAATGCTCACTCAACCCTCCCAGCCCCACCCCATCCTGACCCTGTCACCCCTTCCCCTATTCCCACAATGTCCCCCTTCCCCACCCCCTGTCCCTCTCCCCCTTCATCCCATACCCTCCCCATCCCTCCTCCCCCCTCACCCAGTATCCTCCATGACCCCCCCTACCTCCTAACCCCATACCCTACCTGTCCCTCCTTCCCTTGCACCTCCACCCCCCACCCCAAAATCCTCTGAGACCCTGTTACCCACCGCACAGATCTTCACACCTATCGAACAGCTTCCTCCACCAGCAGAACGCTCACCAAGAAAGGGACAAGAAAATGAACAGAAGAAGTGAGCTTCAAGGCAATATACACTAACATAGATGAGATTACGAATATAACAAGTGAACTTAGAGAATGGGAACTAGAAGAAAACCCAGACATAATAGCACTCAGAAAGAGAGCTAACAAAAACCATAACAAATGCAGTGTTTCCACAGTACTGCTATGTAGTAAGGAAAGAGAGAGAAGGAGGTGGTGTAGCTTTGCTGATAAGAAAAGAGTGGAGTTTTGAAGAGATCGGTTGTTCAGGGCAGTGAAGATTTCAGTGAGTACATAACAGGTACTATAGCAATTGGAGGACAAAAAAATGATAATAGTAGTCATATATATCCCCCACCAAACGACAGAAGACCCCAGACAGGTATATGATAGAAACAACATGGCCACCATCAATATAATAGAGAGAGCAGCTTCTGTAGCTAGCAGGAACGGATCCAGACTACAAATCATGAAGACTTCAAATCATGAAGACTTCAACCACGGGAAGATAGATTGGGAGAAGAGACCCACATGGAGGACCGGACACATGGAGAGCTAAGCTGCTGGACGTGGCAACAAGAAACTTTCTAGGCCAACACACAAAGGGACCGACAAGAATGAGAGGAGAGGATGAACCAGCTTTGCTTGATCTGATATTTATCGTAAATAAGTCGGATATAAGGGAAGTTAAGTCGGAAGCCCCCTTGGGAATGAGTGATCACAGTGTACTTTGAGTACCTGGTAGAGTACTCAAAGAGTACAATCTTTGAGTACCTTGTAGAGCTAGGAATTATCTCGCTAAAAAACAGAACCTGGAAACAAAGGGCTAGCGTACCGAAAGGGAAATTATGAGGAGATGAGAAAATTCCTAGGGGGAGATATAATGGGACACAGAACTCACAACTAAGTCCGTACAAGACCTGATGGACCATGTACCCAAAAGTGTCAGGAGGCAGTAAACAGGTTTATCCCGGCCCGACAGGAAAACAACATGAAGCAAAGGAAGAATCCGTGGTTTAATAGGGCATTTATGAAAGTAAAGGAACTGAACAAAAGGGCATGGACAAACTTCCGAAATAACAGAACACCAGACAGTAGAGAGAAATACCAGAGAACCAGGACCGAGTATGTTAGTGTGAGAAGAGAAGCTGAGAAAAAGTATGAAAATGATATAGCTAATAAAGTCAAGACCGAACCAAAGCTACTACACAGTCACATCAGGAGGAAGACACCAGTGAAGGAACAGGTGATGAAACTTAGGGTGGGCGAGGACAGGTACACAGAGAATGACGAAGAGGTGTGAGAGGAACTCAACAAGAGGTTCCAGAAGGTTTTCACAATAGGACAAGGAGAGGTCACTGTGCAAGAAGAGGTGGCAGCAAACCAGGTGTCCTTGGAAGGGTTCGAAATTACAAGAGATGAGATCAAAGGCACCTGTTGGATCTGGATGAGAGAAATGCTGTTGGCCTGGACGGAATCTCACCATGGGTATCGAAAGAATGTGCAGGAGCACTTTGCTTACCTCTTTTCATAGTGTATAGTAGGTCACTGGAAACGGGAGACCTACCAAAAATATGGAAGACAGCTAATGTAGTCCCAATATACAAAAAGGGTGACAGACAAGAGGCACTGAACTACAGGCCAGTGTCCTTGACTTGTATACCATGCAAGGTGATGGAGAAGATCGTGAGAAAAAACCTAGTAACACATCTGGAGAGACGAGACTTCGTGACAACCCATCAACATGGGTTCAGGGAGGGTAAATCTTGCCTTACATGCTTAATAGAATTTTACGATCAGGTGACAAAGATTAAGGAAGAAAGAGAAGGATGGGCGGGCTGCATCTTTTTTGGACTGTCGGAAAGCCTTTGACACAGTAGCCCATAAAAGGCTGATGCATGAGCTGGAGAAACAGGCAGGAGTAACTGGTAGGGCGCTCCAGTGGATAAGGGAGTACCTAAGCAATAGGAAGCAGAGAGTTACAGTGAGGGGTGCGACATCAGATTGGCGTGAAGTCTCCAGTGGTGTTCCACAGGGCTCTGTACTCGGACCTATCCTGTTTCTGATATGCATAAATGATCTCCCAGAGGTTATAGACTCGTTCCTCTCAATGTTTGCTGACGACACCAAAATTATGAGAAGGATTAAGACAGAGGAGGACAGCTTGAGGCTTCAAGAAGACCTGGACATGCTGCAGGAATGGTCAAACAAATGGTTGTTAGAGCTTAACCCAAGCAAATGTAATGTAATGAAGATAGGCGTAGGAAGCAGGAGACCAGAAACAAGGTATGATTTGGGAGATGAAATACTTCAGGAGTCAGAGAGAGAGGAAGACCTGGGGGTTGATAACACGTTAGACCTGTCCCCTGAAGCTTATATCAACAGGATAACATCAGCGGCATATGCCAGGTTGGCTAACATAAGAATGGCCTTTAGAAACTTGTGTAAGGAATCTTTCAGAACTTAGTATACCACAAATATCAGACCAATCCTGGAGTATGAGGCTCCAGTATAGAGTCCATATTTAGTCAAGTAAGACTAAACTGGAAAATGTTTAAAGGTTTGCCACCAGACTAGTGTTACCTATCGTACGTTACGGCTCGTGATCCTACAGCAGCCAAATTTTAATAAGTCTAGGGTTACGACACAACTGCTGTTCTCAATAGCGAATCACCAGTATAACCCCTTAATAGGTACTGAGCACATAATTAACAATCTTCGTTTAGGACTGAAGAATAGATACACAATATGATAGCTATATATTCAAAACAGTATAATATAAACACCGATGGTAAAGTTAACTTATAGAATATGATTGTATAGTCATGTCACAATATATATAATAGTAATTATGGCAACAAATGAATAATAACAGACTTATCTCCCACTTGTTCCTCCTCCCAGTTCCCCGAAGCTACTGAACTCTCGCTCTGTCGCCACCCACATTCACACCTCCCGTCTGCCTCATCCCAGGATGAGGGATGGAAACTAAGGACTTTTTAATATTATAAACTAATTGAACAACCACTTGTTCTCAAAACACATAAGACTGCAAGTTACATATAATAGTTACTTACAAAATATATAAGTATAATGACACCTGTTTAATTACAGTATATGAAACATTTTCTAACTAAAATAAAGTGACATCTGGAACTCTCAAACTGAACAGGTCCAGCTTTCCCGTATCAATCAGGTATTAGACTTGTGCAACGGCAAACGCTCTCCTGTCCACTGACGCTGCCAAACCACACGGCAATTTACCCAAAACACAATGTGTGTACATATACATGCAATGATAAAATAAAATAATATTTATTTTAAATTTATATACGTATTCTGCTAGGAGTACGTAACACTTCCACCTCCAAGAAAAAAAATGCAATAGATTGAAGATCAATGGCATTTTTTCAAAGTAAAATGTATGACACTTGAGATTTATGGTATTAATTACACCAAACATGTATAAGTAATAAGAACACAGTTCTGGACAAAAATGAAAACACTCCAAATATAGTCTTACAGGAAACTCAGAAATTTCAGTCTTATGACTATGTTCTACATATGTGTCACTGGAGTATGCAAATTTATCTCTCCAAGGTACTATTTCATTTATTTCACTTTGTTTTAGATCATATTTCACACTCCTATCTACAACAGTATCATTAGTAGCATGAATAGAATTGTCAATAAAGGTAGCTGCTTTCACACAGTTATCATGGCAATTTTGCTTTTCATATGTTTCTACTATTTCTCCAAGATCAGTTTCATTTTTCCATGTGATTCCTTTTCCACATGGTGAATTTTCCCAAGACAGCCTCGATTTTCCATTACTCCCCTTTTCTGGAGCTGAACTGCTTAATTGAAGCAGGCTGTATGTTGAGTTGAGTTGGAACTTCTCCTGGGTATGCTCTGACACAGACATCTGCTCATCATCACTCTTGATCCTCTGTGGAACACATACTCTCGCCCAATGGATACTAAAATTAGAGAAAGTAGCATTAAACCTCACAATTATGCATAAGACTTTCCCATTCATAGAACCTTCCGAAACACAAGACACCGACTTATCAAACCTTTGACCTTCCAACCAAGAAATACAACCCAAGACAAGTGCAAAGACTACCTGATCGAACTGACTCAGATGATCCATAAGGAACACAGAAATCAATTGCCTCATAACTCTGTCATAACGATCAGTGAAAGAAAACAGGCATATGCCTAGGCACCATATCTCAATCATAACTCTCAAGACAAGTTCACACCCTCTGATGGTGAACTTGAACACAATACACACGTTCATCAACCGTCTAGTCTTCCAAGAGACTAAATAAAACATGCCGAAAACTTTACAACCTTCACCATCACTTCCCAAGTGATTTACGTCTGATGACAACCAATCAACCAAGAGGTTTAAGGGTCTTAACATCTTGAAGATGAACAGCAGATTACCTGGAACACGCCCTAGGACAATCTGAAACCCTTCACAATGATTAACTCTAGGTAGGATAACCTTATCCCCCAACTGGAATTGCACACCTGGAGCCTCAAACATCTGCTCCCCAGTATGATTTAATCTTTCACCCACAATATGACTCTGAAAGTCAACACCACACTTAAGTGGAACATACACTTTTATCACTCGTGCATCAAAATTAACTGGATCTGAATATAGAGACACTGCTCTAGCATAACTCACCACTTCCTCAGAACTGGATGCACAACCTACTTGAGTAAACTCTCTCTGCTCAACCACAAGGCTTGACAAAGATGTCCCACAGTCCATTACTTCACAAGAAAATGGCTCCTGCAGAATAAAAGTAGATTTCAACATCCTACACACACTCTGACTCAATGTACACAATGAGAAATACTTCCTCCACATAGAATAAGAATCACAACTCCTCAACTTAGATCCAAATGCTGCTTTACCACTCTTAATGATTTTACCAAAATTTCCTCCCATGACTTCTGGAGCTGCTTGGAGTACTGTCTGCTCACAATCAACAATATAACTACCAAGCTGGGTCACATCCTCACAGACAACTGAAGAGGGAGGCTCAATGGGTCTCCATCTACTCAACAGAAGCTGATCCTCTGGCTGCTTTCCCACACTCTCCAAAACTGGATCTACAGTACAGACTGTCTCCTTGCTTCTCTCTGAAATCTTAGGGTCAGTTCTACTCAAAGCACATAAATGAAGGGAATCTGAAGCGAGCGGGCAAGTAACAGGTAGTTTGACCTCCTCCCCTATTATATCACCTTGACTAGGGTGAGGCGGGGCCTCTACAACGGACTTACTCTCGACAACTGATTCTAAACTTGGAGTGAGCGGGAATACTTCTGCCAACCCGACATCTTGTCCTAAACCATTCACTTGGCTGGAATACAGAGTCGTGGCTTTTAAGTTTCTCTCAACTCCTGGCACAACGTTCGTAGTGAGCGGGCAAGACAATGGTACATGGACATCCTTTCCCAATTTATTGGAATAAAGCAGAGTCATAGTATCAGGCTTATTCTCAACAACTAAATCGGCCACACAGGAATCTGGAACAACCACATCCCACTTCTCCACTGAAGGGGTACTGGTTACTGGAACAAATGCTTGAGTAACAACATCAGAACTGACAACTGGATTTATATTAGTACTGACATCAGCACAGGTAGAATGGACAAAACCATCTTCTACAACAGGTTCATTCATAGAACTAACTTCAGCACAGGCAGAATAAACATGGTCTGCAACGGGCTGTTTACACAAACGGGGATCAATCTCACCCACAACATGATTTATGGCCACATCATTACCCAATATAACATCCACACCTGGGATGGGCAACTGTGTACTAACACCCACAGTGCATAAACGTGGTGTAATGGTGGATCTGAAATTAATGTCTATTAGAGGTACAGTTTTACATCCTGCAACACTCTGAAGAACAACAAACTTTCCTGTCTCTTTCTTTTCAACATCAGAAAGAATACTGGATGAAATTATGGTTTGGGAAGCACCTGTATCACGAAGAATAACCACTGGCTTCCACCTTCCATTAATACACAAGACTTCACCTGAAGACATATATGGTGAATACTGTTTCACCCAATTGGGGTTTACAGTTACATGTTTATTAGTAAGTTTATTTTGCACACCTCTGCAATAAATGAGACCAGTTGGTCGTAACTCAGGGTGCAATATAAAACATGAATGAATTCCATGGCCTTTTCTCTTACAATGGGAACAGGACCTTACAGTGGACACACTGGTAGAACCAACTGTAGGTTTAGAAATAACCTTTTTATTATTTGACATTCCTGACAATGAAGTAGCAGGATTAGGTTTTGTAAGAGAAGAGCTCATGGGAGTAACTGGAGTACTAGGACTGGATGGATTCTGATAAGGAGTTCGGTGAGCATTATAATTTACTCTACGACTAGACTTAGGTGAAGTGGCCGTAAACGGGGCCTTAGTCAACAACTCATGCTCATCCGCGAGCTTTGACAGCTCATCAATATCGGTTACATTCTTTTGTTCTGCCATAAAAGTAGACAACTGGTCTGGAAGACAGGACAATACTTCTTCCATTATGAGAAGATTCTTTAGAGCATCAAAATCAGTGACTGCAAGTGACTTTAACCATCTGTTGCAAAATTTCGTCTTCTGACGAGTAAAATCTGCTATTGTCTGATCACTTGTCCTCCTTAGATTTCTGAACTTTTGCCTGTGTGCCTCTGGATTTAATTGATAAGCATTTAGGATGCTTTTCTTTACAAAGTCATAATCAAAACTATGAGCGTCAGGGAGGGATGTGAAAACCTCCTGACTACGCCCCTTGAATTGAGACTGCATAATGGCTACCCACTGATCCCTTGGCCAGTTCATACTGATGGCAATTTTATTAAAATGTGCAAAGAAAACCTCAGGATCTTCCTCATTGAACTTGGGCAACTCTATATACTTATTCATCCTGATGGGATTATTATCACTATTTATTGAAACATTACTAGTATTTCCATGCCCAGCTGCCATACGCTGTGATTCAAGCCTGAAGTTAGTGTCAGCCATTTGTTGTTGAATCTCTAATTGTTGCTTCTTTGTGGCTTCAAGTTGCAACTCAATTAAACCTCTCTGGTTTTGTGCCGCAATTTCTAAACGCCTAGTCTCCAGCTCCCTTTGCTGAGCTTCAGCCTCTAATATTTGCTGTTGCTGTTGAGCTTCAAGCTTAGCATGGGCTATTTGCGCTTCTAACTCAAGACGCTTTAACGTCATCTGATCACTCGACTCCTCTCTTAACTCCTCTAGAATTTCTTCCTCTAAATCCCCATTCTCAACAAAATGCGTCACAATGACTTTCAATATTTGGGCTTTAACCATTCTATTGCTGGCGGTCAAATCCAACTGATTTGCCATTTGTATTAACTCAGTCTTTTTAAGGTTCTGAATCCCTTCAAAGTCTGGGTGAGCCACCAACGCTGCAACTTTCTCCTCCATCGTTACTAACACTTGGCACTTGATTCACAAAATAATTAACACAATGGCACTGCACTACACTTCACTGTAAAATTGTCACCACACTGAAAATTCGCTTGGCCTCACTGCACAAACAAAATATATAGGATGACTTACCTCAAAATCGTGAAACGTTGTTACTTGACACACAGGAAGGCTTGCTTGGCACATGGAATAGTTCTTAAGAAACACACAGAGACACTTGACACACTGGTACCTAGGAAGGCAAGGTTAGATTAGCATAGTTAAGTTAAAGTGGGACAATATTTCCCGGCACAGGCCCCCATAACTCTTTGTTACCTATCGTACGTTACGGCTCGTGATCCTACAGCAGCCAAATTTTAATAAGTCTAGGGTTACGACACAACTGCTGTTCTCAATAGCGAATCACCAGTATAACCCCTTAATAGGTACTGAGCACATAATTAACAATCTTCGTTTAGGACTGAAGAATAGATACACAATATGATAGCTATATATTCAAAACAGTATAATATAAACACCGATGGTAAAGTTAACTTATAGAATATGATTGTATAGTCATGTCACAATATATATAATAGTAATTATGGCAACAAATGAATAATAACAGACTTATCTCCCACTTGTTCCTCCTCCCAGTTCCCCGAAGCTACTGAACTCTCGCTCTGTCGCCACCCACATTCACACCTCCCGTCTGCCTCATCCCAGGATGAGGGATGGAAACTAAGGACTTTTTAATATTATAAACTAATTGAACAACCACTTGTTCTCAAAACACATAAGACTGCAAGTTACATATAATAGTTACTTACAAAATATATAAGTATAATGACACCTGTTTAATTACAGTATATGAAACATTTTCTAACTAAAATAAAGTGACATCTGGAACTCTCAAACTGAACAGGTCCAGCTTTCCCGTATCAATCAGGTATTAGACTTGTGCAACGGCAAACGCTCTCCTGTCCACTGACGCTGCCAAACCACACGGCAATTTACCCAAAACACAATGTGTGTACATATACATGCAATGATAAAATAAAATAATATTTATTTTAAATTTATATACGTATTCTGCTAGGAGTACGTAACAACTAGTACCTGAACGGAGGGGTATGAGCTACGAGGAGAGACTACGGGAATTAAGCCTCACATCACTGGAAGACAGATGAGTTAGAGGAGACATGATCACTACATACAAGATTCTCAGAGGAATTGATAGGGTAGATAAAGACAGGCAATTTACCACAAGGGGCACACGCACTAGGGGACACAAGTGGAAAATGAGTGCCCAAATGAACCCTAGAGACGTTAGAAAGATTCTTTTTCAGCTTCAGATTAGTAGACAAATGGAATGCATTAGGAAGTGATGTGGTGGAGGCCGACTCCATACACAGCTTCAAGTGTAGATATGATAAGAGCCCAGTAGCAAATAGCCAATTAGAGCCCAGTAAAGAAACTAGTTGATTGACAGTAGAGAGGCGGGACCAAAGAGCCAGAGCTCAACCCCCGCAAGCACAATTAGGTGAGTACATTTCAACCTTCTCTAACTTCGTTTTCTATTCAAGGAGATGTTGATAAGTGTCAGTGCAAGTAGGATGACGTTCTGTTCAGTTGTGAACACACATGCACAATTATGAGTGCGTCTGTGTTGTTCGCTCTCGGACAAAAAACATCAAAAACAGTCATTCTTGACGATTTCGAAATGTGTGACTGTACAATTGAATCTGCATATTGAATCACTGTTATTTGTGTTTCCTCCTCTTGAGCACAGGAGGCGTAATTGTTTTATCCAGGTGCCCCTGGACGACACCTGGTATTTGCCAGGATGCCACCCACAATAGTTCCTTAACACTGCGGCACCAATATAATGCTAGGAGAGCAGAGGCATACTTAATCTGAGTCCCATATTGTGGATTAGATATTAGTCATATGTATATTGATTGTTTTTGAGCAAACTTGGCATCCAAACTCAATTTTCTATTGAATGAATGTGATTTGGAGCCTTGGTAGGCCTATTGATCGTGGTAGGCAGTACTACTTTGCGTTGTATATGTGACATTCCTTATAATATATATATATATATATATATATATATATATATATATATATATATATATATATATATATATATATATATATATTATACATATTATATATATATATATATATATATATATGTCGTACCTAGTAGCCAGAACGCACTTCTCAGCCTACTATGCAAGGCCCGATTTGCCTAATAAGCAAAGTTTTCATGAATTAATTGTTTTTCGACTACCTAACCTACCTAACCTAACCTAACTTTTTCGGCTACATAACCCAACCTAACCTATAAAGATAGGTTAGGTTAGGTTAGGTAGGGTTGGTTAGGTTCGGTCATATATCTACGTTAATTTTAACTCCAATAAAAAAAAATTGACCTCATACATAATGAAATGGGTAGCTTTATGATTTCATAAGAAAAAAATTAGAGAAATTATATTAATTCAGGAAAACTTGGCTTATTAGGCAAATCGGGCCTTGCATAGTAGGCCTAGAAGTGCGTTCTGGCTACTAGGTACGACATACATATATATATATATATATATATATATATATATATATATATATATATATATATATGACAGTGTCAGACCACGGAGGAAAATTGAAACAGGAATTTCCTTAAGTACTTTCGTATATTAATACATCTTCAGAAGGAGTGGTTTTACAGGTCGAGTACTGGACATAAATAGACAGGAGAGAATGGTGGAGTGAAGTGAGGTACAATACGTGGACACTGCAGAGGGCCTATTGGCCCATCCGATGCAGCAACCACACACAGGCCCACCCATGGATAATTATAGCATAAAATAGTTAATATTAGCATTAGCAGCGGTTTATATAACTTAGATCCATTTTTAATAGATAAATTATAGGGTAATTTAAGTAGGATCATTGGAACACATTTGTCTCACTAATTCATTGTAAATATTTACAATGAATTTATATATATATATATATATATATATATATATATATATATATATATATATATATATATATATATATATATATATATAATATATATATATATATATATATATATATATATATATATATATATATATATATATAATATATATATATATATATATATATATATATATATATATATATATATATATATATATATTGCTTCTTATTTAGATTTGAGTTCACTTTTCACAGGGAAAGAGCAAACCCTGCAACATTTTGCACTTCAGCGGCTCAAGCGCCCGCGCACTTTGTCACAAACACAGCAATATGCCACCATTCTATCCTATCCTATTCAGCCTCACCACTGATGTCGCGCCTTCAGATAGCATCAATATTCCTGGACTGTTTATAGCCTGCCATCTCTTTTGATACCTTCTCATCTCTGAACTTGCGAAAAATTTCTCTGAAAATTTTGGGGTTTTCCATTCGAGACTTTTTCATGTTTTGCTGTTTTTAGCTGAGCGGCCTTCACAAACTCCAATTGCATCTCATCACGTTGTTGGGTTTTAACAGATATCGCAAGCCAATCCCGCTGATATATTACACATTACACACACATTATATTATATATATATATATATATATATATATATATATATATATATATATATATATATATATATATATATATATATATATATATGTCGTACCTAGTAGCCAGAACTCACTTTTTGGCCTACTATTCAAGGCCCGATTTGCCTAATAAGCCAAGTTTTCATGAATTAATTGTTTTTCGACTACCTAACCTACCTAACCTAACCTAACCTAACTTTTTCGGCTACCTAACCAAACCTAACCTATAAAGATAGGTTAGGTTAGGTTAGGTAGGGTTGGTTAGGTTCGGTCATATATCTACGTTAATTTTAACTCCAATAAAAAAAAATTGACCTCATACATAATGAAATGGGTAGCTTTATCATTTCATAAGAAAACAATTATAGTAAATATATTAATTCAGGAAAACTTGGCTTATTAGGCAAATCGGGCCTTGAATAGTAGGCCAAAAAGTGAGTTCTGGCTACTAGGTACGACATATATGTATATATATATATATATATATATATATATATATATATATAATATAATGTGTGTGTAATGTGTAATATATCAGCGGGATTGGCTTGCGATATCTGTTAAAACCCAACAACGTGATGAGATGCAATTGGAGTTTGTGAAGGCCGCTCAGCTAAAAACAGCAAAACATGAAAAAGTCTCGAATGGAAAACCCCAAAATTTTCAGAGAAATTTTTCGCAAGTTCAGAGATGAGAAGGTATCAAAAGAGATGGCAGGCTATAAACAGTCCAGGAATATTGATGCTATCTGAAGGCGCGACATCAGTGGTGAGGCTGAATAGGATAGGATAGAATGGTGGCATATTGCTGTGTTTGTGACAAAGTGCGCGGGCGCTTGAGCCGCTGAAGTGCAAAATGTTGCAGGGTTTGCTCTTTCCCTGTGAAAAGTGAACTCAAATCTAAATAAGAAGCAATATATATATATATATATATATATATATATATATATATATATATATATATTATATATATATATATATATATATATATATATATATATATATATATATATATATATATATTATATATATTATATATATATATATATATATATATATATATATATATATATATATATATATATATATATATATATATAAATTCATTGTAAATATTTACAATGAATTAGTGAGACAAATGTGTTCCAATGATCCTACTTAAATTACCCTATAATTTATCTATTAAAAATGGATCTAAGTTATATAAACCGCTGCTAATGCTAATATTAACTATTTTATGCTATAATTATCCATGGGTGGGCCTGTGTGTGGTTGCTGCATCGGATGGGCCAATAGGCCCTCTGCAGTGTCCACGTATTGTACCTCACTTCACTCCACCATTCTCTCCTGTCTATTTATGTCCAGTACTCGACCTGTAAAACCACTCCTTCTGAAGATGTATTAATATACGAAAGTACTTAAGGAAATTCCTGTTTCAATTTTCCTCCGTGGTCTGACACTGTCATATATATATATATATATATATATATATATATATATATATATATATATATATATATATATATGTCGTACCTAGTAGCCAGAACGCACTTCTAGGCCTACTATGCAAGGCCCGATTTGTCTAATAAGCCAAGTTTTCCTGAATTAATATAATTTCTCTAATTTTTTTCTTATGAAATCATAAAGCTACCCATTTCATTATGTATGAGGTCAATTTTTTTTTATTGGAGTTAAAATTAACGTAGATATATGACCGAACCTAACCAACCCTACCTAACCTAACCTAACCTATCTTTATAGGTTAGGTTAGGTTAGGTAGCCAAAAAAGTTAGGTTAGGTTAGGTAGGTTAGATAGTCGAAAAACAATTAATTCATGAAAACGTGGCTTATTAGGCAAATCGGGCCTTGCATAGTAGGCTGAGAAGTGCGTTCTGGCTACTAGGTACGACATATATATATATATATATATATATATATATATATATATATATATATATATATATATATATATAAAACTATTTTGCCAGACAGTCCTGAGTCTGGACACTCATCCGTATATCTGTCAACTCACCACAGGAAGACTCGTCATGCTATTAAACACACAGCAGTCATATGCCTTCTTCGCGTGCCATAATTACCAAGACATAAGAAAATACATAATATTGTAAGTAGGCAAGAAAATGTACGTATTTCTGCACGTTGTTTTTGGTGTTTTCTGTTCATTATTTACGGCAGGAACGTCAGGCCGGTAGCTGTGATGGTCGAGTAAACCCCCGAACCCCAGGCCTGAAAATGTATCCTGGTTCATTGTCTGAATAAATGCTACTAGATCACTTTGTTATTCTGTTTCTTGCTCTGTCTAGTTGTTTGGCTGTGTTTGTCTATTACATCTCTTTCTGCTACTGGAAACCTATTCGTTGCTACATAGATACACACATATCTCTCTCCAGGTTCTGCAGCCTACCTCTTAGTAAAGCTGCTGCTACTAGTTCTGCTATTAATATTAATGTTACAACTGCTGCTACTACTACTACTACTACTACTACTGTCACTTACACTACTACTGGTAGCTAGGTGACACTTCTGTTCTCACAACTTGGACTGCATATTTTCATATACTGGAAGGTCGCCTTTTTGCAAGTCATCCACAAATGAAACAACTTGACACGATCACCCATTTAAGGAGCCATTTCTTGAAGTCTGCACTGTATTGGTGTTTAAGGCATCGAATGGAAAATTATAGAACACTTTAGAGAATATTGAAGAAGAATTTTTTCTCTCTCACGCCTCTAGTGCCTGTGCTTAAAAAAACAAAAACGTTTTACTCATTACACGAACTGCCAGACGGGGTTATGTCATGGGTAAAGTCGCCCTCCCGTGTACTGGAGGTCAGGTTAATGTGATTAAGGAACCACATTGTAAGGTGATGATGCGGGCCAAAGGAGTTCTTCCAGTCACCATTATTTCGTTGGATTATCGATAACGTTAAGTTGCGGACTCCTGCCTGACCTTGTGTTTAGCGAGTGTTACTGACCTCGTGTCGAGCGAGTGTTACTGACCTCGTGTCGAGCGAGTGTTACTGACCTCGTGTCGAGCGAGTGTTACTGACCTCGTGTCGAGCGAGTGTTACTGACCTCGTGTCGAGCGAGTGTTACTGACCTCGTGTCGAGCGAGTGTTACTGACCTCGTGTCGAGCGAGTGTTACTGACCTCGTGTCGAGCGAGTGTTACTGACCTCGTGTCGAGCGAGTGTTACTGACCTCGTGTCGAGCGAGTGTTACTGACCTCGTGTCGAGCGAGTGTTACTGACCTCGTGTCGAGCGAGTGTTACTGACCTCGTGTCGAGCGAGTGTTACTGACCTCGTGTCGAGCGAGTGTTACTGACCTCGTGTCGAGCGAGTGTTACTGACCTCGTGTCGAGCGAGTGTTACTGACCTCGTGTCGAGCGAGTGTTACTGACCTCGTGTCGAGCGAGTGTTACTGACCTCGTGTCGAGCGAGTGTTACTGACCTCGTGTCGAGCGAGTGTTACTGACCTCGTGTCGAGCGAGTGTTACTGACCTCGTGTCGAGCGAGTGTTACTGACCTCGTGTCGAGCGAGTGTTACTGACCTCGTGTCGAGCGAGTGTTACTGACCTCGTGTCGAGCGAGTGTTACTGACCTCGTGTCGAGCGAGTGTTACTGACCTCGTGTCGAGCGAGTGTTACTGACCTCGTGTCGAGCGAGTGTTACTGACCTCGTGTCGAGCGAGTGTTACTGACCTCGTAGTTAGCGAGTGTTACTGACCTCGTAGTTAGCGAGTGTTACTGACCTCGTAGTTAGCGAGTGTTACTGACCTCGTAGTTAGCGAGTGTTACTGACCTCGTAGTTAGCGAGTGTTACTGACCTCGTAGTTAGCGAGTGTTACTGACCTCGTAGTTAGCGAGTGTTACTGATGACAGGTCCGAGTTCCTTGTATTGACTGAGGGACAGTTTGTGCAGAATATTGTAATTATGTCAAACATTAATAGTGCTAAAATTTAAGTATTTACATGTATATACATTTGTAACTCATTTTCTACGAATATGACCAAAACGCCACCAGCTTGACTGTGGCCACAGGGCCAGCTTGACTGCGTCTGGCCACAGCGCCAGCTTGACCGAGTCTGACCGCAGCGCCAGCTTGACCGAGTCTGACCGCAGCGTCAGCTTGACCGAGTCTGACCGCAGCGCCAGCTTGACCGAGTCTGACCGCAGCGCCCGCTTGACCGAGTCTGACCGCAGCGCCCGCTTGACCGAGTCTGACCGCAGCGCCCGCTTGACCGAGTCTGACCGCAGCGCCCGCTTGACCGAGTCTGACCGCAGCGCCCGCTTGACCGAGTCTGACCGCAGCGCCCGCTTGACCGAGTCTGACCGCAGCGCCCGCTTGACCGAGTCTGACCGCAGCGCCCGCTTGACCGAGTCTGACCGCAGCGCCCGCTTGACCGAGTCTGACCGCAGCGCCCGCTTGACCGAGTCTGACCGCAGCGCCCGCTTGACCGAGTCTGACAGCAGCGCCCGCTTGACCGAGTCTGACAGCAGCGCCCGCTTGACCGAGTCTGACCGCAGCGCCCGCTTGACCGAGTCTGACCGCAGCGCCCGCTTGACCGAGTCTGACAGCAGCGCCCGCTTGACCGAGTCTGACCGCAGCGCCCGCTTGACCGAGTCTGACCGCAGCGCCCGCTTGACCGAGTCTGACCGCAGCGCCCGCTTGACCGAGTCAAGCACAATTTGCTCTGACTCAAATGGATTTTTCACATCAACTTTCAACTTCACAATTACCGTTGTTTAGTGAGGTTAATGATTGTCTTGTCACTTGGTCGTTTGCTGTCTTCCAGTGATTGACACTTTATTATTGGCAATGTGTAGGTGAGGTGGTGTAGGTGAGGTGGTGTAGGTGAGGTGGTGTAGGTGAGGTGGTGTAGGTGAGGTGGTGTAGGTGAGGAGGTGTAGGTGAGGTGGTGTAGGTGAGGTGGTGTAGGTGAGGGGGTGTAGGTGAGGGGGTGTAGGTGAGGGGGTGTAGGTGAGGTGGTGTAGGTGGTGTAGGTGAGGTGGTGTAGGTGAGGTGGTGTAGGTGGTGTAGGTGAGGTGGTGTAGGTGAGGTGGTGTAGGTGAGGGGGTGTAGGTGAGGGGGTGTAGGTGAGGGGGTGTTGGTGAGGTGGTGTAGGTGAGGGGGTGTAGGTGAGGTGGTGTAGGTGAGGTGGTGTAGGTGAGGTGGTGTAGGTGAGGTGGTGTTGGTGAGGGGGTGTAGGTGAGGTGGTGTAGGTGAGGAGGTGTAGGTGAGGTGGTGTAGGTGAGGAGGTGTAGGTGAGGTGGTGTAGGTGAGGTGGTGTTGGTGAGGGGGTGTAGGTGAGGTGGTGTTGGTGAGGGGGTGTAGGTGAGGTGGTGTAGGTGAGGTGGTGTAGGTGAGGTGGTGTAGGTGAGGTGGTGTTGGTGAGGTGGTGTTGGTGAGGTGGTGTAGGTGAGGTGGTGTAGGTGAGGGGGTGTAGGTGAGGAGGTGTAGGTGAGGAGGTGTTGGTGAGGTGGTGTTGGTGAGGTGGTGTAGGTGAGGTGGTGTTGGTGAGGTGGTGTTGGTGAGGTGGTGTAGGTGAGGTGGTGTAGGTGAGGTGGTGTTGGTGAGGGGGTGTAGGTGAGGTGGTGTTGGTGAGGTGGTGTAGGTGAGGGGGTGTAGGTGAGGTGGTGTTGGTGAGGTGGTGTAGGTGAGGTGGTGTAGGTGAGGTGGTGTAGGTGAGGTGGTGTAGGTGAGGAGGTGTAGGTGAGGTGGTGTAGGTGAGGTGGTGTAGGTGAGGTGGTGTTGGTGAGGGGGTGTAGGTGAGGTGGTGTTGGTGAGGTGGTGTAGGTGAGGGGGTGTAGGTGAGGTGGTGTAGGTGAGGTGGTGTAGGTGAGGTGGTGTAGGTGAGGTGGTGTAGGTGAGGTGGTGTAGGTGAGGGGGTGTAGGTGAGGTGGTGTTGGTGAGGGGGTGTAGGTGAGGTGGTGTAGGTGAGGTGGTGTAGGTGAGGTGGTGTAGGTGAAGTGGTGTAGGTGAAGTGGTGTAGGTGAAGTGGTGTTGGTGAGGGGGTGTAGGTGAGGGGGTGTAGGTGAGGGGGTGTAGGTGAGGGGGTGTAGGTGAGGGGGTGTAGGTGAGGGGGTGTAGGTGAGGGAGTGTAGGTGAAGTGGTGTAGGTGAGGGGGTGTAGGTGAGGTGGCGTAGGTGTTGGTAAGTAGGTGTAATTGAGAGAAGGACGGTGAGTAGACATAGATGAGTAGGTTAAGTTAGTAGATGTACCTAAGTAGGTATAGATGTTGGTTAACAGGTGCCGGTGATTAGGTGTAAGTCAGTATATGTAGATTAGTAGACATAGGTGAGTTGGTGGACATAGTGATGAATTGGTGCAGGTGAGTATGAGTATGATGACTGAGACGCGAACAGTTGCAGGTGAGTGTGGTGACGTGGAGCGAGACCTAACCAGACCCATCATGACACCCGAGGTGCCCCAGCCACGTTACTGCTCCGGTGGTAAACATCTCAACCTACCCATCTTTCCTCGAGCTGGGAATGCTCACGGTTTAATATGGCCTGGACGTTATGTTTTACCACAGTCTGAGGGACTGTTGGTCACCCACCGTCTGAGAGACTGTTGGTCCTCTACAGTCTGAGGGACTGTTGGTCCCCCACAGTCTGGGGGACTGTTGGTCCCCCACAGTCTGGGGGACTGTTGGTCCCCCACAGTCTGGGGGACTGTTGGTCCCCCACAGTCTGGGGGACTGTTGGTCCCCCACAGTCTGGGGGACTGTTGGTCCCCCCCCCCCACAGTCTGGGGGACTGTTGGTCCCCCCCCCACAGTCTGGGGGACTGTTGGTCCCCCCCCCCACAGTCTGGGGGACTGTTGGTCCCCCCCCCCACAGTCTGGGGGACTGTTGGTCCCCCCCCCCACAGTCTGAGGGACTGTTAGTCCCCCACAGTCTGGGACTCTCTTACCTCAAACCTACTGGAATCTTCGCATTTTCCCAAAAAACCTCCAACGTGTCAGCAAAAAAAGATTTTTTTTTTCCTTTTGTTAGAAACAAAAAAGTCAATCTTCGTCTTTATGATGTATAAAAGTGCCGTAAATATCAGAGTACCGAGCAGCGAATAAACCTAAAATGGTTTATGCAATACATGTAATATTCCACAAATATCAAACATCGTTTCTTTCTGGCGTTTACTTAACATTACTGAGTGTAACGCTATTGAGTGTAGCGCTATTGAGTGTAGCGCTATTGAGTGTAGCGCTATTGAGTGTAACGCTATTGAGTGTAACGCTATTGAGTGTAACGCTATTGAGTGTAACGCTATTGAGTGTAACGCTATTGAGTGTAACGCTATTGAGTGTAACGCTATTGAGTGTAACGCTATTGAGTGTAACGCTATTGAGTGTAACGCTATTGAGTGTAGCGCTATTGAGTGTAACGCTATTGAGTGTAACGCTATCGAGTGTAGCGCTATTGAGTGTAACGCTCTTGAGTGTAACGCTATTGAGTGTAGCGCTCTTGAGTGTAACGCTCTTGAGTGTAACGCTATTGAGTGTAACGCTATTGAGTGTAACGCTATTGAGTGTAACGCTATTGAGTGTAGCGCTATTGAGTGTAACGCTATTGAGTGTAACGCTATTGAGTGTAACGCTATTGAGTGTAACGCTATTGAGTGTAACGCTATTGAGTGTAACGCTATTGAGTGTAACGCTATTGAGTGTAACGCTATTGAGTGTAACGCTATTGAGTGTAACGCTATTGAGTGTAACGCTATTGAGTGTAACGCTATTGAGTGTAACGCTATTGAGTGTAGCGCTATTGAGTGTAGCGCTATTGAGTGTAACGCTATTGAGTGTAACGCTATTGAGTGTAACGCTATTGAGTGTAACGCTATTGAGTGTAACGCTATTGAGTGTAGCGCTATTGAGTGTAGCGCTATTGAGTGTAACGCTATCGAGTGTAACGCTATCGAGTGTAACGCTATCGAGTGTAACGCTATCGAGTGTAACGCTATTGAGTGTAACGCTATTGAGTGTAACGCTATCGAGTGTAACGCTATCGAGTGTAACGCTATCGAGTGTAACGCTATCGAGTGTAACGCTATCGAGTGTAACGCTATCGAGTGTAACGCTATCGAGCTCTTGAGTTAACCTGCTGAAAGACAAGCAAGATGGCATGTACCTCTCAGCATAACGACAATGATCTCTCAACACTCTTGGACTATATCACCCAGAACAAGTAGCACGGATCACTCGGTCTGAGGTCTCTCAGAAACTATGTCACATATCTCAGTATTGAGGTATTATATCACTCAGCAAAGATATCGCAGCATAGATGGCACAGATCACTCAGCAAAGATGGTATTGATAACTGAGCATAAATAACATCTGTTACTTCATATAGCAAAGATCATTCAGAATAGGTGGTTTATATATATCACTCAGCATAGATAGTAAACATCATCATGTATAAATCTCTCAGCACCGATGTCATTGATCACTCAGCATAGATGGCATATATCATTGCATTGACTGCTTAGCATAGATCACTGAACATAGATTATATAGATCATTCAGCATGGACAGCATAGATCACTCGGCATAGATCCTCCGTCAATGATGACAAAGTTGGCTTAGCATACACAACATAGCTCACTCATCACATGTTCATGGCTCTTGTCAGATCGTCCGCTAGCAGACGATCATGTCTCTTTGTTATATTTTACAAAAGAGTATTTTACAAAAATATAAACATGTCTCATATTTAATATTTTACAAAAGAGCATAAGCCTTCAGTTTACAACATTAATGAATATTACGGAGCCGATACTTCAGGAGAAGTATTTAAAACCTGCAATAATTAGTGGAGCTATCAACAAATATACCTTGTGTTTTGCCTCTCAATTAAGAACTGTGTGTAAATGTATATGTCAACTGTTATTAAATAATGTTATTTTTTAATATAATATATCATGTAGGTCCGTGGCAGTGCCTAGGTCTGTCCGTTTCTGTGTTTGCCTGTATGTCCATCTTTCTCCTCCTCTCTCCCTCTGTCTTTCCTTCCCTCGCCCTCTCTGCCCCTCCTTCTCACTGAGTGCACACTACATTAGCGGTTAGGAATCAGCGATAAACTGGGTATATCTGGTTCTGAAAGGGGAAGAATTCAGACTAGACTTTTTAATAGGGCATGATCAGTGCTTTATGTTGAAGGTTATTGGCAAAATGAGATTCTAACCAAAATCCAAATAACAAAAATAGTGCCAACCAATGTCCATACTGGGCACGTACCCATCAGCAATGAACTGACAAATTTGGCAAGACGAACCCCAGTGTGTCTCGCCTCCGACCTCAGACAAACTGACAGACACAGACATTGTAATTTCTATATATTAATAATATTCAATAGCTTGACCTTATATTTCCCTGTCATTTTCTTGTCTTTGAAGAGAAAAAGTGAAATGGGTATTATATATGGCTGGATCCATCCTCCTCGCCCAAGGAAGTTGTGAGGGGATGGTTCACCAGCTCACATACAATGGCGCTCTTATGCCTGTGGAGGTCAGTACACTTGCTAAGTGCACTTGTTAAGTGCGCGGACCTCAGTTTGGTAACCTGTACCCGAAACCTCTTGTGTATGGGCTCATGTGAGAGCCCCAGTCATCAGCATTCCAGAAATGTTACCCTGGCCGGGGTAGCACGTCTGTGGACAGAGATATAACCAATAGCATCTTTTCATTCTAAGACTTGGAGCGAGGACTCAAGATTTGCGCGGGAATCTTGAGAGGCCTGGGAGAGTGTGGGCCTCCCGCTTGCTCCAGCATCGTCGTCATGGCAACGGCAGGCTTCCATCTTGAGCCGCCATGTTGGTAGGCCATTTTGGCGTGCCCTAGGGCCATGCTACACCGTCTCTGATTGGTTGAGAGGGGTAAGCCGTTGTGTGCCTCCCTCTCATTGGTTCCTTCAAGGAGGACGCGGGAATCGCCGGTGTTCCTCCCTCAAGGCATCATTGTGCTCCAGTCACCACCATAGCCTGACGTCTCTCTCTTGCCCATTCGGCCAAATTGGGCAAGACGACGTCGTGGTGACTGTCACCTCAGCTCCTCCACTGCCGCCACCACCAAGACCTGCAGCTGCACAGACAGAATCCAGCTGGAGTCATCATCGAGGGGTAGATAGGGAACGAGTGAGAGAAATCTGGGATCGTGGGGTAATTTGCATACAAGCAGTAACAGGCTCATGGGTCCCGATACCAGTGATTATGGACGTTCAAACTCCTGCTAGTGCTCTGTAGCAGTCGATAGGAACGGGGAAATTCGTGTCAGTGTTATAAGGCAAATTTCCCATGTTTGTGTAAGATGCTATTCGTTGTGCGCGTCACCGGGTACGAACGTTCCGTTTCACCGCCGTGGGTCGGGGGTGCGAAACTGAGCCGTGTGAGTGAGAGAAGGTTCGAAAGACGTGCCAAGCCATTAAACGTAAGACACCACGTGAGGACCGCTCTAGCCATCTCCACTGTCATGAGCAGCCACCCGCCAGGGGGTGCCTCATGTATGGTAATTATGAGTGTGTGAGGCCGGCTGAATAAATGAGTAAGTACTTATGTGTGTATTTCTGGTGAGTTATTATTCTCTAAAGCCTGAATTCAAAGTCAGGTGTTCCGTCCCATTGTCACTAACAGCACCTACAGAGGTGATAGTGAAGTGTGGGCGAGCGAGAGTAACACCCTTGTCGACATCTTGTCAGTCCAGTGAGACTTGGTCTGGTGTGATAGACGTACAGTGTACTCACCTAGTTGTACTCGCCTACTTGTGCTTGTGGGGGTTGAGCTCTGGCTCTTTGGTCCCGCCTCTCCACCGTCAAGTGTGTGTGTGTGTGTGTGTGTGTACTCACCTAGTTGTGTTTGCGGGGGTTGAGCTCTGGCTCTTTGGTCCCGCCTCTCAACCGTCAATCAACAGGTGTACAGATTCCTGAGCCTATCGGGCTCTGTCATATCTACACTTGAAACTGTGTATGGAGTCAGCCTCCACCACATCACTGCCTAATGCATTCCATTTGTCAACCACTCTGACACTAAAAAAGTTCTTTCTAATATCTCTGTGGCTCATTTGGGCACTCAGTTTCCACCTGTGTCCCCTTGTGCGTGTTCCCCTTGTGTTAAATAGACTGTCTTTATCTACCCTATCAATCCCCTTCAGAATCTTGAATGTGGTGATCATGTCCCCCCTAACTCTTCTGTCTTCCAGCGAAGTGAGGTTTAATTCCCGTAGTCTCTCCTCGTAGCTCATACCTCTCAGCTCGGGTACTAGTCTGGTGGCAAACCTTTGAACCTTTTCCAGTTTAGTCTTATCCTTGACTAGATATGGACTCCATGCTGGGGCTGCATACTCCAGGATTGGCCTGACATATGTGGTATACAAAGTTCTGAATGATTCTTTACACAAGTTTCTGAATGCCGTTCGTATGTTGGCCAGCCTGGCATATGCCGCTGATGTTATCCGCTTGATATGTGCTGCAGGAGACAGGTCTGGCGTGATATCAACCCCCAAGTCTTTTTCCTTCTCTGACTCCTGAAGAATTTCCTCTCCCAAATGATACCTTGTATCTGGCCTCCTGCTCCCTACACCTATCTTCATTACATTACATTTGGTTGGGTTAAACTCTAACAACCATTTGTTCGACCATTCCTTCAGCTTGTCTAGGTCTTCTTGAAGCCTCAAACAGTCCTCTTCTGTTTTAATCCTTCTCATAATTTTAGCATCGTCCGCAAACATTGAGAGAAATGAATCGATACCCTCCGGGAGATCATTTACATATATCAGAAACAAGATAGGACCGAGTACAGAGCCCTGTGGGACTCCACTGGTGACTTCACGCCAATCGGAGGTCTCACCCCTCACCGTAACTCTCTGCTTCCTATTGCTTAGATACTCCCTTATCCACTGGAGCACCTTACCAGCTACACCTGCCTGTCTCTCCAGCTTATGTACCAGCCTCTTATGCGGTACTGTGTCAAAGGCTTTCCGACAATCCAAGAAAATACAGTCCGCCCAGCCCTCTCTTTCTTGCTTAATCTGTGTCACCTGATCGTAGAATTCTATCAAGCCTGTAAGGCAAGATTTACCCTCCCTGAATCCATGTTGGCGATTTGTCACGAAGTCCCTTCTCTCCAGATGTGTTACCAGGTTTTTTCTCACGATCTTCTCCATCACCTTGCATGGTATACAAGTCAAGGACACTGGCCTGTAGTTCAGTGCCTCTTGTCTGTCGCTCTTTTTGTATATTGGGACCACATTCGCCGTCTTCCATATTTCTGGTAGGTCTCCCGTCTCTAGTGATTTACTATACACTATGGAGAGTGGCAAGCAAAGTGCCTCTGCACACTCTTTCAGTACCCATGGTGAGATCCCATCTGGACCAACCGCCTTTCTAACATCCAGATCCAGCAGGTGTCTCTTGACCTCCTCTCTCGTAATTTCGAACTCCTCCAAGGCCGCCTGGTTTACCTCCCTTTCTCCTAGCACAGTGACCTCACCCTGTTCTATTGTGAAGACCTCCTGGAACCTCTTGTTGAGTTCCTCACACACCTCTCTGTCATTCTCTGTATACCTGTCCTCGCCTGTTCTAAGTTTCAATACCTGTTCTTTCACTGTTGTTTTCCTTCTGATGTGACTGTGGAGTAGCTTTGGTTCGGTCTTGGCTTTGTTTGCTATATCATTTTCAAAATTTTTCTCTGCTTCTCTTCTCACCCTGACGTACTCATTCCTGGTTCTCTGGTATCTCTCCCTGCTTTCTGGTGTTCTGTTATTCCGGAAGTTCCTCCACGCCTTTTTGTTCAGTTTCTTCGCTTCCATACATGCCCTATTATACCATGGATTCTTCTGTTGCTTCTCGGATTTTTCCCTTTGGGCCGGGATGAACCTGTTTACTGCCTCCTGACACTTTTGGGTAACATAGTCCATCATACCCTGTACAGACTTGTCTCTGAGGTCTGTGTCCCAAGGTATTTCACTTAGGAAACTTCTCATCTGTTCATAATTCCCCTTTCGGTATGCCAGCCTTTTGATTCCTAGTTCTTTTTGGGGGGAGATAAGTCCTAGCTCTACCAGGTACTCAAAGTTCAATACACTGTGGTCACTCATTCCCAAGGGCGCTTCCATCTTAACTTCCCTTATATCCCATTCATTTAGGGTAAATATCAAATCAAGCATTGCTGGTTCATCTTCTCCTCTCATTCTTGTTGGCTCTTTGGTATGCTGGCTTAGAAAGTTTCTTGTTGCCACGTCCAGCAGCTTAGCTCTCCATGTTTCTGGTCCTCCATGCGGGTCTCTGTTCTTCCAATCTATCTTCCCATGGTTGAAGTCTCCCATAATTAGTAGTCCAGATCCATTCCTGCTAGCAACAGAAGCTGCTCTTTCTATTATGTTAATGGTGGCCATGTTGTTTCTATCATATTCCTGTCTAGGTCTTCTGTCATTTGGTGGTGGATTATATATGACTGCGACTATAATTTTTTTCCCTCCATTTGTTACAGTACCTGCTATGTAGTCACTGAAACCTTCACAGCCCTGAATATCCATCTCCTCAAAATCCCAGCCTTTTCTTACCAGCAGAGCTACACCACCCCCACCTCTTCCTTCCCTCTCTTTCCGCATAACATAATAGTCCTGTGGGAACACTGCATTTGTTATTGTTTTCGTGATCTTTGTTTCTGTGAGGGCTATTATGTCTGGGTTTTCCTCTAGTACCAGTTCTCCAAGCTCATTTGCTTTATTTGTAATTCCATCTATGTTAGTGTACATCGCTTTGAGGCTCACTTTCTTCTGTCCCTTCTCAAATCGCCTCCTTGGTGAGTGTTCTGCTGGTGGGGGAGGCTGTTCCATGGGTGTGAGGACCTGTGAGGTGGGTAACAGGATCTCAGAGGATACTGGAATGAGGGGCGGGGGATCCAGTGAAGGGGGAGGGACAGGGAGGGTATGGGGTGAAAGGGGAGGGAGGACGGGAAGGAAAGGGGGGGAGGGAGGACTCGGGAGGAGGGGAGGGGTAGAAGGGTGGGGATTGGGTGTGGGGGGAGGGAGATTTGGCTGAACTTTTGAGTGGGGGCAGGGAGGGTTTGGGGTAGGGGGGTTTTCTATGCAGAGGAGGGAGGCGGGGTTGTCCTCCCTTCTGGTGTTACTGGGTAGCTGGTTGTGGGTTCCCCCCTCGCCTCTGGGGGTGTTGTGTTGGGAGCTGTGACTTCCTGGTTTTCCCCTCTCGCCCTGCGCCTCATCCTTGCTTCTGCCGCCACGGCTCTCTCCTCCCTTGTCATGTCTCGCTGGAGGAATACATTTTTTAATTTTCCCACGTTTTTCAGTGAGCTCTTCCTTGATAGGATCCTCTCCTTTGTGTTCTCGTTTGCAAACACTATCTTTATCATTCGGTCTCGGTCTTTGTTGTACCGGCCTAGCCTGAAAACCTTCTCAATGCTATGCTCGGCCCCTTCCATGTCTAGTGCCTTTAGTACTTCATTCACTGCTGCTTTGTCCTTGTCATTCCACTCTGTCCTATTGGTTCCTTCCTGTTCCCTAATACCCACAGCAACCACTGATCTTTTCCTTTCCAGCAGTTGGCTAGTGGAGCGTGCCGCCTCCTGCGAGGTGGCTGCTTTCATGGCCACCTCCATCACTGCAGTCATTACTTCAGAGTTATTTTTTTTTAGTATTTCCGCAAATGTTGCTTTTATTGTGGCATTCTCATCCAGAAAACTATTACCACCTTCTCCCTGGGTGGTTTTCTGATTCTCAGCCTCGATACCATTCTCAACATTGTGTGTGTGTGTGTGTGTGTGTGTGTGTGTGTGTGTGTGTGTGTGTGTGTGTGTGTGTGTGTGTGTGGGTACACACGGGAACATAGTATACATAGATTAGCCAAGGACTGAGAGGGATGTCCATGTAATATTTTATATTCCATTCTGGTAAGAATTGTGATAATTCAATCATTGTTGTTGATTTTTATTTCCTTGTAGTATAATCTTGCAGGTGTGGAATTCCAGTACTGAGCGCACAGGTTAGTGTCAGTGTGTAACGTCAGGGATTCCTGGCAATTGATTATTGTGGAGTGATACCAAATTGATTATTTTCTTGAGTTCCTAGGGCCGTGACAAGTGTGATTTATATATATATATATATATGCGAACAAGCCTGAATGGTCCCCAGGACATATGCAACTGAAAACTCACACCCCAGAAGTGACTCGAACCCATACTCCCAGAAGCAACGCATCTGGTATGTACAAGACGCCTTAATCCACTTGACCATCACGACCGGACAAAATGAGGTGATAGCCGAGGCTATATGAACCACCCCACCGCCGGCACTCGGATAGTTATCTTGGGCATAGCATTTTACCAAATCACCTCATTCTTTGGGGCACACGTGAGGAACACAAATGCGAACAAGCCTGAATGGTCCCCAGGACATATGCAACTGAAAACACACACCCCAGAAGTGACTCGAACCCATACTCCCAGAAGCAACGCATCTGGTATGTACAAGACGCCTTAATCCACTTGACCATCACGACCGGACAAAATGAGGTGATAGCCGAGATGCGTTGCTTCTGGGAGTATGGGTTCGAGTCACTTCTGGGGTGTGAGTTTTCAGTTGCATATGTCCTGGGGACCATTCAGGCTTGTTCGCATTTGTGTTCCTCACGTGTGCCCCAAAGAATGAGGTGATTTGGTAAAATGCTATGCCCAAGATAACTATCCGAGTGCCGGCGGTGGGGTGGTTCATATAGCCTCGGCTATCACCTCATTTTGTCCGGTCGTGATGGTCAAGTGGATTAAGGCGTCTTGTACATACCAGATGCGTTGCTTCTGGGAGTATGGGTTCGAGTCACTTCTGGGGTGTGAGTTTTCAGTTGCATATGTCCTGGGGACCATTCAGGCTTGTTCGCATTTGTGTTCCTCACGTGTGCCCCAAAGAATGAGGTGATTTGGTAAAATGCTATGCCCAAGATAACTATCCGAGTGCCGGCGGTGGGGTGGTTCATATAGCCTCGGCTATCACCTCATTTTGTCCGGTCGTGATGGTCAAGTTGATTAAGGCGTCTTGTACATACCAGATGCGTTGCTTCTGGGAGTATGGGTTCGAGTCACTTCTGGGGTGTGAGTTTTCAGTTGCATATGTCCTGGGGACCATTCAGGCTTGTTCGCATTTGTGTTCCTCACGTGTGCCCCAAAGAATGAGGTGATTTGGTAAAATGCTATGCCCAAGATAACTATCCGAGTGCCGGCGGTGGGGTGGTTCATATATATAGCCTCGGCTATCACCTCATTTTGTCCGGTCGTGATGGTCAAGTGGATTAAGGCGTCTTGTACATACCAGATGCGTTGCTTCTGGGAGTATGGGTTCGAGTCACTTCTGGGGTGTGAGTTTTCAGTTGCATATGTCCTGGGGACCATTCAGGCTTGTTCGCATTTGTGTTCCTCACGTGTGCCCCAAAGAATGAGGTGATTTGGTAAAATGCTATGCCCATGATAACTATCCGAGTGCCGGCGGTGGGGTGGTTCATATAGCCTCGGCTATCACATTTTGTCCGGTCGTGATGGTCAAGTGGATTAAGGCGTCTTGTACATACCAGATGCGTTGCTTCTGGGAGTATGGGTTCGAGTCACTTCTGGGGTGTGAGTTTTCAGTTGCATATGTCCTGGGGACCATTCAGGCTTGTTCGCATTTGTGTTCCTCACGTGTGCCCCAAAGAATGAGGTGATTTGGTAAAATGCTATGCCCAAGATAACTATCCGAGTGCCGGCGGTGGGGTGGTTCATATAGCCTCGGCTATCACCTCATTTTGTCCGGTCGTGATGGTCAAGTGGATTAAGGCGTCTTGTACATACCAGATGCGTTGCTTCTGGGAGTATGGGTTCGAGTCACTTCTGGGGTGTGAGTTTTCAGTTGCATATGTCCTGGGGACCATTCAGGCTTGTTCGCATTTGTGTTCCTCACGTGTGCCCCAAAGAATGAGGTGATTTGGTAAAATGCTATGCCCAAGATAACTATCCGAGTGCCGGCGGTGGGGTGGTTCATATAGCCTCGGCTATCACCTCATTTTGTCCGGTCGTGATGGTCAAGTGGATTAAGGCGTCTTGTACATACCAGATGCGTTGCTTCTGGGAGTATGGGTTCGAGTCACTTCTGGGGTGTGAGTTTTCAGTTGCATATGTCCTGGGGACCATTCAGGCTTGTTCGCATTTGTGTTCCTCACGTGTGCCCCAAAGAATGAGGTGATTTGGTAAAATGCTATGCCCAAGATAACTATCCGAGTGCCGGCGGTGGGGTGGTTCATATAGCCTCGGCTATCACCTCATTTTGTCCGGTCGTGATGGTCAAGTGGATTAAGGCGTCTTGTACATACCAGATGCGTTGCTTCTGGGAGTATGGGTTCGAGTCACTTCTGGGGTGTGAGTTTTCAGTTATATATATATATATATATATATATATATATATATATATATATATATATATATATATATATATATATATATATATATATATATATATATATATATTGTGGCTGCAGTGTTAATGTAATTTTGGTAGAATTGTGGTGAGTGACGAGGCTGTCGGGAGAGACAGCCGTTGCTCTGTCGAGTAACGTAATTCTCGGGAGTGTTTATCGGCCTGTGGGATCGATAAATCACTCATCCAAGTCATTTAAGGAGTGTGAGATCTTCTTAATGTTCCCATTAACGTTTGATAGCTGTAGGCTACATGTGTCGGCAGTAATTATATAAATATATGATCGAAGTGTCACGGTACCCAGTGTTATTGTGTTATTTGCTGTGGTGATTGCAATGTGTGGACAAGTGTTCTAAGTGGTAATTAGAGCACTTGGGTCATTTGCAACAGTAAATGTTATGCAGTGTTCTAATACTTGGAAATTAGAGTACTTGCCGTGTGTGTCATTGCAAAGGGGTTGTCATTGATGGTGATTGTTGCTACTGTTGAGCAATCACACTATGGGATTGCAGTACAGTAAGTCATTGTGAGGCCGTGTTCTTGAGGGTTCATATCCCGAGTGTTATTTACTAGTGTTCTACAGTATTGTCATTGCAACCGGATTGTAGCGTAAATCACTGTGATTTGTTAGATTGATTTATCATTGTCGTGGGTGAACTCGGTTGAAGACGAGTACTTGAGTTTTATATTCTCCTGTTATCTGGTAGGACATCGAAGTCCAGTATTCAGTGAGGTGATTGCGAGGCAATTAATATAACGTAACCAAGGGAACGCCCGTTGCTTTAAGAGAATTTGTTCTTTAACAATTTGAGTAACGTAGAATACGTTTGGGTTAATTATTTTTCCTGAAAGCAGCCACGGTAGTCTCAGGGTAGCCTAGCCATCAGCCAGACAAGAAATTAGAGTATTGTCTGTCGTAATTAACGGTCATTGGGCCGAGTAATTGACGTGTTTCAGGAAGTCAAAGTAATTAACTTCAATCCGTGTTTGATCGACTCACACGAAGGCTCCATTGTTCCATTAACGTAACGTCGTTATTTATCTGTCCGGAAGTACCGGCACTTGATTGACTCATAGGAAGAGTAACGTCATTTTAGAGTAACGTAAACGTGGTGATTAGCGTCCTTAACCTGCTCATGGAGCTGCATGAAATTCTCTACCTCTGCTGGGAAGAAGGAGAGGTGCCACAGGACATGAGGGATGCCAACATCGTCACGCTGAATAAGAATAAAGGTGACAGGGGCGACTGCAACAATTACCGTGGAATCTCCCTCCTCAGTATTGTCGGAAAGCTGTTTGCTCGAGTCGCATTGAAGAGGCTGCAAGTACTTGCAGAGAAAGTATATCCAGAATCACAATGCGGATTCAGAGCTAACAGGTCCACCATCGACTTGGTCTTTTCCCTCAGACAACTGCAGGAGAAATGCAGGGAACAGAAGCAGCCACTCTTCGTAGCCTTCATAGATCTGACGAAGGCCTTCGACCTCGTCAGCAGGGATGGCTTATTCAAGATCCTCTCCAAGATCGGATGCCCACCCAGGCTCCTCAGCATCATCAGATCTTTCCATGAGAACATGAAGGGCACCGTGGTCTTTGATGGCCTAACATCAGACGCCTTTGACATCCGAAGTGGAGTAAAGCAGGGCTGCGTACTGGCTCCAACCCTATTCGGGATTTTCTTCGCAGTTATGCTGCAGTACGCCTTCGGATCTGCCACGGAAGGCATTTACCTCCGGACCAGGTCGGATGGAAAGCTCTTTAACCTCGCCAGGCTGAGAGCCAAGACGAAGGTTTGACTGAGGTGTCTGCGCGACTTCCTTTTTGCTGACGACGCAGCAGTCACTGCCCACTCAGCCGAAGACTTCCAACGGCTCATGACCCGCTTCAGCGAGGCCTCTCAGGCTTTCGGACTCGCCATCAGCCTGAAGAAAACACAAGTCATAGGACAAGGAGTGGACTCCCCACCTGACATCGGCATCTCCTATTCCAAACAAGAAGTCGTTCACGACTTGGTGTACCTGGGCTCCACAATCTCTGACTCCCTCTCTCTTGATACGAAGATAAACAAACGCATCGGTAAGGCATCTACTACCATGTCCAGACTGACAAAGAGAGTGTGGGCCAACAACAGGCTGACTGAGTATACAAAGATTCATGTTTACAGAGCCTGTGTCCTGAGCACTCTCCTTTATGGCAGTGAGTCTTGGACACTCCGTGCCCGTCAGAAAAGACAGCTGAATGCCTACCACATGCGCTGCCTTCGAGAAATCTTGGATATCACCTGGCAGAACAAGGTGACAAACAACAGCGTCCTGAGGAGAGCAAGAATCACCAGCATGTACACAATGCTGAAACAGAGACGAATGCGCTGGCTCGGGCACGCTGTGCGAATGGGCGACGGCAGGATCCCCAAGGATCTCCTGTATGGAGAGCTGATGCAGGGAAAGCGTAAGACACGCAAGCCCCAGCTACGGTACAAAGACGTATGCAAGAGGGACCTGAAAGCCATGGACGTCGATCTTGCTATGTGGGAGACACTAGCTGCAGTCCGTTCAGCCTGGGGGCAGTCTGTTCAAAGAGGTCTCTCCAAGTTCGAGGAGTCACTTGCCAAGGAATCGAAGGCAAAGAGATAGAGAAGGAAAGCCGGTAGCCAGGAAGACAGACCAGAATCAGACTTCGTTTGTGCTCGGTGTGGGATGGACTGCCACTCTCGGACTGGCCTCATCAGTCACACCAGACGCTGCACCAGGATTGACAACCAGGGCGCAACTCCATAGTCTCCCGAGACTGAAGGATGCCTACTACTACTACTATGGTGATTAACGTCCTTAATCACCTGAATTGGTCTGAGTATGCAAGGCTCAGACGGAATTCATACCTTAATGTAAATTACTGAGCCAGTGTGAAAGGTTGTGTATTTAATTGTTTAATTATTGATCTTGAGGATAGTAATTAATTACTCTGAAGATAATCGCGAGTGATTACCGTTCTCTTAGCACTTTGGAAATTGAAAATCAGAGTTTACCATCGTTGAGTGATAGTAACCGATAACGTAAATTAACGTAACTAGTAAATAGATTAATCAGCTGTCTGGAAGTACAGGGATTAATGGGATTTACTCACTGAATGCTCGACGGGTAGAGTGTTGTTTAATTTCCGCGTTACTTGTGACAGTTGTAAGAGTTATTAAATTAACGTAAATGTTACTTTGTTATTAACGTAAATCAAACGGTTATTGATTGTTGATTGTCCGTGGGACGGAGTGTTAACGTAAAGATTATTTCTGGAGGGGTTGCTGGAGTTGCCAGTGAACCCATTAGTCATTGATGTGTCATTGACAGGCTACTGATTTGATTGCATTGCAACTGCTATTGCAGGTGTAATTTGCACAGAAGCGTAGAACAGTCAAGAGGTTACTGGAGACGTGTTTCAGAACCTACTATGTCATAGTTGCCAGTGTGATTATAGATCTGTGTCTGTATTTTTCCTTGTTGATTCCTCTGTGGTCACGCCTTATGTTCGAGTTAGTTCATTACGCAGTCCGAGGGGCTGGTGTCTTCTTTTTGTTTTGTTGTAGTAGTTAGTACTTTATTGAATAAACTGAGTTATGTTGAACACTGTCTTTTCGCTACACCCAACACAATATTATTGCCCTGCAAGTGATTCTTCACACTCGACTATTAAATTGAGACTGATTCATGGGTTTAGGACTAAATATACGACACCACACAACCCCAGGACCTACTCGCTAGATTCGCTTCGGCGAATGGCGAAGGTCGACGGCCTATAGTGGAGGGGATTTCAACTTTTTGGGGTCTCGGCGTTTGCTCGCGCCTAGTCAATTGTTCATAAATGGTCCCAGAGTGAGGAATGAGCTGTTTACTACACTTGTGTGTTAGCTAAGCAAGTCTTTCCTCTAGCGACCTAATTGAATATCACGACAGGAATAAAGGTTAAAGGGATTAAAGAAAATCTTTAGTAATTTTCCGAGCTCAATTCCTCAACCATTTCATTATTCCACTTTCCAAACTCTCACAGAAGTCATATAATTGAATAGAAACAATTCATTGTTCTATAATTATAATTTTTACAGCTCAATAGCAACAGAGGATGATCATCCTTGCAACTCGATGTATGTTAATTTATAGATGGTTTTCATGTGGATGATAATGTGTCATTTTCCGTACTTCATCCTCATCTCTGGTCCTTGGATGCCTGCCGACCATGGCGAGGCTCTCCAGATGGCGTAATTATTTGCACGATACAAATAGAGAGAACATTGCTCGTGGCGACAATCTTCATTGCACACTTGACACTCCAAACTGCAAACTTGCTCCACACACACCTGCAAACACACACCCACACCCACACACACACACACCTACACACACACACCCACACACCCACACCCACACCCACACACCCACACCCACACCCACACACACACACACACACACACCCACACACCCACACACCCACACACACACACACACACACACACACACACACACACACACACACACACACACACACACACACACACACACACACACACACACCCACACCCACACACCCACA
>NC_091188.1:16614083-16624083 GCF_040958095.1 Procambarus clarkii
CGCTTTCTCTCTCTCTCTCTCTCTCTCTCTCGCTTTCTCTCTCTCTCTCTCTCGCTTTCTCTCTCTCTCTCTCGCTTTCTCTCTCTCTCTCTCTCTCTCTCTCTCTCTCTCTCTCTCGCTTTCTCTCTCCTCTCGCTTTCTCTCTCTCTCTCTCGCTTTCTCTCTCTCTCTCTCTCTCTCTCGCTTTCTCTCTCTCTCTCTCTCTCGCTTTCTCTCTCTCTCTCTCTCGCTTTCTCTCTCTCTCTCTCTCTCTCGCTTTCTCTCTCTCTCTCTCTCTCTCTCGCTTTCTCTCTCTCTCTCTCTCTCTCGCTTTCTCTCTCTCTCTCTCTCGCTTTCTCTCTCTCTCTCTCTCGCTTTCTCTCTCTCTCTCTCTCGCTTTCTCCTCTCTCTCTCTCGCTTTCTCTCTCTCTCTCTCTGCTCTCTCTCTCTCTCTCTCTCTCTCGCTTTCTCTCTCTCTCTCTCGCTTTCTCTCTCTCTCTCTCGCTTTCTCTCTCTCTCTCTCGCTTTCTCTCTCTCTCTCTCGCTTTCTCTCTCTCTCTCTCTCGCTTTCTCTCTCTCTCTCTCTCTCGCTTTCTCTCTCTCTCTCTCTCGCTTTCTCTCTCTCTCTCTCGCTTTCTCTCTCTCTCTCTCGCTTTCTCTCTCTCTCTCGCTTTCTCTCTCTCTCTCTCGCTTTCTCTCTCTCTCTCTCGCTTTCTCTCTCTCGCTTTCTCTCTCTCTCTCTCTCTCTCTCTCTCTCTCTCTCTCTCTCTCTCTCTCTCTCTCTCTCTCTCTCTCTCTCTCTCTCTTTTACTAAACTAAGACTAAGATTCATAAGGGCTGTCAAATGACGTACATGGTGGAACTGCAAGCAAGAGCTGTTAACCTCCCTCAGCTCAGTTGAAACATACTTCTAGAGACCAATTTATTTCATGAGACAATTATATGCATCAATAGGAATAACTTTATTCATTAACAACATTAGGTAACAGTCATGAAAGGAACAGGATGAGCCCGTAGTCAACTGTGTGCCAGAGATTTCAAGTGATCAGTTGACCTGATCTTCCATGTATCAACCTCTTGAGCGACCAAGTTCCAGATGCGAGTCATCCTAGAAATGAATTATTATTATTATTGTTTTTTACACAAATGAGTATCGGAAGAGTCGACGTCTGACTCCTGAGAGCCTTCATTTCCCATAACACATAGTAAATCTTACTTATAACTTCCACCCTGGAACTTGACTCACCAAGCGGTTAACAACCAATCGGTTGACTGCTGGGTGTAGACAGGCAAACAGTTAAAGGTCGCGAGAACCTCGCCTAGGAGTCCTCCCTAGCCAGAACTCGAACCTGGGACCAAATCGTTACTAAGGCACTGGGCAAGTGCCAGTGAACAACCTGTACTTCAATAGTAATCCGCTTACTAAGATCGATTTTAACAAGTCATTTAAAAATGGGCTCGAAGTGTGTACAGTATTACTTCTATTCATGTTACATGTAATAGTAATTTGAATTAATACATATTTAATATTATTTGTAATATGAAAACATCTTGCAATTTGTGATCGAAGGAGAGCTCTATAAATGGTGGATGGTCCTGGAACCCCACACAAACACACGTACAGTTGTACATAGGCTTGAGGACTATTCAAAGTTTAAACACACTTGATACTTTATTTATAAAGCTTGATACAAGATTTAAACACACACTTTTCAACCGGTCGAGGTTCGAATCCTGGTGAGGTCATAGTCACCTCGTCCCAATTAAGAAACGTCAAGTGTTCGTCAATCCAGCGACCACACTCCAAGTTTGTGAATGATAAACGGTTAACACACAATTCACAACTGATGACGTTCAAACATTATTCGAACATTGAGCTTCACTGACGACCTATGATCGAATGGCAACTCTATAATGCTTCACCGACGAATTTCAAATAAAAACAATCACCAGCAGGCTCTACACACCTAACCTACACTTAACTGTACATAGAACCTTAATAGATAATAATAATATAAACTTATATACGAGAATAAATCAATTTTTAATACACATCGTGTTGCAGTTGATGAATGTGTGTTGTGGACGGCCGCCCTTATAATGAGCCTGGCTTAAGGAGACAGGTTGCATAGAGTTAATAGTTGCATATTGGCTTGGGGAGCGGTCAAGCTTTATTCACACGTGATACTCCATACAATTCTTCCAAATCCTAAGATTTGATGAAATATCTGTGCCCAATATACGCCATGAGTGTTGTTACGGGACGGATGGTCACGGGACGCTTGTGGACGTTTTTGGGAGCTTTTATAAAATGGTTCTTTGCTGACGACCTCTGTTCGAATCGCCACTCTGTTAATTCTTCCCTTGTATAAAATAAAATAATGCCATCAGAAGGAAATTTGATTTTAATTTGAATACAAAATACAAAAATAAAAATAATTACCAACAGAACCTAAGCACCAACCTAATCTAACCTACGCCTATACATACGCAATATCATAATATATAATAATATTAGTTCATATTTGAAGAAAACTTTTATTTTGAATGAACAGCATGTTAAAATTGATGAATGCGTCTTTGGGGTCAGCCGCTTGATGGAATTGCACAGATTGATCAGCACAGATTGATCGATTCTTCACTTACTAAATAATCTTACTAAGAAATCTAAGTAAATCATATTAAGTAAATTTTCAAATTTGTAAATACAAATAATTGGAAAAAGAATAATAATTATAGCTTTTCCGAACCTACGGTTAATTATGCATAAACATTTATTAATATTAATAAAAATACAAGAAAGTATAGTTTGTGTTTGCATATTGTGACAACTAACCAGCACCTCTTGGGGTATAGGCCACGGCTTGGGCAAGTGTAAACAGCGGGAGTGGGTTACATCCTCAGGCTAGGCTCGTGCAAACTTCGTCCATTCACCAAGATATTCATAATTTTTCCGTATAGCGTAATAGAGTATGGTATTTTTTCCAACATGAACTTATATATTTATATGATTCATTCTATCTAGTAGAGCACTGCTGAAAGGTTCTTCCCACGTTGCTGTAAAAATAGCAGGTGGTGGCTAGGTGCAGACTTGTCAGGGGCCGCTGTTGCAGTGTTGACAAAGAGCCAGAAATTGCGGGGCTATCCATGGTTGACGGTGGGTGGAATAAGTTGTGCTGATTGTGAGGCTAGGCGAGTACCACCTCTGTTCTGATACTGCGGTAGGAAGTCGTCCAATCTTAGATGGTGGCCTTGATAGTGTGAGGAAATGGCAGTCTGTTCCACTGACTTTACCACATAAGAAGTTGAAATGTCTTTCCCAAGGAGAGTAAAGGTTCCAGCTCTCGAGGAGCACAATTGACTCTCCTGAGCGTAAGGGCGAAGTTTGCTTGGGTATCGGCCCAGTCACTATCAGTAAGGCAATAGTTTTAATGGATTAAATTAGTTTAATAATTACTTTTTCCCAGTATTTCATGTGCTTTCGTAACTTCCCTGTGAATGACGAGACAACATATATATACTTTATATAACACATATCTACTTTATATTGACTTAAATAAAGCGTAATTTATGTCTGGATCCCACTGCAAAAAACTCAGATGCGAGAAAAGATGCATATATAGGCGAATGAAACATGAGGAAACATTCACATGGCTACACTTAAATACCAACACGTTAATTTGTCACTGAACAGCCCGCGTATGTGAGGTGGTCGCTGTGGTGGCAGTGGTGGATGCCACAGTAGTGCTTGTAGTTCCCCTCCACAGCGAACCCTGTCCGCACGGGAGTCAGGATCCAAAGAATTAGGTCCTTGATGGTTACTAGGGTTCTCTATATATTTAATCATCTGTGTATCTATCACAGAAAGTTTAATACATGTTTGAATGGAAAAACGTGGAGCCCGATAGCCATGGACTAATCTTGCAGCAGAGCATGATAGTCGGCGCTGTAGGGTGGTGTGGTGGTAGTGTGTGTGTGTGCGTATGTGTTTGTGTGTGTGTGTGTGTGTGTGTGTGTGTGTGTGTGTGTGTGTGTGTGTGTGTGTGTGTGTGTTTGTTTGTGTGTGTGTGGACTCACCTAATTGTGCTTGCGGGGGTTGAGCTTTGTCTCTTTGGTTTCACCTCTCAACTGTCAATCAACTGGTGTATAGATTCCAGAACCTATTGGGCTCTATCATTTCTACATTTGAAACTGTATATGGAGTCAGCCTCCACCACATCACTGCCTAATGCATTCCATCTGTTAACTACTCTGACACTGAAAAATTTCTTTCTAACGTCTCTGTGGCTCAACTGGGTACTAAGTTTCCACCTGTGTTCCCTTGTTCGTGTCCAACCCGTGCTGAAGAGTTTGTCTTTATCCACCCTGTCAATTCCCCTGAGAATTTTGTAGGTTTTTATCATGTCTCCCCTTACTCTTCTATTTACCAGGGGTGTGAGGGTCAGCTCCTTTAGCCTTTCCTCATAGCTCATTCTTCTCAGTTCCGGGACGAGCCTGGTGGCATACCGCTGAATCTTCTCTAACTTTGTCTTGTGTTTAACAAAGTATGGACTCCAGGCTGGAGCTGCATACTCCAGGATTGGTCTTACATAAGTGGTATACAGGGTCCTGAACGATTCCTTACACAAGTTTCTAAAGGCAGTTCTTTGTTGGCATATGCCTCTAGTGATATTCTTTTGATGTGGGCCTCTGTGGACAGGTTCGGTGTGATATCAACCCCCAGATCTTTCTCTCTATTTGACTCTTGCAGGATTTCACCTCCCAGATGATACCTTGTGTTCAGCCTCCTGCTCCCTTCGCCTAATTTCATTACCTTACACTTTCCTGATTTGAACTTTAGCAGCCATTGTCAAGACCATTCCTCCAGTTTGTCCAGGTCATCCTGTAGTCTGTCTATCTTCATCCGTCTTGATTCTTCTCATAACTTTTGCATCATCAGCAAACATTGAGAGGAGCGAGTCTATACCCTCCGGAAGATCGTTTATATATATTAGAAACAGGATGGGTCCAAGTACTGAGCCCTGTACACAATAATGAGCCCTAATACACAATACCGTGTGTGTGTGTGTGTGTGTGTGTGTGTGTGTGTGTGTGTGTGTGTGTGTGTGTGTGTGTGTGTGTGTGTGTGTGTGTGTGTAAGTAAATGACCATGACAACGACGCACGTGACTTGTCGACGGAACATTTATGACGAGAACCAAAGTTGTTGTTTACTCACTGTTCAGAGGCACCTAGGGTTCTTCTTGAGATGATTTCGGAGCTTAGCGTCCCCGCGGCCCGGTCCTCGACCAGGCCTCCTTTTTGTTATAAATCCCCAGGAAGCAGCCCGTAGCAGCTGTCTAACTCTCGGGTACTTATTTACTGCTAGGTAACAGGGGTATCAGGGTGAAAGAAACTTTAATAATTTGTTTCCCCCTCCACCGGGGATTGAACCTGGAACCTCAGGACTACGAATCCGAAGCGCTGTGCACACAGCTGTCAGGCCCCTGACTACCGGGTTACTGGACGATTGTGCACGAAGTGGCTCTGTGAGCTCTATGGAGAACGAAGACCTTTTTGGTCTTGAAAATTAGTCAGTTTGCCCAAGTCATGTGCTGAGAATTTTGTGTATTACGATAAAGTGCAACTTTGGCTGAATGCTCAGTAATCCAGGAGCCGCCGCCTGTTTATGGAGAGAACCACTTTATACATGACTCATAACTGCTTGGTTATAGCGTGTTATAACAGGGCCTTTGCTGACTTACGTCAGAAGCTCAACTCTGTAAATGCTTCACCCACGTAACATGAACACAAGTGACTGGATATAACCAAAACTCCTAACCTAACCTAGACCTAACTATAAACAAAACTATACCATGTACCATTATTAATTCCCATTTAAAATGTACGAATGTTATGATATAGTATGTTAAAATTGCGCATACGTCTTGTGGGAAGATTGCAGCTTGAAAGAGCATGGCCTGAATGTTATTTTTCTATTGAGGTGCACTCTGAACACAAAAATTGTTGGGGAAGCACTTTTTAACAAAGTCCAATAAATGAGCTGTAAGTAATGAATATGTTAAGCAGACCATCCACATAAACAAAGGTTAAATGCTAGTTAATAGCCAACACAATCTGAACGCCTTCCTTAGCCTACCCTTTGCCTAAACGTGTACACTATACTATTTCATAATAATAATAATTTATATTTTGAGAATTTCCATTTTGGGTGAACAGCATTTTAAAATTTATGAATGTGTTTGGGGGTCGGCCGCTGGATGGGACGAACAAAGCCAGAAGAAGGGTTGAAATACAAACAATTGCCAACAGAATGCTAACAACTAACCAAAGCGAAACTTAATATAAGCCTATAATGATTCCAGGCCATCCTCCTAAAACTAAAGTAATTATAGTGACGATGTGATCGATCTTACAAATATTGACGTGATGGACCAATAGGAAGCAGACTTTTGTATAATTGAATTTGGACAAACCAAAAAGTTTTTATATGTATGTTGCTAATGAAACTTACCCTAACCTAACCATCATAGGCCTTTTGCACGCTATCTGAAACCTAATATAGTACATATATGGGCTATACGAGGCCTAGGAATATTTATTTGTTTTTTAGCTGTATTTTTTCCGTAATCTTTAAAATTTATAGTACCAAATTCTACTTTCTATTTGTCCATCACCTCCATAATGTTACGCTCGTCCACACAGTTACAAAATGTACTGCCTTATCAGTAGAATAGATTGATTCTAATATATTCACAAATAACATATTTGAAAAACAATCAGTATGTTGAACTTCTGAACTGTTTTCAGGAAACGAGTGCAGCCTGTACGAGTGTAGCCTGATGAGTTGTGTAGTTGTTGTTTAAGATTCAGCTACTGGGATCAAAAAGTTCGAAGTAGCACGGGCTATGGTGAACCCGTGGTGGACTTACCTGGCACAGGAGCGGGGCTGTAACTTCACATAGAAAATGGTTGTGTAGTGTTTCTCACTTACACGCAGGAAGAACAGCTGCCTTAACGACCATTTACTCATAGTTGTTAAAGATGAGTTGCTGGCACACATACGAAGTCCTATATGTGGGCACAAAAGGTCTATATCAGACCTCAACTTAGATTATTACATAATCAATTTCATATATCTTTCACACCTTATAATTACAATGTAAGCTAGTTACATAGAATGTTATATATAACATCAAAAAGAGAGCAATATATTTACAGTAAGTCATCATACATTAATAGTAGATCTTATCGCTAATACATAATTGATTTAGCGATAAGACCTACCATATAAGGTAGGATATATGGCAAAAATATATTGCAATACCTGGTAAAATCCTGAGACTGATGGATGCCTACTACTACTATAATTGTAATATCTCCCTCGTTCAAATAGTCATAAGGGAGCTGCTGTTTGCTAATATTAGTCTTCACAATACACTACTTGTTTCTTAATCTCATATGTCGTTAATCTACTGGAAGCGAAATATGGATACAGTGCAAGGATTTCAGGTATTTTATCCTTAGGAATAAGATTGGTTGCCATATCATACAACGTGTGTTTAGATTTGTATCTAATGGCTCAGTTTTACTACAATCCAAAATATAGTGTTCGAGTGTTTGTCGGGGAGGAATGTGTCCTGGGTGAGATGGGGGACGGGGAGGGGCGGGAATGTATCCTTGGTGAGAAGGGGACGGGGAGGGGCAGGAATGTATCCTGGATGAGAAGGGGGACGGGGAGGGGCAGGAATGTATCCTGGGTGAGATGGGGGACGGGGAGGGGCAGGAGTGTATCCTGGGTGAGATGGGGGTTGGGGAGGGGGAGGAATGTGTCCTGGGTGAGATGGGGGACGGGGGGGCAGGAGTGTATCCTGGGTGAGATGGGGGTTGGGGAGGGGGAGGAATGTGTCCTGGGTGAGTTGATAGGTGTAAGGGGAGGTCCTGCATAAAGTCTGCGGGTTTAGTGGAGAGGTCCGGGTGTTATAGAGGATTGGTTTCCTAGTCCTAGTTCCCCGATGTTGGTAGTCTGGTCGAATTTTCTTCTTCAAGGTGTCGTAGTTGCAGAGGTGGTCGAGGCGTTCTTGAGGGACGACCAGAACCTCTTTCCCTTCTCCTTCTCTCCCCACGCCCGTCTGAACCCACCTCACCCAACTCTACCGTCCCATCCCCTGCCTACACCCCACGCCCATCTGAAACCACCTCACCCAACTACACATTTTGGTCACTGTCATTTTCTCCCGCAAGTCCACCACAAAAGTCGAAAAGACAGAGTCCGACCTGCTGGTGGCCTGCTGACTGGCCGAGCCCACCAGGGTCCGCCTGCCCTCCACCCCTGGCCAGTCATGCGGACGAGTACGTGCTGCACCTCGGTAATGTTCTCGTTCCCAGCTCCGGCCACCACTCGCTCCCTCACTGAACACTAACACACAAATTGCCTTTCAGTGTTTTTTTTTGGTTTTTCTTTTTTAGGCAAGGGGTAGGGATTTCAGTTTAAAATGCGAAGTTATTGTGCTGAGTCCGTCAGCAGTAGGAAGTGCTGCTGTGGTGCGGGGTTCTCACCTAGAGGTGCCTGCAGGCTCGAACATGGGGTCACTTGCGACCATCAGTAGTTTTATACAGTGATTCTTTTCACTATGTTGTTGTTTAAGATACGCTACTTGGAACAAAAAGTTCCAAGCAGCATAGGCTATGGTGAGCCCGTAGTCGACTTGCGTCTCTCTCTTTTCACTCGTTTTTCGTATCATGCAGGCGATGAGTCACAATAACGTGGCTGAAGTATGTTTTTCGTATCATGTTTACGTTGAAAACAGTAAATCGAATTGATCTCGACAACTTGTTCGTCTAGTCCGTCCCAGGGATGATCGACTCGTAACTTGAAGTTATGTGAAGTTATGTTATTTGAAGTCTGTGACTCGTTTATGTCTTCGGTCATATTTATTTTGCTCGTCCTGCTGTCCTTGACTTTGATCAGTGCTGCTCTTTCTGATGCTACAGTTCTCATTATTATTTTGTACGTCGTTCTCATGTCTACCCAATTTCTTCTTTCCTCCAGTGTGGTGTCTGTGTGTATCTGTTTCCTGCTTTGTTTGTGTTCCTGTGATCTGGTATGTGTACACGTTTCCCAATATACTTGTGTTTACCCGCGTGTCCCTGTGTATTAGTATATGTATCCCTATGGCCTGGTGAGTGTCGAAGTATGTGTATCATGGCGGATTAGTATGTTTTGTATCCTGATTGTGTGTGTGTTCCTGTATCGTAGTGTGTGTGCTTGTATCCGAGTGTGTCTGACCTAGTGGGTTCCGTTTCCGCGTGTCCTTGTGCCCTGGTGTGTATTACTGGATCCTGTGTCTCTTGTGTCCAAATGTATGTCAGCGTATGTGTATCCGCTGGCCCGTGTCCTTGTGCGTCGTGTGCTTGTTACCGTTTGATTGTCCTTGTGTTCATCAATTTGTAATATTCGTGAGTCATATATCTGTTAAATGTGAGTGTAACTTTTCATATACCCCTGATATCCTTATTGTCGGTGACTGAGCTTCAGCTAATGGTTTCCGCCTCTCGACGTTCAATCAGCCGGCTTGTCAAGTTCACGATCTCGCTTCTGTCATATGCTCTATTCAACTCGCATATGGTGACTGTCAACACTACCTCAGAGCCAGCCTCAGTCTACTTAGCCACCACCCGGATATCGACTAAGTTATTTTGAATATCGTTATTGCTAATTTGGTTAAATCAATTTCTCACGTTTGTTTCCATCATGATAAATATCTTGTATCTTATTGATTCCATTGAGTATTTTGTATCTGTGGGCCATTCTGAGCCTCGTGTGTGTCTGAGTGTGTTTGCGTGTGTCTGAGTGTGAGTGCATGTGTCTCTGTTTGCGTGTCTGCGTCTGACAGCTTGCAGCCCCCTCAATTATCCGAATTTGAATAAGTGGAGAATCGTGTGAGAAGACTCACCTCTGGTCTTGTCCAAGTCTGGTCAGTACATCGGAGCCTTCAACGCCAGGGAGCTAATGGTAGTCT
>NC_091188.1:16631583-16639083 GCF_040958095.1 Procambarus clarkii
TTTGCCCTCTCATGCAGTTCTCCATCTCCTCTTTCTCTGCCCACGGTCTGTGCCCACGCATGACATTTCCTCATCTCCTCCTTCTCTGCCAATACACATCCCTCCTGCCTCCCTGCACCCACAAGCTCTTCCTCTATCTCCTCTCTTCCTCTATCCAATCAAGGACCAGACAGATAGACGAACACACACACATACACACACACACCACACACACACACACACACACACATTCATTCTCTTTTATTGATATAAATAATGAAAATGATGTGCTTTGGTAGCACAGAAGTATTCAATTTAATGAGGCATTACATTTTTTAGGAATCTGAAACCTTTGCGATTAATGTACAGCGGCTGATACTGTTTATACTGTTGGCAAATCTGGGCCCTATGTAATTAATATTTTATTTTTGAAGTTACACTTGGTAACACTTTTAGCATCATCCAATCAATCAAAAACTACTTCCATACCATTACAATATTTTAAACATGGACAAAGGTTTTGGTATTCCCGATAATCTTATGAACGTATTTCAATAATAAAATATTCTAAAATATAGCTAAGGGTTTCATCATAGCTGATGTCTGGTGACACTTCAGACAGTATTCACGTGTTGCAAGGTGTCCCACAAGACTGCTAGCTATACTCACAAGTTCTGTCTAGTCTAATCACCCACCAAGGTATATTGGAAGGCAGCAGGGAAGGTTGTAAATCTACACTTACTTCTCCAAGACGAAAATATATATGTAAACCCTATATAAAGATGCACTCGAGGGTTGAATGTGTATTGGCACCAATGCAGAGGGTTGATCACGACATGAGTTGGTAACTGTGAGCCGGACGCAGCAAGCAGAGCGTCAAGAAGCCTTCTGGGAAGCCAAGTGCTTCAGACGGAAGCTCTGCGTCGTCTCATGCAATTCTTTAGTGAGCACTTCAATCATGCAGGGCGTGTGCAGGCAGGATGGTGGTGGTGGTGGTGGTGGTGGTGGTTGGTGGTGGTGGTGACGGGAAGTGGTGATGGTGGTAGTGATGGTAGTTGCAATAGAGGTCTTGGTGTTGTGGCAGTAACTTACCTATCAATTCTTTCCTATCAGTAACTACTTGCAAAGGAAGCCTAGCCCTTGGTGCCCGCCTTCTCAGACTTATTGCTGCTCTGTTTTATTGATGTGAAAGCTGGGTGATGTGGGGGGGGGGGAGCAGGTGGTGGTAGTTGTGGTAGAGGTGGTGGTGCTTAACCACCATCTTTACCCCAGCAGTGACTAGGGGGGGGGGGGGGGGGGTAGCTAGGACTAGGGGGGGGGGTAGCTAGGTTTATCGCTTTAAGCCCCGCATACTAACCTTATTGAACCCTTTGCATGATAATTTAACTTTTTGACGTTAAAGTTATTTGTCGAATTTGGCATTAAATTAAAGTTGTTGATGGAGGGGACTTCCACAACTTATTCTTCAGTGCGTCCCCTTGTTGACAACCCGTACTGGGTACAAGTATTTCCATCCAGCTTTTTCCTACGACTTCTGTCTCTGTTTCCTTTCATTATTTTGTATGCTGTGATCATGTCCCCTTCTGCTTACTCTCTCCACTAGGGTTGTGAGATTTTAACCAATCCGCGTAGCTTAGCAGTGTTATTTCAAGTTCAAACCTTGTTACATGCCTCTGCACTTTTAAATTGTTTGCTTAGTGATTCACAGTGTGTGGATTCCAGCTTAGTGTTACATATTCAAGTATTTGTTTAACATAGGCTGTGGTGGTGGTTGTAGTAAAGGCTGTGGTGGTGGTGGTGATTGTGGTAGTGATGGTGGTGGTGGTTGTAGAGGCCGTGGTGGTATTTCTGGAGGTTGTGGTGGTATTTCTGGAGGTTGTGGTGGCTGTTGTCGAGGCTATGGTGGCGGTTGTTGTAGCGGTGGTGTTGGTTGATGACGTGGTAGTGATGGTTGTGGCAGTTGTAGAGGCCGTGGTGGTGGTTGTTGAGGTTGTCGTGGTGAAGATATCGGTGGTTGTAGTTGTGTTGATGATAGAGGCTGTGGTGATAGTGATGGTTGTGGTTGTTGTGGCGATTGTGGTGGTGGTAGAGGTTGTGATGGTAGTGGGGATAATGGTAATGAGATGGGTGTTGTCACCTTGATTATTTTATTTAATGCCATATTCATAACCCCCGGGAATTATATTTTTGAGATCTTAGTAGTGCTGTACATACACACGCGGACCCTCGTTCTGTGAATTCCATTAACGCGATCTATGACATGTGACACGGCCAGCAAAAAATGATCGAGCAATTGAGTCGACTTTACCAGGCAATCTACTCAAGTATTTCTGAAGATGGATAAGGATTGGAGGCGAGGGATATTCACGCTTTATCTGAACTCCTGCATACTGTTTCAGAGATAGTGTTTCAAGTCTCAATGTGTATATATGTGTATAGCAAAATCTGCTTAGCGTTGTTTTCATTTGACAACTATATACCTATTTTTCTGGAAAGTTCAGCAGCGAAGAAATCTTAAGTGATTTCTATGGAAGCTCCCAAACATATTTATATTTGAGGGGTATAGCCGGCGGAGTCCTGATCTCTGTTCGTTTGTCTCCTTTCCTCTCTCTCATCCAACCACCCTTCCATTCTTCCTCCCTCTCTCCCACTAGAACCTCTCCCACTCTCTCACCTAGCATCACCAGATAATGAGGTCTCGACCCGGATCTTTCCCACCACCGAGAGAAACCGGAGTTTCACCCGGTGCATTTCCCTATGCTTGATTGCCCCTTCATCTCGTCCAATAAAACCTTCAACTCTCTACCGTGTGTACTTGTCTACAAATGTAACTCATATGTGCGATCTTACCTAAGGATGTTCAAGAGAGGAACGAAACGTTGCCAAAAATTAACCGTTCTGTAGTTACTAGTCTTTTTTGTCATGAATTTTGTAACTTGAGTGCTCTTCTTACTTCTGATATTAAGAAAATAGGAAGCTTAGTAAGCTTACACTATAAAGATCAGCGAAGCCAACAATGCTATAATTTATTTTATATATATATATATATATATATATATATATATATATATATATATTATATATATATATATATATACTATATATATATATATAATGATTATATGATCTAAATATAATATATTTAATATATATGTTCTACGTGCTCTGTAGAACATAGGGGATTTAATGGCCTATTAATATCCATTATGCATTCATCCACTTGTTCATCGCATTCACGACCTGTACCACTTCACCCCAAGCGAATATAAACTTTGGCAGAGCATGGAGAATTTGTCTTTGAAAATGTAAGGAGTGGCTTCCAAAACGCATCCTTAGGCGTCAAACCGTAATATAGTGTGAAAATGAACTTTGGAGAGTTAATTTTTCAACTTCCCTCGGACAGTGAAGAAAAATATAAGAAATCTTGAGAAGAGTCGTGTTAGGAATCTGGCCTAAAAAGTTGTGGAAGGAGATGACTTCCATAGCTTTTCTCAGAGCATTCCATGCCTAACTACCCGTATAGGGGTACTAGTAATTCATTACGTCCAATCGGCTCATTTCCGTTTACAGTTTTCCATCTGTGTCCCTTTCGTCCCGCTTTCTTTCAGTGTGAAGGGGCTATCCATGTTCATCTTATCTATCCCCTAAGTATTTTGTATGCTGTCATGAAGTTTCCTCTAGTCCTTCTGTCCTGCAGGGTTCTGAGAATTGTTCCATTAGCTTATCTTTGTAGCTTAACACTTTTAGCTCTGGCCACCAGTCTTGTTTCAAATCTTTGTACTTTTAAAATTTTGCTTTGTGCTTCACAAGGTGATCATATTCCAGTATTAGTCTAACAAATGCTGTGCACATTGTCGGAAGGGGTCCTGATTAAAGATTCTAAACAATGTTCTCATATTTGCAGGTGTCCCATGTGCTGCTGCTGATGCTATCCTGTTGATATATGTGCCTCCGGTGTTGTCAGAAGTATATCCACTCCCAGAACCCTTCCTCATTCCTGTAGCTGCCTTCGCCTTGTGGTGAAGATTTCTTCTGGTGTCCTCTCTCCCTTTCCCATCTTCATTACATTACACTCGTTTAGATTAAATTCCAGTTACCATTTGTTCGATCACTTCTGGAGTTTGTCAAAGTCCTCTTTAATTTTAGGCAGTGGGGGTGACGGAGAACTTTGTGATGCCCCCTCAGCACCCATGGGAGAATTAAGTCTGGCTTCGTTAATTTTATCACATCTAGTTCATCCAGGACTTTTTTCACCTCTTCTGCAGTGAATGCAATGCTATCTAGTATTTCCTCTGGCCATTCATCTTGCAATATTGGTCTTCATGCTTGGTCCCCAATGTATAAACATACTGTAATCTTTCTTAGAGTTCCTCGTGTACCTCATTATCATTTTCTGTGAGAGCTACCCTTGCAGCCTCAATCTTAGTACATTGTCTCACGCTCTCGTTTTTCTCATTATATGGCAACATAACAGTTTCGGTTGTTCCTTAGCTTTGGCAACAATGTAATTTTTCAATTGCCTCACGGCTTCTCTTCTAAGTTGGCTGTATTCATTTCTAGTTCTCTAACATTTCTCCGTTGTTCCCTGTACTTTTCCAGCTTTTTTTGTCCTTTATATAGCTTTCCTGCATTGCCTATTGAACCAGAGGGCTTACTTTTTCATTCACCGCCTTCTTGAGTGGTACGAACTTGGTGCCACTGAATTTGGACATTTCTCTTCAATAAATTCTATCATTTGATATGTTGTCTTCACATCCATTCATCTTTCTATTGGATGTCCTGCAGAGAGGTCCATCATCCTGTTGTAGAGGACCACGTCTTTAATCTCTCTTCTTCTTCTTCAACGGGCTTCGTTGTGTAACCAATTCCTTCAGCTCCACTACGCATTCAAGCATGATAATGCAGTGGTCGCAAGCTGCTAGAGGCATCTTACACTATATTTTCTCGACATTTGCGTCATTTTGGGAGAACACCAAGTCTAGTGTTGCTAGTGTGTTGTCTCCTCATCCTCTAGTGGGTTCTGCAACATGTTGATTTTAGGAGTGTTTGTCTGCCATGTCTACCAGTTTTGCTCTTCATGTCTCATCACCCCCGTGGGTATCCTCATTTGTCCAGTCTAATTCTCTGATGTTGAAGTCTCCCAATATCAGGATGTTTGTTCGTGTTCCCCCTTGCTACTGTGGCTGCTTCTTCCATCACGTTTAGACAACTCTCACTACATCTCTCGTATTCTTCCCTTGGCCGTCTATTGTTTGGTGGGGGATATGAAATCCCAGCTTTCACCATCGTCAAGCCTCCCAATATTGTTATATCTAGCACATGCTCTTGCTGGCCAGCTCCCCTCTGCAATTTTCAAAGCTACAGAGACGCTATAACAACAGAGCTACACCGCGACCTCTTCTGTGCACCCCATCTCTTCTTATTACTTGATATCCTCTTGGGAAGATTGCATTTCCTGTAACGCTTATCAGTTTCGTTTCCGTTATCGCATTGTGCCACTGCCACTATTTCCTGTAACTATTCCCTTTTTTTTGCGATTCTCACTGCATTTTGTGCACATTTCTTTTTTGCGACTCATAACAATCGGACTACTTTTGTTTTCCCCGAGAAGTATTTGTTCATGTGGCTGCATTTTGGTGTTGTGAGGTGGTGGGGGGGGGGGGTTTTGGTGGAACAGTCACTATTATCTACTCGATTGTGTAGATTTTTTATTAGGCTGGGCAGCCCTGCCATTTCCCTCTGCAGTACTCTGTAACATTGTTATACGGGCCTGTCCCTCTATTTCCCTATATTCTACTGTTGGCCATATTTCCTGCATCCTGTGCTCTGTGCCATTTTCTGGTCTAGGATTTCTCATTTCCTTTGAGTCTCTTTGCCGCCTCCCTCTTCTCCTTAGATATATCCTATTTAACAAATACTACGGTGATACCTTTCCTGATATCTCATATATTTCTTATCTGTCGGCATTTATTTAACTGGGCTCTTTTCCATAAATATTACTTGCTCTGTTCGATTTCTTTCTTTCTGAATTTTATCTTGCTTGCAGAAATGCTACCTTTCCCTAGTTACATCTGCAGCCTGAATTTGTGAAGAATTTCTGTTTATTTCATTCTTTTCTTTACTTTCTCTGTCTCCTTATTTGCCATGTGTCAATCTCGGGCTCTGGTTAGCTACATATTATCATTGATCTCTCCCTCTCCAACTCCTACTGGTAAATTTAATGACCTGGGAAGTATTTACAGGGTGTGTGTGTGTGTGTGTGTGTGAGAGAGAGAGAGATAGATATAGATAGATATAGATGCTTCACATGAGTGGTAACTGGTGCGGCTGCTGAAAGTCGAGGATGGAGGGACAGCAGGAAGTGTAGGGAAAGGTTTTGATTGGGGAAAGTGGGCAGTAGGGAGAGGAGGAGGAGGAGTGGGAGGAGCAGGAGAGAATTGTGCTCCTGGGACCAGATTCACGAAGCAGTTACACAAGCACTTACGAACCGGAACATCTTTTCTCAATCTTTAGCGGCTTAAAAGGCTTCCGAAGCGCCAGGAGGCTGTTTATAACAATAACAACAGTTAATTGGGAAGTTTTCATTCTTGTAAACTGGTTAATTAATGTAACCACAGCTGTCAAAGATTGAGGACAAATGTACACGTTCATAAGTACCTGCGCAACTGCTTCGTGAATCTGTCCAAGGCGGGTAGAGATTGTGAGGTGCAGACGGAACTAGAGCAGGGGAGGGTGTAAGGAGATGGAGGGAAGGGAAGGAAGGAAGGGGGGGGGGGAGGAGTGTTGGAAGAGGAAAGTGGGAGGGGGGGGGGTGTTGGGGAAGGAAAGAGGGAGTGATAGGGGAGGGGAGAAGGAGGAGGAGTGATGGGTGAGGGGAGGGGGGAATGGACCTCGCAGCCGTTGGAACACCTCTGGAGGGAACATGTGGCTGGTGGTTCAGGTTTATTGGGCGTTTTCAGCAGTTTATGTAACGAGGAGCAGCAGAGAGGAAGAGGTAGTGGAAGACGAGGAGGAGGAGGAGGAGGAGGACATGAAGAAGAACAAGGAAGGAAACATAACACAGGTAAAAATGGGCTAAATAATAAATGATTCGAGAATATGGAATCGGATGAAATATAGTAGCAGGGCTCTGTCGCGTAGAGGAGAAAAGGTGAGAAAATCCATGTAACTGTCCGTCCTTAACAAGATGTTAAATACACAGTCTTGGTCTTCACGTTCCTCAGAGGAAATATGAACTCGTAAGGGGGATGGGATATACTCAACTGAGTGATAATGTATTAACCCATGTTATAATGTATTAACCAAGTCATAATGTATTCACCATGTTAGTGATATATTAACCAAGTCATAATGGTATTCACCATGTTATAATGTGTTCCACCATGTTCTAATGTATTCACTATATGTTATAATGTATTCACCATGTTATAATGTATTAACCAGGTGATAATGTATTCATCTGGTGGCAGTGTATTCACTTAATGTATTCACCAGGTTGATATTGTATTGCAGAGGTAATAA